>NC_138740.1:10549470-11149470 GCF_965113295.1 Leuciscus leuciscus
ACAAGTGGCCCCTGCCTGGCCCCCCCAGTTACTGTGGTCTAGAACCGCCACTGCCCAGGACTGTTCTTCAGAAAAAATGGTACCTGTTGATGCACCTGTGGCACATCTAATTATAGCCTCTGACAAGCACGCATTCTGATGACGCCACTGTCCGAGACTATAAAAGTATGTGTCGCACACATACAGATTCATAGCCGGTCACACAAAAAGTGTTCCCAGACCACTGAATCTAGCGCAGCATCTAGTTCCCACTTTTTCAGGGAACAAGGTTACAGTCAAGTAACCTGAGACGATCTACTGACGACTCACAAATTAAATAACAAAGACGTAGCTGGATCATTTCCATAATAACCAATACAATCTACCAAGAGCAGTGCAAATTAGTGTCTGGTTTAAGACATGTTTTTTTGGGGGCTGTAAATAATGGCACAAACCTTAATAAATAACCTTGCATGGTTCATTTAAATACTCTCCTCTAATAAATTTATCCTAGGAATGCATATGCAATAAGGTCGGCCACAAAAATAACTGTGTCTACGCCTTCTGCCCAATTTCGCCAAAAGAGTAGTAGTTGGAAGTTCGGATCATTTTACTGACTCGGATCTTTGAATCTCATTAATCAAAATGAACAAAACTTTTTTCGAGTCATTTCATTCATTTCAGCAGAATGTATTTAAAATGTTACATGTTAGCCAAATTCCCCAATCACATCAAATGTTGATTGCATTTAGAATAAGAAAAAAAAAAGTGCAATGCAAGGAAAAGGCCAGATTATGAGAATTTATTAATGAATGAAATTATGTAAATGTTATGTAAATAATATCAAATTATGATTAATTGATCTTGGTCTTCAGGCTATGCAGTCTGTTAGTTTACCTCACCTCCCGATCTAAGCCGTTCGGTTCGTTCATCCCGTGACATCCTCATAAACTGAGCTATGCAGTCTGTAGTACCGGATACAGAATTGATTAGTTCACATTTCGAGTCTATCGACTTCGGGTTTGAGTCATTCGTTCATCACGTGACAGCCTCATACCTATGCTGAGTTATGCAGTCGGTACTGGATACAAAATAGATTAGTTCATCTTTTGAGTCTTCGGGTTCAAGTCATTCGTTCATCATGGGACAAAAGAATGAAAGATTCAGAAGAATCAGACTCGAAGACTCGAGAGGTTCTCTTTCCGGTACCGACAGCATAGCCTCTATGTGACTGACAAGAAGAACGAAAGACTCAGACGAGAACCCGAAGACTCGAGAGATGAACTAATCATTTCTGTTTCCAGTACAGAACCAGAGTCATATTAAAGATTCGTTCAAAATTAATGAATCGTTCATGACCGAGTCCCATCAAGAGGGCCTGTGCTGGTGCAAGCTGTTAGCAAATCTAGCCCTATATAATACATTCGCTTTTTCTTTATATTTTGCCAAATAATTTTATTTAACCATTTGTCAATCACGTTTAAAAAAAAAATCCTTTAAACAGTTCTTGAAATAAGAGCCAATTAAGCATCAAAACTGCTTTCAAAAGGTGATTTTCCCTACTCGTACCATATAAATCAGTGTTTAGAAAGAAAATATTAACTTTTATCTTAGCACTTTATTAATTCAATGTTTGTAGCATAGAAATAAAGAGTAAAATGTTAAAATTCCACTGTTGTGAGAACCCCCAGAGAACAGGTTAAAATGATCACACAGATTTTATAATGTGTATCAAAGGGTTCATTCAAGGTATACTCTTTAAAAATAAGTCTTATTATTCCTAACCTGCTTCTCAAGTAAATTTATCTTGTTTTAACAAACTTTAGAATTTCTTGCTGGAACTCAAAATTACTGAATAATAAATAATAATAATACTTAAGAAAATAATTATTGCAGTGTACAACGCATCAGTCTTTGGGTTCGGGTCCGAGTGTCTTCATCAGTCGGTAGACTGATGAAGACAAAGACGAATAAAGTTCCAATACAAGGTTTAATATAAGAATCTAAATAGGTACAAATCCAAACAGGTAGCAGGAGACACACACTTAACTGAAACATGACCGGACAAACTCAAAAGGTACACATAGGAACTTATATACTAAAGATAACGAGGTGAACACAGCTGAACCATACTAACTAATAATAGTAACCATATAAACTAAAGAGTGGCGGGAATCTAAACAAAGGAACATGTGACAAATGAAAACAAACTAGATGTCCATGAAATCTGAAATGAACTGAACATAACAGTGACAACAAGATTGTGCAGAATATATAATAATGTTTTTAAATAATATTTATATTTTGTATATTGTATTAGTACTTTATATTTGAGCAAAAACAAAACAAAAGAAAACACTTTTTTTTTTAAATGAAACTGTCCATTCACAATAATGCAGTGAAGGTGGTGATAAAAAAATGCTTTTGAAAAGTTTGTGCATACATATGTTTCTTTTGAGGTAATTTGTACACAGATAAGTCCTTTCAAAAGACTACGTGAATATCTCTAGGCCCTTATTATTGGTTTGTTGCTGGGGTAAGGGGGGATTTCAGGATCCCCCTGAATACTAATTTGTTAGTCAAATTCCACAGTCTTCTTCTACATGCAAATGCAAGTTAATTTGCAGGGCCAATAACATCATAACTATTATGTGGGCACAATACCCAGGAGGTATCATATTTATCTCATTAAACTGTTAAAAGTGCTAGGATCTTGCTGAAGAAAAGTTTAGGAAGAAAAAGACACAAAAGTGCTAACACCATGACTGGGCAAATCTGTCAGTGCTGCAAACTGTAGTACTCAGCGCATGGTCTGCTGCATCTTTTGGGAGCTTAGCTGAAATATCACCATTAGCTTCTTCTTTTTTTTCTGTCTGTTCCTGTACAGCGCACTGCGTCAAACTCAATTGTTCATGGATTTCAGATATAGATCTTGCAAAATGCATGTAAAATAGCTTTGTCTGCTCATTTATCACAAACCCAAGCAGCACCAAAGTATAAGGAATGAGAAAGCCATTAGATCATCTCTTTAGATGAGGACAAATCTCCATCAATCTTCATTTTGGCTCCACTATTCACATGCATTACTTGTAAAAGTATATCTCACCCCTGGTAAACTAATATGCTATTTTCTATCCTGTTTTTGACCCTTGAAACACTATGTTTGGATGGGCATTTCGCATTCAACACTTGCTATGATTGGGTAACAGTTATGCATATTAAAATAATTTTCAACACCATTACACATGTGGAATTGTTTTGAAAACTTCCGATGTTGAAAAATGACAACCAATGAAATTCAGTCAATGAACCTACACTTCAAATGCTAAGTGTCTGCGACAGCATGGAAATTAATCATCATTATTTATATGTATTCCTTGTGTATTTGTGAGATAGTTATTACAATATATTAGTGTTTAAACAAAGATGCTACAGAAAGTGCCAAGTGTGAAATATTTACAGTGGGGAGAACAAGTATTTGATACACTGCCGATTTTGCAGGTTTTCCCACTTACAAAGCATGCAGAAGTCTGTAATTTTTATCATAGGTACTCTTCAACTGTGAGTGACGGAATCTAAAACAAAAATCCAGAAAATCACATTGCATGATTTTTAAGTAATTAATTTGCATTTTATTGCATGACATAAGTATTTGATACATCAGAAAAGCAGAACTTAATATTTGGTACAGAAACCTTTGTTTGCAATTACAGAGATCATACAGATGGTGGACAACCAGAATGCCTATTACCGCCGCGCCAGCTGCCGCGGCGAAATCACCGCGGCAAAAATAAACCAGCCGCATTTCAAAGTCGTTCCCGAAATGACCGCCAGGTGGCGCAAAGGGACATTGTGCAAAACAGCAGCAATTGCCGTATTTTAAAATTTAAGTGGGTTAAATTTAAAACTCTAAGCCTAATAGGCATATTGTTCATATATATAAATAGGCCTATTAGGCTACAACAGAATAGAACCAAAGATAGAATCAATTTTAGAACTGAAAAAATAGAATCAAAAGTTAAAAATAGAGACAATATTAGGAGCAATGACGCTGAATATTTTTACTATTCTATTGAGGAATTAGATAAATGAAGAGCTCTCGTGAGCGATACAATTGCATAGTAATTTATAGTGATTTCAAAAGCAGTCCTTAAAAAAAAAATACATGGAGTAGTGTGGCATAATTTGAGAGATTGCGCGGAACGCGTTTTAGTTAAGATCCTGGTTTCAATGCCCTTATATAGGCTAGGCTACTGCTTAAAAAAATGTCACAACGCGTTTTGAGATTGTTTTGAATTAAAAATTGAAGTTTAAAATGTAGTGTTTTGGCACACCAGGCCGAGTGGCGTTACGCATTGTTCAAAAATCAGGTTTTATTCTGGCATGTTGAATTGGCGTTAGAATTTTTTTTAGATTTTAGATTTCGTTAGATTTTTTTTCTCATAACAGCTAAAATAACTTAATATATGCCTTGTCTTAATATGACCTACTTAATATAGGCAATAGGCATATAATAATAAATTAGCAAAACTTGGCCACTAAATATTTAATTTTCAATTATTTTAATTATCACAATTAAAGTTTTAATTTTATTAAATTGAACAAGCAGCATTTAATCAAATATTCTAAAAGATGTATTATTAATAATAATGTTATTTCAACATAATATTTCGTTTTTTCGACATAATATGTGCGTGCAACAAGCAATATGTGTATGTAAATCCGGTGATGCGTGCATTGATTTTTATCAATAAACTAGTGTTTTCTGACAGTGTCGACTGCAAAGATGAAGTTGACGATCGCCATATTTGTAGTGAACGCACCTAGAGAGAAATGCACATAAAGACATAATCAGAGAGTAGCCATTTTCTTTTCGTTTTGAATTATTTCGTTTGAAGACATTTCAAGCTTTGTGTATTTGATGTATTTATCATGTCTGTGTGAGGCATACACTGAGTTTCGTTAAGTTAGGAGGATGAGATGCGCTCCAGCTGACGTGCAATGCAAGTGACCGCGCGGGCGCCTCCATGATTAGTGTCTGTTATATTTGCTTCTCTTACTTATCTCTTAAATCCAGCAATTGGTTGATGAAAAATTGATTAAAATTAAGATACAATTTATAGAAAACGAAATTCACTTTAAAGAAAGGTTTTCTACTAAACAAAACTTAATGAAGTGGTCAAAATCATGTCTGACCCACTCCATATCCATCTCTCGATATAATGCATCCTATCTTACTCGTGCTGTTCACTTTTCATATTCAACATAGATGGAAAAAAATAACATTAGAATATTTTAACAAATATGATACTAAATGAGATTATTTAATGGCTACAACAGTATAGTAGGCCGATAGACTCTATTTGTACAAATTGCTGCACATTAATTTAATTAAATGAAACCTTGTAATGAATTCACACTGTAGGGTAGACTGTGTACAGTTGAGACACCTTAAATAACTTGCGTTCGCAGCAAGCACAAGTTGTGATTTTTGCTGTGCACTTAGATATTAGTGTCAGCTGGGAAGGAAATATAGAGACCAGACCTCTTGGAACTTTAATTGAATACATAGCGTTGGTAAAGCATACTGAAATTACATCCCTACAAATGTATTAGGCCCTCATGAAAATAAATGTATCGAATTTAAGCAAAGTAGCCAAAATGTTAAGACTGTAAGTCCTTTGCTTTTTTCGTAGCCTATAAAGGATTCTTATAGCCGACTTTGTGTTAATTTAATCTGTAGAGGATTTTTTTAACTCAAACATTAACACTGAAATAAATTAAACTAAAGTATTGTACATTTTTGGCACACCACGACGAGAGGCGCTATGCATTGTTCTAAAGCCAGGTTTTATTCTAGCATGTTGAATAAGTGTTTGACAAACGCGGCGGCGCGTTCTTTTGAATGAAGAGCGCTTCTCGCTCGTGTGAGCGAACACACACTGGAACGTTAGGCCATGTCGCAACGAGTGAATCGTGGCCGAGTGGTTGAACTTACGTTACGATCATTTAGATGACACGGGTTCGAAACCCGAACTAACTTAGACTACTGGTATTTTTATATTAGCCTATTAATGCATTGTATAGTCTATTGTTGATGCAGAGAGATTTGTCTATAGTTCTAAAACATAGTTTTTTGCTTATAGCCTATTTACAAAATAAAATCACCATGCATTTCCATTTTACACCAAGGAACAAATATTATACAATGACTTTACTTCTGTAACCTATAATAATTCCAATCGTAATTTCAAAAGCAGTTCTGTTAAAAAAACATATATATATATATATGACGTTTAAACGACAAACAATAAAATCAGAACCAGTATTCTGTTGCGTTCATGGTTCCAGTGGCAGTAATGCATCCACGGCTTTTCAAAATGTCACAAAGCGTTTTGAGATTGTTTTGAATGAAATATTGAAGTTTATAATTAAGTGTTTTGGCACACCACGACGAGTGGCAAACTCTTTGTTTTGTTTTGCAAACTCAGCTAGCCTGTGGGGGGTTTGGAGAAGGTAATAGTTGCTTTATCGTGGGGGTGCAGGACAGAGGTGTTAATGTTCCGTCTTTCATATGGAGAGTGTCGGAGCCAGCCTGATGAGCAGGCAAAGGCAAAATTCTAAGGATTAATCTCAAAATCTCCAAAAGTCCATAGCCTATGTACAGTAGGCCCTATATCTTATTAAATTTTATATTGTAGTTTTATTGATTGTATTTAAAGGTTTTCCACAAACAATTTCAATTTAGCAGCTCTTTAATTCGCGACCCACCTCGTTTTATTGTAAGGTGAATTCAGCAAGGCATGTTGTATCTTTGAAGGAACAAAAGCTATTTGTTACAGTTTTTTCTTCGTGATTTGTGTGGATGACACACAGCGACATATACAGTATTATCAGCTGTATGGTGTTTTTTTACGCTGAAATGCTTAATTTCGAGAAAGACCCGCCGCGCGCAGTGAGGGAGACCAAACTTACTAAAAAAATATCCAGCGCGAGAGAGGCAAAGAAAAACGCCTGTTCTTAATTTATGTTGCTTTGAACTTTTTTCGTTTTGTACCGTTTTAATTTTTTTAATTTAGCTGCAATTTCTTTGACAATAGAAATTTTAAATGTTGCAAGAATAAGATTCTGTGTTTCTTATTTTGCATCACAAAGGGAATAAACTATCGATGCAACCCTGTTTAAATAAATAAACTGTCCCGACACTATTCATACCTTGAAATGTGCGATGGGTTTTCAAACTTAATTAATTTTCTTTTACATTTTCATTGTTTATTTTTTAATTGAAAGCAATACTGTATTGAAAGTATTTTTTCTGATTTGTTCGATCTGTTTTGAAAAATGTCTTCCGTTGCTATGGCCGGGTATAACTGTCAGTCATCTCAATCTCGTGAATGATTCACACACACACAAAAAAATAATTTAGCAGATTTATATTTTTACATATTCAATCAGTCTCATTTTTGTTCAAATAATGAAATATATATATATATATATATATATATATATATATATATATATATATATATATATATATATATATATGAAGAGTTCAGATGCAAAAGCCTCTAAATGCCATCTGAAATTTTCTTCTAGTATGATCATTTTTATCAAGCTTGTATATTTAAGTTCAGTAATTTCACTTAAATGACAATTAATAGGTAATTTTCATTGACATTTAAGTGAAATTAATTAACTTAAATATATGAGCTTCATAAAATGATCATTCTAGAAGAAAATTTCAGATGGCATTTAGAGGCTTTTGCATCTGAACTCTTCATATATATATTATAAACAGATAGGAAACTTACCTTTTAAAATGCTGCTGTTTTGCCCTGTCACTTGCGCCACCCGGTATAGCCTAGTCATTTCGCGAACGACTTTGAAATTCGACTGGTTTATTTTTTCTGCGGCAGTAATAGGCATTGTGGTTGATTATTTATTAAAGAATTCAATTGATAATCATAACAACAAGTAAGCCTATTTAATTCTGAATATAACAAAGAATGCTTACACCGACTAACATCGGTTAGTAGCCTAACTGCAAGTCCTGAAAATGTTTTAATTTTACGGTAAATTATTTTAATTTATTTCACTGTTATGTTTCAGTTAATAAATCTACAAACACATTAAAATAACACGAAGTAAATGACAAGTAACCTATTGACATAGCCTTTCTAAATTATAGAAAAACTGGGCACACAATGTTAACGTGTGTCTACTTTTTTTTTATTTAATGAATTTGAATTCGTTTAACCACAAGATTTATCTTGAATTTATCTGTGACCTCAGCTCAGATTACTGCCGCGGCAGATTACGTCATTAAGAGAATAAACTGACACTTTTCAAAGTCTGTGATTACAGCGCCACTCAGCGGTAAAAGGCAGCAAATACACATCCCAATTTTACCGCCGCGGGAACGGCGGCGGTAAAAGTCTCATTCTGGTTGTCCACCATCTGTACGTTTCCTGTAGTTCTTGACCAGGTTTGCACACACACAAGATCTCGCGATACATGGCCTCATCCATCCTCCCCTCAATATGGTGCAGTCGTCCTGTCCCCTTTGCAGAAAAGCATCCCCAAAGAATGATGTTTCCACCTCCATGCTTCACGGTTGGGATGGTGTTCTTGGGGTTGTACTCATCCTTCTTCTTCCTCCAAACACGGCGAGTGGAGTTTAGACCAAAAAGCTCTATTTTTGTCTCATCAGACCACGTGACCTTCTCCCATTCCTCCTCTGGATCATCCAGATGGTCATTGGCAAACTTCAGATGGGCCTGGACATGCGTTGGCTTGAGCAGGGGGACCTTGCGTGCGCTGCAGGATTTTAATCCATGACGGCGTAGTGTGTTACTAATGGTTTTCTTTGAGACTGTGGTCCCAGCTCTCTTCAGGTCATTGACCAGGTCCTGCCGTGTAGTTCTGGGCTGATCCCTCACCTTCCTCATGATCGTTGATGCCCCACGAGGTGAGATCTTGCATGGTGCCCCAGACCGAGGGAGATTGACCGTCATCTTGAACTTCTTCCATTTTCTAATAATTGCGCCAACAGTTGTTGCCTTCTCACCAAGCTGCTTGCCTATTGTCCTGTAGCCCATCCCAGCCTTGTGCAGGTCTACAATTTTACCCCTGATGTCCTTACACAGCTCTCTGGTCTTGGCCATTGTGGAGAGGTTGGGGTCTGTTTGATTGAGTGTGTGGACAGGTGTCTTTTATACAGGTAACAAGTTCAAACAGATGCAGTTAATACAGGTAATGAGTGGAGAACAGGAGGGCTTCTTAAAGAAAAACGTACAGGTCTGTGAGAGCCGGAATTCTTACTGGTTGGTAGGTGATCAAATACTTATGTAATGCAATAAAATGCAAATTAATTATTTAAAAATCATACAATGTGATTTTCTGGATTTTTTCTGGAGAGATTCCGTCTCTCACAGTTGAAGTGTACATATGATAAAAATTACAGACCTCGACATGCTTTGTAAGTAGGAAAACCTGCAAAATCGGCAGTGTATCAAATACTTGTTCTCCCCACTGTATGTGTATTACATATGCTTTATAAGTTTTACAAGGCAAATAAAGTTTAAGAATTGAAGTTACTCAATTAACTTAATATAAATATAAACTAAAAATAAACTTAAAAAACAACCTCAGTTTAACAGCTATGACACACTAAAACAAATCAGGTAAAGTCTCTAACGTGTACCAATACATTACACAACTAGTTACTTGAAAACCAAGTAATATGAACCCTTGATTGTTATTTAATTTTAAAATATTTGCTTCATTGCAAATGTTTGCAATGAACAAGTTACTTGCCACTGCACTTACGTTCATATAGCTAATGCTCATTGAGGGAAGCAACATGCAATCTAATATGTGTAACCACCGACAACCTAAGCACAAGCTCTACTCTTAAGCAGTAACCACAAACAGGGGCGCCTGCAGGATTTTTTCTCAGGGTATACGAACAGAAATGCTTTGCCTGTCACTAGATGGTACTGTTTTTGACACTCTTGATGCTTTCAATTTTCCAGAAACAATCAGAGAAATGCTTCAAAGATTTAAGAAGCTTTGTTTTTTCCATCACTACTCAATTTTACTGAAGCGATCTTGAACTTCGTTAAAAGTAAAGTTCATCCACGCTTTCCTAATATTAGGATCAAACGGAGGGCAATGCAAAGACTGTTTTTCCAGTAGCCTATTTGCCACTGCACAACATTACACAGCACAACTTATAATCGTCAGAGGCATCTCAATCATTTTGTTAATCTAGTAATCCTGTGTTTACTTCTCTCGTATTTACTTACCTCCTACTATGTGCAAATTGGTGGGCGGGGTTAAAAAGGCAATGATTTAAAAGTAGGCGTTGATCATCTGCAGAGGCAGTCTTTCATCGCACTATGACGTCATACTGATACAAAAATAAATAAATCTAAAACACATGCTTTTGGCAGCATGGTTTTTAAAAAAAGAAGCTGTTTTTGGACTAACAAGGAAGTTCAGAGTTCTGAAACTTACAGGATGTTTTTATAATACAATGATCTCTTATATGTCAAAAGATCCAAAAAAAAACAAAAAACATTTCTCAATTCATGACCCCTTTAAATGTTTAACTAGTTTTCTACTACACATTTCCAGCAAAATTCCTTTACACAAGTAACACATCTCATGAATCCTGACAGGGCCCACCTGCACTTTTACACAGTTCACCAGCTTTTGGCCTTTTTCAGACAGCTCACTTCTCCAGCCCTGGGGTGCAGTTAGCTAGAGGTGTAGGATGGACAGATGGTTTCACTCGTCCTTACAGGCTTTAGGGACCTCTCACCTTGCTCAGATCAAATCACAGGAATGTAGCTGGAGGAGAAACAGCTGTGTTCTAGATGCAGTGTGGCTTTTATAACCATTATCTTTTTTTACTCAAAGTGGATCAGATAAGATAATTCAATTCTTATGGTTTTAAGATGACATTGAGAGTGAGAAACTTGATAAAAAAATAAAAAGAACATAAATTTACCAAAAATTCCCAAATGGCAGTAAAAATTGGTTGATTTACTGATTGGCTGATTTACTGGTCAGTTGGGTAACCTTTCTTAGGAACTGCAAAATAATACATTGACCCAAGCTATACCATACCTGGAGCCATATCTAGGCCCAGAATTTTAGAGGCATTGAGATTCCTTGTCTTTTTATTTTTATTCTGTGAAAAAGACAAAAGCCAAAGAGAGTGCTTTAAAACTTACTTTAAGACTCCTCACCGGCCTTCCCAAAAAGACCATAAGACAGCTGCAGCTCATACAGAACACTGCTTATCCTCTCTGGCGGTGTATAATAGTTTTGTTTGAGGTACAGAGCAGAATTTAAGCTATTAATCCATGAAAATATTAATCCCGGCTTCTCTCCGTGATGGCATGCATTTCCCATTTTCAAGTGTACACCAACTGAAACAAGGCATGTCACAATCTGTGACGAAGCAGGCGAGAACCAATGAGCGTTTGATATCACTGCTGTAAAACAAGTCGAACCGCTTATTGAGGGCACATTTTTTTTAAATTTGAATTCATCACAACCAGCGTGGGATTTGACGTTTACTTCTGAGAATGTAGATGAAGATTGCAGGATAAAGGGCTGACTTGATCTGTTCCTCGCAAATGTATGGAATCCATATATAAAATTAATGTCTTTTGTGAATTTATGTTGTGTTTGGGTGTATTTTATGGTTCTATGGTCAGTCGTTGTATAGGAGAAAACGTCTTTTGTGTCTCACGGCAAACAAATTAAATATTATAGAAAGGTTAACGATTAAAGAAATGTTAATTTTGAAGTTTTAAAGTGTAGTTCTTGTTTAACATTATGTAATCCTTTGAAACGAATTTGCACCAGAAGTCATGAACAGGGTGAAATGTTATTATTACTTATTAAGTAAATGAATAAACTGCATTTAATAAATGCATCTGAAAAACATGTCATTGATATGACAACTGAATTCAATAGTCAAAACATTAATGCCACGTTTTTAATATGCATAAATAGGAATATGTACCTAATAATATAATTGTACGTAAGTAAAGTTGTTCATACGTAAATAATTTACGTTTTAGTGCTGTCAATACATCAGTATTATACATTTATGTGTGAGAGTGAATAATGCAAACACTAGACGACGGTAAGTTGTAGTGTAAAATCGTGAACCTGACTCTCAATCTCTTCCATTTCAGACAGGGGATCCCCGAGCTTAGTTATTCAGGTCAGGAATAGTATTTTAGCCTTCAGTATCCTCCTTTTTTATTCTAAACTTGTTTAACTCTTACCCCGGATTTCCACCAACTGCGGAACGGCTACGGAACGGCTCCGCTGCATGTCGGCTCTGTGCTCCGCCGTCCTTCAATACTCACCTGGTCCGGATTTGTTGCGGAACGGCTGCTGCCATGACTGACAGCTGAAGTCACGAGGACCCACGAGATCTCGCGAATTCACGTATGATCGCGCGATATAAGTGCTGAATTGCTGTGGAGCTCTCCGGCATCCGGCAAAAATAGAAGCTCTGCGTATCTTCTCCGGAAAGCTGCGGATCGCCGGAGTCGGAACGCAGCCGTTGCGCAGTCAGTGAAAATACACACATTAACTTTAATGGAAACCT
Organism: Leuciscus leuciscus; assembly: GCF_965113295.1. Lineage (NCBI taxonomy): Eukaryota > Metazoa > Chordata > Actinopteri > Cypriniformes > Leuciscidae > Leuciscus > Leuciscus leuciscus. The sequence goes on from NC_138740.1 coordinate 10,562,087, forward strand.
ATTGACTCCGCCGCCGCAGTTGGTGGGAATTAGGGGTTATTGTTATTTTTATTTCTTATGCATGCAATTTTTTTTTTAAATACCTATGCATCTGCTGTAATATCTTGAATATTTGAATTCCTTCTATGTAAAGCAATTTGAATTACCATTGTGTATGAAATGTGCTATATAAACTTGCCTTGCCTTATATCTGAGTTGGCCCTAAGCAAATTTTTCAAGTATATGTATTTTATCTGAGTACTTTATTTTTGGGTATCTTTTATCCGATTGCATCTGTTCTCGAGTCTACAACTCGCTGATTCAAATGATCCGGTCAGAGCGAATCTCCACTGAATTCACAAGTCTGACTTAAAAATAGCCAAAAACAGGAGATCCTCTGAACTTGAGCGCACACGCAACTGATGGAACGGAAAATAAGGTACTAATGCTAATGCTGAAATTTAGGATTTATTATTGTAAATGAAAACGTCTCGGGTTACGTATGTTACCCTCGTTCCCTGAGTAGGGAACGAGACGCTGCATCGATACTCGATACTTTGGGGAATGCCCTCGGCATGACGCGTCTGAAGTCTGTAATGGAACTATTCCAATCTTGATTGGTGCTCGTCACTCGTGACGTTGCATGTGACGGTGATCCGGAAGCTATAAAAGGGCAACGGAACATAGCCGTATCAGCTTTTAAAGGGTCGAAGCAAGTCGTGCTCAGGAGCACGAAAAGTGTGGCCGAGAGATGCAGCGTCTCGTTCCCTACTCAGGGAACGAGGGTTACATACGTAACCCGAGACGTTCCCTTTCGTAAAGGGAACTCCCGCTGCATCGATACTCGATACTTTGGGGAACGAATACCCACGCCGCCACACTGAGAGACCCTGCCCTGGTGTGAAGCAATCTGGCACACTCAAGACATGAGAACTTGTGAACCTGGTGTAGAGGACAGATCCAGACTGTAATGTTTGATGAAGGTGTGTGGGGAGGCCCAGCCAGCGGCATCACAGACCTCTTGAAGAGAAACCCCTGCTAGCAAGGCTCTAGAGGATGCCACTCCTCTGGTTGAGTGAGCTTTTATCAGGAGAGGTGAAGGCAGATTGCGCACCTCGTAAGCTGAAGAAATAGCCTCTACTATCCACTTGCTAATAGTCTGCTTGGAGACCGGGGAGCCCTTCTTGGATAACCCAAAACACACAAACAGCTGGTCCGACTTCCTCCAGCCCGAGGTCCTATGTACATAGGCCTCAAGAGCTCGGACCGGGCATAACAAGTGTAACTTAGCTTGATCAGCCGACACATGCGGTGGAGGATGAAGGCCGGAAGGATTATAGACCGTGCCACATTTGTGGGCATCTTAGGCACGTAGCCAGGTCTAGGGTGGAGAATGGCTCTCACTCTGCCAGGAGAGGACTCGAGGCAAGAGGGAGCCACAGATAGCGCCTGCAGGTCGCCAACTCGTTTCAGGGAAGTAATAGCGAGCAGGAAGGCTACCTTAAAGGATAAAAATTTCTCAGACACCTTATCCAGGGGTTCGAAGGGTGCCAGGGAAAAACCTTCGAGGACCACTGCCAGGTCCCACGTGGGGACCCTAGGCTGGATAGCAGGCCTCATCCTCCTGGCTCCACGAAGGAAACGAATTATGAGTGGGTGTGTCCCCAGCGTGCCCACCCCTAAAGGCGTGTGGAAGGCTGATATAGCCGCCACATAGACCTTAAGCGTGGACGGGGAGAGCCCGTCAGAGAAACGATTCTGGAGGAACTCCAGTACTGAAGCCACTGGGCAGTTAACTGGGTCCAACTGATGTTCTCTGCACCATAAAATAAAAATTTTCCATTTAAATGCATAAAGTTTCCTCGTGGAGGGGGCTCTAGAGTTTACAATGGTCTCAACAACCTCGGTTGAGAGACCAGAATTTATGAATTGGTCCCCCTCAGGGGCCAATCCAGTAGCTTCCTGGGCTACCGCCAAGGGTGAAATATCATGACCTTGGGCTGAAGAGGGAGGACCATCCTGATCCGGATTCACCGCGGAAGGCCTGCCAGAAGGGCCCAGATGTTTGGAAGCCATATTTGGGCCTGTCAGTACAGGGCCACTAAGGGTGTACTCACACTAGCCAGTTTGAACCGTGCCCGAGTGCGTTTGACCACCAAAGCGCGGTTCGTTTGACTAGTGTGAGTGCTCCGAACCGTGCCCGGGCGCGGCTCGATTAGCCGGCCCTGGCCCGCTTGGAAGAGGTGGGCCAGAGCACGGTTCAGTTGGACTCGGGCGTGGTTCGCATGCAGTGTGAGCGCTAACCGTGCTGGACTCCATTGTGTTCAGTGAGAGCGCCGCTCTTCCTGTTTATCCCGAAACCGTCGCACCATAATGAAGTAAGCGTGCTCTGGCACGAATGCTGAAACCCTATGTGAGTGCAGGCCAGAGGGGGAGTGGGGAGGGGGGACAATCGTACTCGGGCCCGGTTCATGGCAACCGTGCCTAGTGTGAGTACACCCTAAGAGTAAGCTGATCCCGTACTGCTGAACCCTCTTGTACTCTAGAACCCCCGGGGGCAGAACAATCGGGGAAAGTATACACAGACATGGCCTCAACCATGTCTGTATCATGATATCCAAACCCAGCAGAGCTGGAAGAGCATGGGAGAGGTGGCGCAGAAGGTGGCCGTCCACATAAAGGGGAAACAGGAGCACCTCTGACAAACCGACCTCCATCCCGGCTAAAGCCAACTTGGGGTGGAGTTCGAAATCCCCGGGCTGCAGCCCCTGCCTCGACAGGATGACTGCCCCCTCTTTGATCAGAGAGACCATCGACATAGTGTCTGTCAAAAATAGAACCTAATGGTCTCTCTGAAGTTTCCTCAGACCCTGTGTTTCCAACACAGGTACTAGGAGCAGGAACCATAACTTCCTCCCCATGATCAGAAAACGAGGGCATGTGCGCGTAACTCTGGTCATGCGGAGTGGGTTCCCTCTCGGGGAAAACCCATTGGTCCTGAGCCACTACTACAGGGCCCCCATGTACAGCAGGCCAAAGAATAGTATGTTGAACACTGCTGCCAGCGAGCCCACTCTTTAATAAGGTCACGTAGTGGTGGCCTGGCCTAGCTTGATATTCATGACTATGGTAAGGAAGATGAGTGTCTGAGCTGGAGACAATTGTGCCTGCATCATGACTAAAACCTACACCGCCCCCAGGAATCGGTTTCTCTGAAGAGGCACTGGTGATTTTTGACTTTCTGGTGATATGACTGAGCCATATTCCCTAGCACCTCACGAGACTCGAAACAACACCTCGGTGTTGAACCGTCTGCTCTAGTAGTCAATGGACAGGAATGAGGATGCCCTGAAGACTCCATGGAGCTAGGACAGTGACCATGCATTCCGAGGAGGTGCGGGGATACAATACTAGGCCGAATGGAAGAATCCGGAACTGATGTGCTTTTCCCCCAAAAGCAGATCTCGGAAACTTCCCGTGATGGGGTTAGAAGGGAATGAGGAGTTAAGGGCCTTGTGGATCCATCACGACAGACCAGTCCTTGGAGCTGGTCTGACTGACAGTCGGAATCTTGAATCTGAACCCCCTCGGAGGTTGATCCATTACCCTGAGATCCGAAACAAGGCCTTACTCCCCTTCCCTCACAGGAACTATGAAGTACCGGCTGTAGAACCCGGGCTCCCGAAACCGAGGAAGAGCTCACCTTGAGGTTTCCTTTGTTAAGAGAGACTTGACTTCCTGTTCCAAGAACCAACCCTGCTCGGGGCTGGCAGACATGTGAACCACCCTTAGTAGATAATATTTTTATATTAGCTCCGCTGTAAGCAGGACCCTCCAGGCTATATTTTGAAGACCCCTCGGGGTGTCTAAATATGCTATTATGGGGACCAGTCCCTCGAGACTGGCCTTGGCTAAAAATGTTCAAATGGTTTCGGTGACCTGAAGCAGCTAACTGGCAGGAACTAACCGAAATATGCTCTCTACAGACCTCCTGAGAGGCGGCGAACTCGACAGGGCCGCAACGTTTCCGGGCAGATACTGCGATTTGTGTTCGCTGGAAGCCGATGTGTCCCGAAGCGCCATCGGCGGCGGGAAGTAAACATCGATTTCCTAAGGGCTGTATAAGGGGGCGAGACTCCTGTACTCGCTCTCCTGGGGGAACGGCCATAAGGGTCTGCGTGTTACGACAAGACCTCTTAGTTGAAGCCATCTTAGCCCGAGAGACAGTCCTCAGACCTGTCCTCGATATAGAGGGCTTCATACGAGAATGTCTCTTCTGGCCCCAAGCCTTATACGGGGGGGCACGAGAGGAAACCTTCTCAAAATATGTTGAACTGGCGGCTGTCCCCTGAGGCTGCCCCCTGGCAGCAACCCCATGAGACCTAGATTGACAACTGGGGATAGCTGATTGTCACTCTGCCTCCTGAAACCTTTCGACAACGGTTCTCGCCGCGTCGCCAAAGAGGCCAGAAGGTGAAAGGGGGGCATCGAGAAGGAAAGCCCTGTCTTTCTCCTCGATCCCCAAGCGATTAAGCCATAAATGTCTCTCTGTGACGACTATTGCTGCCATAGAACGGCCAATAGCACGAGCCGTCTCCTTAATAATACGGAGAGATAAGTCAGCTACTCTACGAAATTCAGTAATACCGTTGAGTGAGACCTCCCAGTTATCATCCACCTCTTTGAGGAGGTCAGCCTGGTATGCCTGTAATAACCCCATCGTGTGTAGGCATGCACCGGCTCGACCCACCGCCATATAAGCTTTCCCTAACAAATTTGATGTACGAGATTTGGAGGGAAGTGTCTGAGCTATCAGGGGTGACGCAACGTCAGGGAGAAAATATTTCGCAAAATATTCCTCAACCCGAGGCATCACCCCATAACCATTCTCATTAGATTCCCTAATAGATGAGTAAATATATACATGGGGGGAAAATAATTGAGATGAACATGGATTTTCCCACGATCTCGATACCTCAGTATGAAGATCAGTGAAAAAGGGAAGGCTCTGACACAAAGATTGTGACTGGATCTGCAGGAAGCGCTCATCCATTTTATTTTTCTTAGTCGCTTCCTGCTTATTATATGGCCATTCAACGTTTAATTTAACCACTGCCCTGGTCACAACCTCCAGCAATTCCTCAATAACGGGAATATGGGGTGGCGAATCCCCATATTTATGTGATTCAGTGTTGATAATATCTAACCCCTCGGAGCCAGATAAATCAAACGCTGTGTCTTTAACATGGTCGGAAGAAGCCGCAGCGCGGGCTTCCGAACCGTGCGCGAGACCAGTGGAGCTGGTTAATAAACACTGAGAAAGGGTCGCAACCGTCTCAGTGTTATCTGCCAGCTCCACGTGCGAATCCCATGCATACAAGCGGCGCGCTGCCTCAACAGACGCGGGGCCTGATGCACTGGAAACGCGAGCCTGATCTGATTGATCGAACAAGCTCAAACGGGAGCGGAGCTCTCTCATAGATAGCTGAAAACAGTTTGCACAGACAGCGCCCTCGAGCACTGCCCGTGCATGCTCCACTCCCAGACAAACAACACAAAACGAGTGCGTGTCACCCTCGCTCAAATAGCGCGAGCAAGGGGACGCACACCGCCTGAGTCGTTTCTCTATATTCGCCATATATATATATTGAGATAGAAAAACAACACCAAATAAGACAATACAGTCACACAGAACGCTTGCTGAAGACAGAAAGCTGATACGGCTATGTTCCGTTGCCCTTTTATAGCTTCCGGATCACCGTCACATGCAACGTCACGAGTGACGAGCACCAATCAAGATTGGAATAGTTCCATTACAGACTTCAGACGCGTCATGCCGAGGGCATTCCCCAAAGTATCGAGTATCGATGCAGCGGGAGTTCCCTTTACGAAAGGGAACTAGAATCTTTGAATAAAGCTGGGACAGAGATGGGTCTTGTGCATGTAGCCCAGTTGGGGCCCACCTTTTTGTAAGTGCCATCCTATATGCAATCCATGTGGGCAGTTGGTATGGGGCCATTATGGAACCCGCGGACAATCCCATACAGAGTCCATTTTTCAGCCTATTTCGAAACCCACATGGGCCCCACATACAAATGTCGGCGGGGTTAAGCTGGGACCGAGATGGGTCTTGTGCATGCTGCCCACTTGGGCCCCACCTAGTACCAAGTGCAATCCTACATGAAATCTATATGGGCAATTAACATGGGGCCATTATGGAACCCGTGGACAATCCCATACAGAGCCCATTTTTCAGCCCATTTCAAACCCACATGGGCCCCACATACAAATGTCTACTGGGTTAAAGCTGGGACAGAGATGGGTCTTGTGCATTTTGCCCACTTGGGTCCCACCTAGTACCAAGTGCAATCCTACATGAAATCCATCTGGGCAATTAGCATGGGGCCATTATGGAACCCGCGGACAATCCTACATTTGTATGTGGGGCCCATATGGGTATGAAATGGGCTGAAAAATGGGCCCCACATACAAATGTTGGCTGGGGTTCTTCTTAAAATGTTTACACATTTTTCCCTATATATGAAGTCTGTTTTATATTGTATGTTTATATTTGCCAACACACATTTGTGTTTTTAAAATGGTGTACTATATAGTATATTTGGTTATTTTCACTTGTTTGCACGCTTGAATTATTATTAGTATTTATCAGTGTAAGTTTTGGCAATAACAATTTGACAATTTCTTACTTGCAAATCAATACATATTAAGTATCTGCATAATCATACTTATTGACTAGTGCTGGCTACTTGACAATTCATAATAATTCATAATGAAGTCAGTCTCAGCTGTAACCTATTTGTAACCTATGTGTATGCCTAGTACATTATATAAATAATATAATGATTATCAAGGGAAGGAATGGCAGAAGGCATTTTGAATAATGACCTCGAACCTCATACGCTGTTTCTGTGTATTTATTGTAAGGTAAATGCCTCTGGGTTAATGCGAATTAGCTCAAGAATATAGGGAATTTTGGCAATATTAATATTTATAACGCATGGTCATAATTCATAAATCGCATATGCATTTACTTTATCAATTATAGGAAATGCCTCGTTCTGTACTGTCTGATCATTACAGTTAAGAAGAAGTATTCCTGTCTACAAAACTCCAAGAGAGTTTGTCTTCTGGCCACGAAGACAAAACCTCTTTGGGTTTATTAATAAAAACTATTCAAAGTAGTTTTATAATATAGAGCCTGTAGCTTTATAGATCTTTTGTTTCATTGACTTTATAAAAAGTGGGTTTTCAAACACAGAGCCAGTTAAAAGTATAAATGGGTTTATTAATAAAATGGCACACACTAGAGATTATATAAACTACAAACATAAACGTACGTAAAAATGCAAACAAACGAATAAACATTTAACCGAACAAAAACATAAACATAGCGTGATCAGAATGAAAATGGAATGAAAGCAAGAAAGATATAGAGGGAAGATAGAGGGTAACTTAAATCACAGACCTAAGACCTAGACACCTGGAACAGCTTTTATAGGAATCAATATACTTGCGAGATGTGGTACTCTTTCAGTGTGATGCTGAAAAGGGGACGCGCGTGCGCGTGTCCGGCTGGTTTGCGTCTAGCTTCTTCTTCTGGGTCGTTTCGAAAAACGATGTAAAGGCTCACTTGAATTTAACGTTACTGGAAAAGTTCAGATTCGTCTCCCGGGATGGGAGAGGCTGGAAATCTTAGTTGCAAAGGCCGGCTGTTACGACTCGAACATGGGTTCGTTCGATGGAGAAGGCCAGGGCCTCCTCCAGATGTTCCTTTGGAGAAGCGCTGCGCCGGGGAGGAGGGTCCAGAGAAGTTGGATGAGTTGGAAGCGGAAGGATGAGAGAGCGAAGAGAAGAGATTTTGGACTTTTATCAGTGTCCCAGGTGCCGTCCCCTCCTTCGTGTAGGACGAATCGGCTGTCGAGATTTTTCGAGCGGGAAGATTCCTTTGTCCGGTTAGACACGCCCACTCGAATGAGTCATGATTGACTTTAACTGGAGAGGATTTTCTCCAGACATATGAACTTATAAAACAATGCGCATCACTGAATTCTGTTATTGGAATTCAACTCCGTTAGCTGGAGAGGATTACAGAGATATCAAAAATAGAATCTAGGCGTTGTAGCCATGCAACGATACATTATTATGCATTTGTATAGGCAATAGCAGTTCTATTAAGGTCACAAATAGGACATATGCTTTCCTATGGGTTACACACACCTCTTAACACACAAATTTATATATTTAGTACCTTTAGGAGTGACTTTATGGGTAAAAGTCCTTTTCTGTAAGGGGGTTTCTGTTTCACAGTCCAGAGTGTGTTTGTATGTGTGTGTGTGTTGGAATGTTGCGACCCTGTTATCTCATGCATAGGGCTGGATAGCTCTGTGGTCAAATTTTATGACCTGCCAATGAGCTCGGGTTACGGGATGCGATTCTACTGGGAGAACATTCTTCAAAAATACATTTCAGATCCAAACACTCGAAGATCATAACTGTATGATCACAACAACATTAATCACGCATACATACAGGAAATTCAGATACCAGTCTGAGTTACACACATTTTAAGTTAAACACAAAAGGATGTTGGTGTGTGTGTGTGTGTGTGTGTGTGTGTGTACGTGTGTGTGTGTTCTGGAATGTCACGAGTCTGTGAGGTTGTAAAAGTCACAGGGAGTCCAGAGCTGAAATGGGGGTTTTAGAGGGGATTCTAAGAAAACAGGGTTTCCTTATGTGACTCAAATGTCCCTCGGGGGAGCCACAAAGATGCAATTTTGACCGTTCAAGCAGACTTGGAGATCAGGATTTACTAATTTGAACAGCATGTGACCGCATGTCATAGTCATTGTCGTTACATTATGTTTACAAGGTGAAACCCAGTTGTGTCGTATAATTCGAACAGAATTTTATTTTTTATTTTTTATGTATACATTTAATTTAAGAATTCCACTTAAAAGATGATGCATTCATAAAAAAAAAAAAAAAAAAAAAAAAAATATTGCAAAGGTAAAACTGCCCTTGGAAAATATATGTGTAATCAAAGAATATAAAGTATAGTTTCATGGGCTGTATGAAATATTTATGAAGGGTAAATGTTTTCAGTTGAAGCAGGTGAACCAAATAGTATTATGAATCTGGATTAAATGTCTGTATGCCCAGGGTAGAGACTTTTGAAAGCAAATCCCTGCCATTGGCCTTGTCAGGGCTGCCTCGGGAACAGGTAATGTGCTGAGGACCGTTGGGTCAATATGTTATTGAGGAGATGAGAGGCGCAGAAGCTCGGAGAGCCTGAGACCTAACGTAAAGCTGGGGGAAAAGCCCAGGGGGCCCTGCCTACCCAAGAGAGCCATGACGGTCACTGACCGTGAAACTGACAAATGGCCAGTAAAGCAGCCGCAGCGTCGTGCATGCGCACTGACAGGCCAGCTGTGCTACGTGACCATAGGCACACATGTGCACACTGAACTAGAGCTGAAATGCTGGCTTCCTGTCACACTCTAATGACATTGTACACAAACGCTAGAGTTATGAGGAGGTATAGAAGCAAAATGGCAACAAACAGTAGGTCTGAGATTTCCTGAAACCCTTGCACATGTTCACACTCATGGGCTGCCATGTTTAAAACTTAGAACACTTAGAATTTAGTGACCTTTAATGTCCTCACAGACTCATCCACTCTGGTACTCAGTAGACTACGTACAGCATTGCACAAACACATACTCTTCTCTCTGTCCTATTCTGGAAAAATATGTCACATCCTTCTGAGAGCTGTATATAAATTGTGCCTCTGGTTTCACAGCCATGGCCTTGGAGAGAGTCAAGGAGGAACGAAGCGAACTCAGACGATGTTACATCAATCTGTGGAGAGGGGGACAGAATGAATTACAGAACCACCTTTAGTTTTCCACAGATGTGAACAAGAAGCACCTCACAGTCATTAAACTGTCTGAGAAATGACTTTGATTCACCTCAATGGATCAGGCCTTGATACTCGCTAATTAAAAGCTTCAGGGATCTATTTATAGGTCAGTTTACCCGACTCCATACAAGCTGTCAGCTTGTGACTAATTTCAAGCAATGGCTCATGCAGTGTACAAACACATGACTTCATCCACTAGATTACTTAGATTTTTCTTAATACTAGATTAACACTCATGTTCTGTTCGATTTCGATAAATTAAATACGATATATAATTGAGCATTTGATTCAGCAGTTCTTTATTGTTGACTAATCTTTGTTTTTAAAGTCCAAATAAAATATAATCAGCCCTCTTTACTCGTTTACTCGTGGAGGTACTGTATGGAAATACATACGCTGACAGGCAGGTAGGACATCATATTGTACAAACATTGTATGGTCCTACGCCTTCCACAGACGAGATATATACAAATACATTTAGACCACTTAAGATAGTGATTGCTATCAGGATGTAAAGAGACTTTCAACCAGCATAAAAATGTTTCTGGAACAAATCTAGTTTACCATAAATACTTTCAACAGTACACTAACCATATTTCAGTCAATGAAATTCAAAATGATTTTCAGTACAAGCATGAAACAAATCTGTAACACAGCCTCAAAAACAAAAGGAAGATTACTTGATCTAAATGCAGATAAAAAATTGTTTGAAACTTTGAAGTAGCTAATTGAAACAATAACAACAAGGAACACTTGGAGCCAATTACAAAGAGCAAAATAACTACAATGACCAAGGACAAAACTACAAATGAGCATGAACACATGAATTTCAAAATAGAAGGCATGAGAGATCACAGGATCCTGACACTATTGCACATATGCATATGAACTGGATTTTGTTATTGCTAATATTTAATAGCAAATTAAAGCAAGACTTGACACTGTACAGATCTAGAGGGTGAACCTGACCATCATCCTCCTCATTCCAGTCAAAAAGCCTGTGTCAAAAAAAAATTCCAGTAAAAAATGTGGAAGCCAGTGCTGTTTCACTATATACAATTTTTGCCCAGATCTCAGTATGTCCAACTTTATGAGAGTATACATGCTTCAGCGATACTTTAGAGATATCTCAACTCCTTGATTGCTTGTATCATTGCAAAATGTAAACTATATTATCGCCCAACTCTGATTTACTAAATGTCACTATACAGCATGATGATTTTAAGATTTTTTCAAAAATTAACATCCTATTTCTAGTCAGAAACACCCACTTTCCATGATAGTCAATTCCCGATGGATCAAGACATGTCCTGCCATACATTAGTTATTTTTTCACTCCGAAATACATCACATTACAAAAGTAAAATAAGTTGAAAATACTGTTTAATGCTGACTTTAAAGCTCTCTCTATGTGTCTGTTCCTCTCTACATAGATTAACCATCCATGCTGAGTGCCCCATGCATTTGGAAGATTTTCCTATGGATGCCCATGCCTGCCCACTGAAGTTCGGAAGCTGTAAGTGATCTCTGTCATTGTCATTTAATTTTTCTAGATTAGCGTTTCTCAATGTTCAAAGAAAAACGGGGGAACAACGTCAGAAATAGAATGGGGTATCTGTTTATTGTCGCAGTCTACCTTTCATACAATAAGCCAGTAGACGGCACTTGGACTTAATTTATCCAACTATAATAGTTTTATCAAGCTGTAAATTAATATGCAGTACTTCTAAGTGTAAATTATAAGTGTAAATTTTAAACAACTTGCCATTAATGGCAACTTCGGGTTCTGCATGGTTTTGCGGAGTGCTTTGTAGTCAATTCACATCCGATTTTTAAGTGACACAATTCAATTAATTTAATTTGAGATATTTCACCTTTGTTAAATTAAATTATTTAATAAGTAATTTAATAAAAATTACAAATTAATTAATAATAAAAAAATAAAAACTGAAAACAGACCGTGCAAATTTAGTTTTCAACCGATTCAAGTAAGACCGGGAAACTACCACTTCACATTGTCCAATGAAATTTGAGCTTGTTGTGCCATATCACGATTGGTTGGTGTATAATTTGTGACAAACGGTCATTGATTAATTATGTAATATTTTTAAAATATGTAATGTTTCTTAAGTCGTCACCTTTATTCATATAGCGCTTAATACAATACAGATTGTTTCAAAGCAGCTTTACAGTCATAAACAGGAAAAAGGATGCATTTCTGCTGTTGTTCAGCTGAAGTTAATTCAGTGTTGATTCAGATCCATTGTAAAGATCATCAATTGTTAAATGAGTTCCTTTCATCTATAAAGCAGTTCTGATGAAGTCATCCTCCAGCTCAGTTCAGATCACATACAACAGTGTCAGTACAGTCAGATCAATAATATTGTTGAATAATACGTGTCCCCAACGAAGCAAGCCAGAGGCTTTATTTTTAAATGAATCAACACACTAGCAATCACAGAGAGAGCCATATATGGTCTGCAGTTCTCAATCGCTTTTGTAAACAGACTGTGTGGTCACAGTTATGAATATGCAACTACTGACATGTTATGGCAACGGGGTCTCAGACTGTCTGATGGCAGATACGTGAAGTAAACAAGCATTTTTCTGACTTTTGAGCCATTCGTTACTGTTTTGTACATGTTGTCATATTAAATAGAGCTTGAGTGATCAAATGGAATTAGAAGAGTAGTTCAGGTAGACCACTGATCGCTAAACAATATCAGCTGACACTCAGCTGATTTGTTAATCCACCTACTCTAATCAACTATTGTATTTAAGTTCATTCAACGAATGCTCCGCAGTCTGTCGCACAGACATTTACACCCACCTCCACCCCTTCACCTCCTAGCATCTTCATAATAGAGCGTTGGATTCTGTATAGAAACTATACAGCCCTATCTTACACCCGGGGCAATGCAGTGCCAAACGTGTTGAAAGTGTTTTTTGCTAGTTTCAGTCCGACGCAGTTATCATTTTCATGTCCTGCTTAAAGTTGTTTAAATAGCAAATGCATTTGCGCCCATTTGTGCGCCCTTGGGTGTGCTGGTCTGAAAATGAGGTGTGTTCTGGCGCATTGTTGGCGTGTTGCTATTTGAGGCAACAGAAATAGACTGCGCCATTGACCAACTGAAACCTGGTCTAAAGTCAATTTTTTTTATTTGTATTTTTTTTTTTAAAGACCGCGTTAGTAATGTGTGCCTATCGGGTCCACAACGCGCGTACACTCTGCTTATTAAACACCAAAGGTGTCAAGTAACGAAGTACAAATACTTTGTTACCCAGAGGTGGACGAAGTACACAACTTCCTTACTTGAGTGAAAGTACAGATACTACTGGTCAAATATTACTCCGTTACAAGTCAAAGTTGTAAAGACCTATTTTTACTTAAGTAAAAGTACAGAAGTACTCATTTTTAAAAATACTTAAGTATCAAAAGTAAAAAGTAAATGTCAATGCATTGTTTTATTATTGTTGCATTGTTGTATGTAATACTTAAAGTACCGTATGCCTCTGAATCTATGCCTGCATACCCTCATATCAATATCACATTTATTTCTAGAACACAGTTCCAGTAGTGGGATTGAATGTGAGATTGAATAAGTGCACTCAATAACGTCCACAATGGTTTCGGACACCCAAATGGCTGTTCCCTCAAATACTGCCCTATTTAAAGTTTTTTGGCTTTTAGTATGAATATGTTCACCTTACTGTTATCTATAAGCTAGTGTGCAAAAAAGTGACAAAATTCGCATTTAGAAAATCAAACCCAACGTTGAAAATGAAAATCAGGTTTATGTCAGAATCCAATGTCAGATTGACGTTGATCTCCAACATTGGACAGACGTTGTATTGTGGTTGAAAATGAAAATCGGGTTAACGTCAGAAACCAACATCAGTCGAGTCCCGACGTCAACCCTACTTTTATTTTCAATCAATATCCAACGTCAATCTGACGTCGGGTTCTGATGTCAATCAGATGCAGGGTTCTGACGTCAACCCGAGTTTCATTTCCAACCAAAATGCAACCCCTGCAACCAAAATCATCCACTGACTGATGTTACTTTCTACTCAAGGACCTTGACAGAATTGTAGTGGAGTAAAAAGTACGATATTTGTCTTTCAAATGTAGTGAAGTTAAAGTAAAAAGTTTCCAGAAAAAATAATACTCAAGTAAAGTACAGATACTCAAAAAGTGTACTTAAGTACAGTACTCAAGTAAATGTACTTTGTTACTGTCCACCTCTGTTGTTACCTTACTTAAGTAGAAATTTGGGGTATCTATACTTTACTGGAGTACTTATTTTTCAGCTGACTTTTTACTTCTACTCCTTACATTTTCACGCAATTATCTGTTCTTTCTACTCTTTACATTTTAAAAATAGCCTCGTTACTCCTATATCATTTCGGCTTGTTTTCATTCCGGCTTGTTATCGTAAACAAAATAAAAAAACTATCCAGATAAATCACGCCATCGGGATAGAGTGAATTTGATTGTGCAAGGTTTGGGCAGGTTTGGGGTCAGTTTGGCGGTTTTCAAACATCTACATTTTAAAGTCTAATTGGTTAAAAAACTAAACTAAAGTGTGCATGTAGTCCATAAAATCAGTCATCATGACATTTCTAAACACACACGCCCATGCAGAGTCAGCTGGCGTTGGTGTTGACGTCACCGCCGAGCACGCACTTTTAGCCAATCAGCAATGAGCCCGTAAAAGCCCGTTCTGCAGGCAGACGCGATTTAGCACAATAAATTGTAGCTGTATATTCAAGTGATCGCTAATGCCAAAGTGACATACTGTACAGTAAGTTGTATCTACAGTAAAGAGTGAGATAGTGAGCAACTCTAAAGTTTGTAAGTAAAAAATGGTAAATGGACTGCATTTATATAGCGCTTTCACAGACCTATGGCCACCAAAGCACTTTACATAGCCTCACATTCACCCATTCACTCACACATTCATACACCGACGGCGGTGTCAGCCATGCAGGGCGCCATGCAGGGCGCCATCCAGCTCGTCGGGAGCAGCTGGGGTTAGGTGTCTTGCTCATGGACACCTCGACACTTGGTCAGGTGGAACCAGGGATTGAACCACCAACCTTCGGTTTGTAGACAACCTACATGAACCACTGAGCCACTGCCGCCCCAGTTCAAGTACATCAGGAGTTTATTTAAATAACATTTGCCTGATGGCTCATGCTACCGCTAACCCGGACGTCGAGGTCACTTCCGTGATTTGGGAAAAGAACGTAAAAGTCCTGGCAGAAAGCGATGCATAAGGATGTAGTGTAATGATGGCCAGTTCCAGGAATGCACAAATATTTTGTTGGTAGGAACAGTTTGCAACAATTATTAGTTAACAAACTGGTACTACCAACAAAATGACACTACACCCTTATGCATGTAGACCTTCAAAAGCTTTTATTCTAAAAAAACATTACATTAAAAAACATTTTTCTTTTCTTTCCTTCAATTTGTTTTTTAAAGAAACAACAACCATTTCAAAACAAACAAACAAAACGACCAAAAGTAAAAAAATTAAAATACAAAACCTTACCAGTGAAAATACAAACTACCAGATTCATGAACAGTAACAATTGCTTCTTTAACACCCCATATCATTTCAAATAAAATGACATTTTTTGTTTGCTGATAATATGTGTACTCAGTAACTACTCGAGATTTCACCAACGCTTTAAACAACATCACCAAGTCAACATTTTGGTTCTCATTCTTGCACTGATGGGATTTCAAAATAGCAAGTTTAGCTTGTCCCAACAAAAAATTGGCAAGCTTACACTCCCTTTGCCAAGAACGTCTATACCTATTTCCAAAAATAAACAATGTCTTGTTGAATAAAAACCCAAGTTTAGACATCATTCCATCAAACTAAACGAAAACAATCACAAAATAAATGAAAAACATCATCAGTATTATTACAAAAAGGACATCTTGATGAAACCGATACATTAAACCTGGAAACAAACTTATTAGTGGCCACTATACCATGGATGATCCTCCACTGAAGATCCCCACTTCTCTTTGGTATTGGAGGCTTATATAAAAGCCTCCAAGAGGGAGTAACTTCCTCAGGGGCAGAAAGATAAATCCTCCATTTGCTATCAACTCTTTCCCTTAATTGTTTACAATGAGCATCTTTTACACACATTTGATACAAAGTCTTTTTTCCAATGGATTGAAAATCCGAAGCTTCATAACCCTTCAACAAGAGAACCTGACCATTTACATTTATTTCAAATTTTTTGGGTCTAACTTTTAAAACAGGAAACATCTGAGGCACTGCATCATTATAAATAGACTCATTTAAAAAAGGACAATAATCCAGTAGGAAAAGAGGCTTTAAGACTATTTACAAAACCATCCATAGAATCAGAATCAGAATCAGAATCAGAAAGAATCAGAAAGAGCTTTATTGCCAAGTGTGCTTGCACCCACAAGGAATTTTTCTTGGTACTGAAGCTAGTCCTTACTGATCTCAGACCAACTTGGTCAGCAAGAGTCTGTACACTTTTCCATTGACCATTGTGCAAATCAAGCAAATCACTAATTCTTACTAACCCTGCTTTAGAAAACATTGCAAATAATGAATTCAAAACACTTGATTGTATTTTAAACAATGGATTAAAAAACAAAGGTTCAAGAATACCATAATGTTCATTGTTATCTCTTGTCATCTCAAACAGTCCCCATGCTTTCAGCACTGATGCATAAAAGTCAACATAAGACAACCAAGTTTCTGGATCATAGGACTTTTCAATTAGAAACAACTGTCTGTCCAGCTTTACATTGGTCATATTTTGAAGCAAAATGAGACTTAATGGTATCCAAGACACTCTATCTGTCCAATAAAGTATCTTTTTTAATGTTTGCAGTCTCATTGCCTTCATCTTTGACTCCACATGAATGAGGCATTGTCCCCCTTCTGCTACCGGCAGATAAAGAACTCCAGGTGGAAGCCAATGATGACCATTCCAGAAAAAGTCAACAAATGCCTTCTGTATTTTTATGAAGAAGTCTTTAGGAGGGTTCAGGACAGTGAGTTTATGCCACAGCATTGAAGCTGCCAGATTGTTAATTATCAAAACTCTTCCTCTGTACGAGAGCTGTGGAAGAATCCATCTCCACCTCTGGATTCTCCCTATCACTTTGTCAGAAAGTCCCTCCCAATTTTTCTCCATATACTTGCAGCGTTTATACGCCCATGTATAAATCTAATTAATTATTATTCATAACGAATTATGATCAATAATTAATAATTTAATTATTTTTACTTATCTTCAGAATGTACTGTAGCAGAATCAATAGTATGATCATTTTATCAGTTCATCCAATGAACAGAAAGCATAAACAAGTATTAACTCTAGGAAATATAATATCTTCCTGGCCAAGAAAGAATTAATCCCCAGCTAACAATAAATTAAGAAATAATCACGGGTAAAAGCATCGGTAACTTAGATCGAAGTTCAAGACAATAAAATGTGTAAGCATAACACAAGTAATCTCTTTGTTCAAATGCAAACAATACTTTATTGATTATATACTAACACATAAAACTAATATCTAACACAAACACACACACACACACATTCATACGAGTTGCAGAAGGAAAACGAGTAAGGAAAGATTAAGTTTTAAGAGTGAGTTTAAGAGTGAGATGATGAAATCCCAAGTTTATGCACTTATAAGACATGACCTGGAACGAACCATCAATCATTAATTTAACCCTTCTATCGTTTCTTAGACAGGTTATTCAATTTATATCCATACACCAGTTCAGCTCTTAGTCTGGAGGTAGTACTTGCTTGTCTTTGCTTTGGGGATTCCCTTTGTCTGTAAAAAGGGGGTTTCCCGAGTTCGTTTGGCTGGTGTCCTCGATGTCTGGGGTGGCCAGTCACGTGGTGTGCTGGCGGAATGAAAGTCTTTGTTTGAAGCTGGCTTTGCAGAAGAAACGTGGCTCGAAATCTTGTCGCAAAACTTAACTTAGAACTGAGACTCACAACGGAAAATAAAGGAAAACTTAGAAAAGAAAAGACAACTTAGACGAGAGTAGTAAGATGGCTTGAATAAAGCTGTTGAACCCGTTCTTCTAATCTTAATTTGGGTTCTTTGTCTCGGCGTTTACATGGTTACTCGTCTGATTGAGATCTTCATCCTTTTTCTGCCCATCTCTCTTGAGAGTGGTAGCAGAGCGTTTCTTGGGGGTGAACCCAGAGATAGAGAGCAGAGTGCAGAGTTAGAGAGCAGAGAGAGCAGAGCTCTTCTCTATCAGAACATTTTGAACGAGCCGAGTTAGAGAGCCGAGAGCAGAGTTAGAGAGCAGAGAGAAGAGAGCTTTGTTTCGGGTCTAAGATTTTAAACTCAAAGTTTGTCCAACCTCCAGGATGAGTTCTGGCCAATTAGACACTGGCAAAATTTAGGAGGTGGCGTTCTTTTCTGTTCTGATCGTAAATTTTCTTATCTGGGGGGTTTTCTTGCTAACAGAGAGAACAGATGCCACAGTTTGGACATGATCAGTATTATAAGAATACGAAACATTTTACACAGATTTCAATCAAGCCATCTTTTGAATCAAGAGCATACGATCATACTGATATGAAACACAACACACTTTCATTCAAACATCTAACAGTTATAACATTACATGAGTTATATGGTATCTAAGCATATTAAACACACATATAAGTTGCAGACACAAAATAGAGTTATGTAGTTGCGTGATGTTTGACTGTAAGTCCATTGAAAATTGTTCTTGAATGATTTTATGTATAGTTATTGGTAAGAATCAGTTCTCTGGTTTGAAGAGAAAATAACTCTGTTTGTTCGTTCAGAGGTGTTAAGGGGGAAGGGGTCAGGAATGTTGTGGGGGAAAACAACATCTGCTGGTATCGATCCGTCTTGCACACTATCGAAGTTGACCAGTTCTTCAGTTAACCAATAAAAGTCTTTGGTTACAGACTCTCTGGAGCCTGGGTGATTTATAGCTGTGGTTTGTGAGATTTGAATCTGGAATGTGAAGACACTTGTGTGATGCCTTGGTCTCTGTCTTTCTCTTAACCAATCAGTAATTTGTCAACAAAGCTAGTCATTGACCAGTTATGTGTTAGTGCTGGGGGCTCTTTTAAATAGCCAGACCGGTCGGCGCCTGGATCCCGTGACAAGATGGATGAGGATGGAGAAGTCCTGACCAAATCTTCCTCTTTGTTCGGCAGGAAGTGGAAAGTTTGAATTAATCTTCTGGAAGAAGATTAGTCTGTGTTTGGTTCATACTCGCAGTCGTTACATACTCATCAGTACCAAAGTAAATGCCAAGGATTTTAAAACCATCTCGAGTCCACTGACACTGTTGAGGTAATTGAGGAGGTCCATTTTCTCTCCATTCTCCCATCAATAATGTTGTACATTTCTCCCAATTTATACATGCAGATGTCGCTTTTTTAAAAGAATTTAAACAAGTTGTTAAATTGTCAATATCATCAACATTGCATACAACAACAGTGACATCATCAGCATATGCTGTAAGTTTTACAGGGGTTAAATCTGGACAACCAGAGATGCTCACACCATGTAATCTATTCCTTAAAGAAACCAACAATGGTTCGATTGAAATGGCATATAGTAATCCAGAAAGTGGACACCCCTGTCTTATACCTCGAGTTACAGGAAAGGGGCTGGTCAAGGAACCATTGATTCTAAGCATACTGTAAATATTATTATACAGAAGCTTAATAAGAGACACAAAATTGGACCCAAAAGCCTCTAAAGATTGAAAAAGATATACATGATCTACCCGATCAAAGGCCTTCTCTTGATCAAGAGAAAGAAAACCTATATTCAATGCATCTCTTTTCCCAATAGATATCAGATCTCTTATCAAAAAAAGATTATCAAAAATAGTTTGTTTTGGAATACAATAGGTTTGATCCTCATGAATAACACTTGATATAAATTGCTTTAATCGGTTTGTTATAGCCTTTGACAATATCTTCAAATCAACAGTTAAAAGTGATACAGGGCGCCAATTTTTCAAAAAACCCAAATCTCCTTTCTTAGGGATTAGAGTCAAGACAGCTCTTCGGCAGCTCAAAGGAAGAATCCCCTGATCAAAACATTCTAACAAAACTTCATAAAAGTCCTGTCCCAACAAGTTCCAGAAACATTTATAAAACTCTGCTGTCGTCAGGCCATCTATCCCAGGAGACTTTCCAGGATTCAGCTCTAAAACAGCTTTTGAAATCTCAGAGAAATTAAGAGAACTCTCTAAATCTTTTTTATCTTGTTCTAAAACCTGAGGAAGATCACATAGAAACTCATTTACAACTGATTCTTCGCATGATTCTACCTGATACAATTTTTTATAAAAAGACAAAGCAACAGCATTGATTTCTTGTTGATCAGTTATTTCTTGTCCATTAGAAAGTTTTAATTTATGAAAATACTTCTTATCTCTGGACTTTTTTTCTAGTCCAAAAAAAAAAACTGTAGGGGCATCCATTTTATTTAAATGAGTATATCTTGCTCTAATCAAAGCACCCTTTCCTCTTTCCTCCAAAAGATTCTTTAAGAGAAATTTATTTATTTCAACATATGTGAAAGATGACTCATCATTATTGGCTTGTAAGTTAGACTGAAGTATATTTTGTTCTAGTATCTTCATTTTCTCCTTAAGGGCTCTGGTGCTGTGAGCAGTACACTGTTGACAGAAAAGTTTTATCTGGACTTTTCCTATATCCCACCAACGACTTAAGGATGAAAATCTCTTTCCTCTTTCCAAGCTTTCCAAAAGAAATGAAAAGCATTAATAAAAGAATTATCCTGGAGTAAATTATTATTAGTGCCAATATGTAGAATAAGATTTAATACAAGGAACGGAAACTATCATAGAAATATAATGGTGATCAGACAAGAAGTTTGGTGAAATAGAGACACCAAAAAATCTCCCTCGATTATTAGCTTTCACATAAAACCGGTCAAGTCTTGCAGCTGATATTTCATTAGAGTTCTGTTTGAGCCAGGTATACTGCCTCACCCCTGGAAAACTGTCTCTCCATAAATCAGTAAAACTATGATAATTAATAACTGACCTAAGTGCTTCAGCTGAACAAGCATGAGGTTCCTCATGATTCCTATCCACAGCTTGATCTAAAGTACAGTAAAAATCACCCCCCAACACAATAATCTTATCCTGGGAACATTCTGATACAGCTTCAGAGAGTTTTTCAAAAAAAGATATACGTTCATTCCCTGTATTTGGTGCATACACATTAAAAAAAGAAAAATTTGAATCTCCTAAAGTAATATCCACTCGTAAAATCCGACCAGAAATTATTTCAGAGACAAAAGCTTGACTATTTACCCGTGATGAAAGAAGTATTGCAACACCTGCGCTTAAGTTTGAACCGTGACTAAGCAGTGCTCTTCCCTTCCATTCGGTCATCCATTGCGTCTGATTTTGAACATTCGTATGCGTCTCTTGTAATAAGACTATATCTGTCTTTTTTAACTGCAAATAATCAAATAATGCAGCTCTCTTCTCAATGCCCCGACAACCATTAATATTAAAATAACCTATATTAAATGAAGTCATGGGGATAAGATAAAAAAATGCAAAGAGCAATAGCACAAACACCACAAAACTCATCATAATCTTAATAGTTTTTCGCAGATCGAGTCTTCATTCTTTTTCTTACATCACACATGAATTTCTTAAGTCGGTAGCGTTTTGGTTGATCAAGCTCCTCTAAAGTAGCTTTTCTCATGGCAATGGCACATGATTCATTGAAAAGCCTCAGACTTGGAAAACACGTTTAAATTTTTGGTCTCCGTTGATTTTTTGTAGAATCAAGAAAATGATTCAACTGTTCAACCGTATAGTAGGATACATTTGTTTTAGAAGTGGAACTTCCTTGAGAGGTTGCATCAATGCTCTCTCCACAACTATCTGAGTATTCACTGTCAGAATCATAAAGAGAGCGTCCATCATGTTCCAAACCATCTCTAGTCTCATTATGCGACAAGTTATCTATTTGTGAATCCATCAAATTCGTCGCTCCCTCAAATTCCACTTGTTCTCCAATGTGCTCAGAAACCCTAGCGCTATCAGCACCAACAGGTTCTGCACCATCCCGTTTTTCTACACGATCACCAGCAACATTTTCACTCAATACATCAGGAACAATGGGGACCACATCAGAGTTATCGACACAACCAGACGAACTAGGTTCACTAAGGCTGTCACTAACTTTTTCAGAGTTCTGAACAGTTTTATTGTCATTGTTTTCATCAGGAGTATGATTTACCTGCTCATTAACAGTGACTGACTCATCCCCATTGTTAACTTGTTCAGCGTCCTTTTTTGTGGGACACGTCTGTCTAGTATGTCCATGCTTTCCACAGACAAAACATCTCATTGTGTCGGAAGTAATGAAGATCGTATAATCCTTACTCAACACTGTCAGCTTCACTGAAACATTCAAATCCTGATGTTCAGCACTCAAAATCATGAAAATTTGTCTTCTGAAAGACATGATGTGTTTTAAATCTGGGTTTTTTATACCCAGAGGAATCATCTTCATTAAACCGACGATTTTGCCGTAACGTGCAAGAATGCGTTCAAGCATATCGTTGGGAATAAACGGCGGGACATTTGAAAGAATAACCTTTTTTGAAAGGTTAGACAGCGGCAGTACAGGAATGAAATTATCTCTCACTGATACACCACACTCAACTAAATGATCCACCATAGTTAATTCCTTCAGAAAAACAACAAGAGCATTATTCATCCTTGACGCAGACAAAATATTTTGTGCACCAATTTCATTTCCGATTGCTATCAAGCAATCTTCCACCGACACCGAATCATCTGGTATGCATTTGCAACCATGTCGGGCAGTCAAGTTTGAAAACCGTCTGAGTTTGAACCCAACTATACGACTGGACTATAAATAAGCCTGCTACAAACTACTAACTAGCAAAATTATACAAAAGAAAGAAAAGTTAGAAGGAAAGTTTAAAGCACTCACTCAAGAACGCCGTCACTCATTCACTCGCAGTCGCACGCTTCCCACAATCACTCCGCACATGCGCACGAGAGAGAGAGAGAGAGAGAGAGAGAGAGAGAGAGAGAGAGAGAGAGAGAGAGAGAGAGAGACACACACACACACACACACACACACACACACACACACACACACACACACACACACACACACACACACCTGGGAAACCTAGACCACGAGTACATCTTCCCCAACAACACAAAGTAAATACACTCCCACATAACAGTCGCCATGACGCAGCTAGCAGTCACGTCTTTATGAATAAAACATCCCACTGGGCAATAAAACAAAAGTCCTCTGCTCATGCATTTTCACTAGTACCTTTTCCCCCACAATATCTCTTTTTGACAGTTGCAGCGTGGTGAGCCCTCATTGGATTTGTGTTGCATAAAGCCAAAAGACAGCAAACAATTGGCTCTCTAATAAGATGTCATACAGTCTGCTGCATAATTAGCTTTTTAACTACAGTCGATTAGAAGCACTGTTCCCTCTATCCCCCAATCAACCTTGCTTCCACCTCACAATGCAATTATGAATTTGTCTTTTTCTCAAGGCGTGTTTTCTCATTTCTGTTTAAAGATCTAAGAAGTAGTAGAAAAGTGGCTATTTGTATTTTGATTTTCTTTTTGCATTGCTGGAGAAATGTTATCATCAATATTAATAATAGTTATCATATGTGATGAATAGCCCAATACATCACCTGATGTGATGAATAGCCCAATACATTAACTTGGTGATGTGAAAATATGGATACTGATGTTAGATGTTTCACATTAAATGTTGCTCCCTCTTTTTGCAATATTTAGTTATTTGTTGTCTAAAAGACTATGACTTTATGGTACTAATTAATCTGCCAATTGTCAAAGTACAGATTGTCTCAATTACAACAGGGCCAGATGTGCCCTGTAAGCATAATTATATCATGACAACTCTCTGGACATTGGTATGGTAATAGAGATTGGCATGGTAATGGATTTGGCAATGTTAATGTATTTGGTCTTGGTGGAATAGCTCTGCTACGCTGCTGCTGCAGAGCAAGTACCGAGACTTGCTACTGCCAATACATTCACAGACATTGCTGTGAGCATATAAGACATACCGCTGCTGTTGCACGTTAAATTAATTAACCCCCATTGCAGATCTATACAGGTGGCACTGGGAGAGGTAGAGGGTTTCTGAAAGTGCACTGCAGACTACTAACAGCTACACTACCGGTATTTGTTTGAATGTTGAACGCATCGCCGCCACAACTCCTTTTGGGACGTGTGATGAATATATCCATGTTTTACCAATATGGAATCCGTTTGGCATGAGCTGAATGTTCTGAAGACATGTTCTGAAACATGTCTGCAATGTGAGTTAGTAATATTTGCGCATGAAAAGAATAAATGGTCAAATTAAATAGTTTAAATTTAAAACAAAGTAGAAGCTGATAAGTGATTGGTCCATAGCAAAACAGCATCACATGCTCAGCTCATTCAAGTCTATGTCAGCTGTGCGGTCAACAGAATGTGCTGCTCCTCTCAGCCAGACAGCTCACTGAACAGAGGAGACGCAGAGAGAGGTGGGTGTGACTGCAGCTGGAAAGCAAGAACTCGCACTCGCAGAACATCTGGCGACATTTAGAAAGTTGCTATGGTTTGTAGTTAATTTTGAACGAATTTTTAATATGACTCATGAACAACGAGCTGTCTCAGAGAGTGATTTGTTCATTTTGTGTTGACCGCACATGTGCAACATCCTATAGGTTTTGTACAGAAAACACAAACGAATAGTTCACATCTCAATCATTTCGGATGCCAGTCTTCGGGTTCGGTTCCGAGTCGTTCGTTCATCCTGTGACAGCCCCATAGACAGCTATGCTGTCTGTACTGGAAAGAGAAATGATTTGTTCACCTCCCGAGTCTTTGGGTCTGACTCTGAATCGTTTGTTCTTTTGTCATGTGACATTACAGCTGTATTGGATACAGAAAATAGTTAATAATTCACAAACGTCCTTACAAACAAGTGCATAGTCCGTTTTTTAACAAATTGTAGCTTTTTTAGTATGTTTCTAAGGCGTTGCCCATGTCTACTGACTGACAACTTTGAAGTGTGTTTCGAGTTTAATGCAATTTGAAGCATTCTAAGAGCCTCAAAAACACCCAAGAATATGATTAAAGTTTGACGTGTTGTCATGGCAACAGTATTTAAGATATCAAGACTCCTTTCTCAGGTATACATCTGCCGTGTTTTGACATTATACTGATGAAGTGTGAGGCAAATTGTGTAAAAATAACATTTTTGAAAGTGACACACTTCCTGCTACCAGTTGGTGGCGCTAAGACTTTGACTCACAATAGTCGCATTTATGTGATCGGCCTCCTACAGTGAACATACAGCTGAAGTTTCATCAAAATCATTCAATGTATGCAGAAGTTATAACACTTCCTGTTTCCCTTTTTTGACATTACTTTAATCCCTCGCCATGGCAACACCATTCAAGATATCCAATATTCTTTTCACAATTTAGCATATTTAATATATTTTCATCATGTTGAAAAAGTTTGATGTGAATAAAATAAACCACTTAGGAGGAGTAGTTAAAAATTCAAAGCCTGAATTTCATTAAAAAAAACACACATTCAAACCAAAAGAGCCGACTTCCTGGTGCTCAGAGGAGCTAATGCTCTTTAGGATTCATTGTAGGGTGTATAAATACAAGCTCCTTATTCCCTCATTAACAAGCTGCTCATTTAAGATGCAATGGATATTTACACTGTACATTGTTTTGTGCATTAATATTTAACAAAGGAAACACTATTATAAACTTATAAACTCAGACTTATAAACTATTATTGGATGTGTTATTCACATGAATACAGTGTTGTAAAGTGATATTCAATAAAATATTTCCTTCTCCAATCCAATTTGAATGGCTTCTAATTCATCCTCTCATGTTCCATTCTCTTTCTCTCTCTCATTACAGTAGTAATTGAATTTTAGCCCAGGCACTAAATTTAGCTCCTCATAAATATAAACCGATGTCAGTCGTACAATGCAAATATATATTTGAAGATGGAATAATGCACTTCATTATGAAATACTATTTATAATGGATGAAGTGGCATTACATTTGATGTGTTTAGCTTTTGATTAATGACCTTCTAATTGAATAAAACAATAACTTTTCTCTGTGGCCATCAAAATGTAATTAGCCAACCTCCGCCTGCTGTGTGAGTTATGTTTCTAGTGTTAAGCCTGCCAGCTTTTTTCATGCTCACTTGTTTTGAGTCGTGTGAGTGCAGGTGTCGGTCTGCATGTGTGTGTTGTTTGCTTCTGCGTACGGACCCCAAAATAAAATAAAAATCCAAGCTCTTTTGCAAAGTTTGTCCCCGAGTATTCAAAGACAATAAGTATATATTGATATGTTTCCCCATTATATACATTAGATTCATATATATATATATATATATATATATATATATATATATATATATATATATGTAAAGTTTTGAATGTTTGGTTCAGGAAATTTGCTACCAGGATGGTGTGTCCATTAAAACACAGGGGTCCAGTACTCAGTCCATACTCATTTTATTGCAACAGATCATAGAGTTGTATGGTTTATTTTCAGGAACACATCAACTCTACAAAAGCTCTCATGGTAAGAGAAAGAAAGGACAGTCTGCTTCCATTGAATGTTGCACACACCAAACTCTAGTAATCAATCATTAAGTGCACCTGAGGAGAATTAGCTCCTCCCATGACCGGCTACGTCATGTGATCCCTAGAATTCTCAACATATATATAGAATGCAGGTGTTCCAATCACTTCCATGGCCACAGTTGTATAAAATCAAGCACCTAGGCATGCAGACTGTAGAGTGGGTCGCTCTCAGGAGCTCAGTTAATTCAAGCGTGGTAATGTGATAGGTTGCCACCTGTGCACTAAGTCCATTCGTTGAAATTTCCTCACTACTAAATATTCCACGGTCAGCTGTTAAGGTGATGATACACAGAGCAACTTTTTGAGCAATGTTGCTGGGCAATCTTGCCGAGCGATTGTTGCTTGGGCACTTTTCCATTGAAAATGGGCAATCAATTTCTATCTGGATAATTTAGATCGGTCATGGGCCCTGTGTCTCATCTGGTTGCCCGTTGACGGCAACATTGCCCAGCAACATTGCTCAAAAAGTTGCCCTGTGTATCATCACCTTTAGTGGTATTATAACAAAGTGGAAGCAATTGGGAACAACAGCAACTCAGCCACGAAGTGGTAGGCCACGTAAAATCACAGATCGGGGTCCGCGCATGCTGAGGCGCACAGTGCGCAGAAGTCGGCAACTTTCTGCAAAGTCAATAGCTACAGGCCTCCAAACTTCGTGTGGCCTTCAGATTAGCTCAAGAACAGTGCATAGAGAGCTTCATGGAATGGGTTTCCATGGCCGAGCAACTGCATCCAAGCCTTACATCACCAAGTGCAATGCAAAGCGTCGGATGCAGTGCAAAGCACGCCGACACTGGACTCTAGAGCAGTGGAGATGTGTTCCCTCGAGTGATGAATCACGCAATGGCAATCCAATGAACGAGTCTGGGTTTGGTGGTTGTCAGGAGAAAGGTACTTGCCTGACTGCATTGTGCCAAGTGTAAAGTTTGGTGGAGGAGGGATTATAGTGCGCGGTTGTCTTTCAGGGGTTGGGCTTGGCCCCTTAGTTCCAGTGAAAGGAACGCTTAATGCTTCAGCATTCATAATCATAAACTTACACTTATGCTTCCGCATACCAAAACATTTTGGACAATTTCATGCTCCCAACATTGTGGGAACAGTTTGGGGATGGCCCCTTCCTGTTCCAACATGACTGTGCACCAGTGCACAAAGCAAGGTCCATAAAGACATGGATGAGCAAGTTTGGTATGGAGGAAATTGACTGGCCTGCACAGAGTCCTGACCTCAACCCGATAGAACGGGTTAATCGAATTAAGAATGGGATGTCATTAAAACTCAAGATGCACAATAAGTGCAAATAGCCTGCCTTGTTGGTACATGCTACAGTATTTACACAAACTCCCCCCACCAATGTCTGGTTGGGCCAGACTAAAGGGGGTGGTGTGGCGCAATGGATAAGAAACATGCCTTTGGTGTGAGAGACCCGGGTTCGAATCCACTGTGAGACACCAATGTGTCTCTGAGCAAGACACTTAACCCCTAGTTGCTCCAGAGGCGTGCGACCTCTGACATATATAGCAATTGTAAGTCGCTTTGGATAAAAGCGTCAGCTAAATGAATAAATGTAAATGTAAAATGTAATGTAAATGTAAAGCACAAAAAATGCCTGTTACCTGTCAGCAGCAGTAGCATAGGGAGTGTCTAGTGAGAGTGAGATAGAATAGCATCTATCGCTATTTGCACTTAGACAAAATAGCTGCTGCCGTTTATAAAATCAACCTAAATGCCCTAATTGAGTTATGGTCTAATCTAGCCTGGGTTTCCCCATGCTGCCTTGAGCGCAGCGCGATTTTATTCACGCTGCTAGGCAGTCTGGACTTCATGGACCAGATTTTCCCCTCAAAAAGGGATCCAATCACAGAACGGGGAGGGAGCAGCAAGACAATGACGACATTTATGCGACACACCGAAGCAGTTTGTTTATATCTATGGATCCAACATGGCATCAGACGCGAAGTTACCTTTCGATGCAGCCTTAGATAGTGTTCTAAGTAGTTTAGAACGCAAGTTTATTTCGTCTTCTTCCTCGTCGAATTTCTGCCGCTCTACATACGTCATCTGGTATAATTGAAACGATTGGCTATGAGCTACGTACAGGCGCATTTGATAGACATTCGTAGCGCCCAATAAACGGCTCTGGGCATTCGTAAACCACGCCTCAAATACGAGAAAATGAACATATGGTTGCCAGACCACGTCTCAATGAGATGTGGTCTGACGTTAGCCAGGCTAGGTCTAATCATGGCTTAATCTAAGCCATGTCTGTGAAACTGGGCCATAGCCTTTTATTGTACAAAAATCAAAGTCCTTTAAAAAAGGATTATGCATAATAATAGGAGCAATTCACAAAGCAGGTGATTTGTCAGACAGTAATTTTGCTTATAAAATAAAAAGTTTATTGTTGAAGACAATGAATTTGTTAAAAGGGCACTGCTTTGATGGCTATGGTGGAGTGCTTTAAAGGTGAAGTATGTAAGACTTTTTTATGTTAAAATACATTTTCTTAACCCAGTGTATTGTTCATTGATTGACAACTATTAGTATGCAATTCATGGGTCTATCTTCTGCAAAAGTGTAAACATTGAGCCTCCTGGGAACCATTAAAACATTGAGAATGGTCTGCTCAGATCTGTCAGTCTCTTTCCAGCGCAACCTAGCGAGATTTTGGGGCATGGCTACTGTAGCAGACTGAGCCAGAGGTGTTTAGCTGATGTGAGACCATGGATGACACATTACATCTTCGGTTACACAAGTGCAAGCCAAAATTCACTGCATTTACACCCTCAGAGATTAAACAGGTCATGAACATGTCAAAGCGAATGGGCCATTGCGATGCTACGTGCTACAATGGACGCATCAATAACATACAGCATCATCATGCACCCATTCAGAAAGACAAATGTACCCATTTATAATGTTTACTTTGATGTGTCCAGTGTAGACTACCTCAAACAGTTGTTATGCGTCATGTTAAAAGTCTGCCCAGTGCAGATACGTTGGATAAATTGTTTTAAGCAAAAAAGTGTCCGCCTACTCAATCACTTATATAGCATAGCAACACAGCTAAAAGTATTCCTAATATGTTGAACATTTTATTGAAA
Source organism: Leuciscus leuciscus (assembly GCF_965113295.1). NCBI lineage: Eukaryota > Metazoa > Chordata > Actinopteri > Cypriniformes > Leuciscidae > Leuciscus > Leuciscus leuciscus. Next base: position 10,591,892 of record NC_138740.1, read on the forward strand.
GTAGTCTACTTTTACCTGTTGAGACATGCCTTCATAAGCACCTGTAAGTGCTGTGTTTGTCATGTTTGATTTGGGGGAGGTGCAACACGCGAAAGGGGCATTTTCAAGGTTGTTTGAAAATAGGCTTTATTTTTGTAATCCCACTAGGTGCCACTGGTGTCACATAAACTACATACTTCACCTTTAAAGTCCCCATGAAATAAAAATTTAAGTTTTTTGGCTTTTAGTATGAATATGTTAGTGTTACTGTTATCTATAAGGCTAGTGTGCTCCAAAACAATGACAAAATTTGCATTTAGAAAATATAAGCATTCAAAACTTACAGTCTCTCACTTCCGCCAATATGGATCAATGATTTTGATGACATCACTCTGCACTTCAGCTTCTCATCAGATTTTCTGTCCAATCAATCAAATGCTCTCTAGAATCTACAAAGTCCCGCCCCCAAATAAATGCTGAACTCAAGTCAAGTCACCTCATCAAGCGTAGTGTCAGTTCTGGCAGGTCACTTGCTGCACAAACTGCCACAGACTTTCACAAAGGATTGCAGTTCTTGAAACAAAGTTACTTCCGGGACCACCAAACAAGACGGAACACACAACAGTGCTTTGTCATGGATGCCCTCAGCATACAGCCGGTGAGTCCCATGAATCTAGTGCTCCTCGACAGGCCATGCTGAGTGAAGAGAAACAAGCCGTAACTGATCGACATACAAATCGATGGCACGAACAGGGAGCGAGACCCAAAGGCACTCGAGACATCAGATTGTCACGAGCATCACTTATTGCCGCAGTAGCATCCTCTACCCCAGATACGGCTCTGACAAGGATTGCAAACACTAGTTTCCTACCACCGCCTATACATCTTGAGAACAGATTTGAAGTATTAATGAATGTAGATGTGGAATCCCCAAACGTGATGAATGTGATCAAACAAATATCGAATCAGCCAGTAGCTAACACTGATGCTAACTGGCGCTCAAGGTCGAGCAGACAGCGGCACTCAGCTCAGAGTGCAGCCGAGCACAGGACTCTGATAGTGGGTGACTCCACAATCAGAAACATTAGCAGCAGGGATACAAAACTATGTGCTGCCTTCCACAAGCAACAACTTCTGATGTAAACAGGGAACTTCAGAACATTCTGTTGAAACATAAGACTGCAAATCAACTTATAATTCATGTGGGGAAAAATTATATTCATAAAGAGCAGTCAGAACTCCTTAAAGGGATACTTCACCTCTGGAAAGATGAATGTGTATTTAAAATAGGTCATTTATGTTGAAGAAATGTGAAATTATTTTTTAATTTGGAGCTTTCTAGACTGAGAAAAGCCAGAAAATGTATTTTTGGCTTATGTGGATGAAAGACAACAACTCCCAGAATGCACTTGCTTCGCTGCCCTAGGAGGCCACTCCCAAGCCACGCCTACCGGTTAGAGAGCGCAGTTGAAAACAACAAGGTTAGGCTACTAGTGAGACTCTGACGAGTTTGCCCTGGATTTCGAGATCGCCCAAAATGTCCGGGATTCGGCTTTTGCGTTCTACAGTCGCCATTCATTATGTTTACAGTGGCGAGCAGGACGAGGCTGAGGGCCGCGGGAGAACGGCGCGAGGCCGGTGGCGTGATTACTGAGACGCACCGGTCTCCTATCTCTCACGGAGGAGCGGGAATTTTCTTAGCAATGTTAAAACGCACATCAACCGGTCACTTGTTTAGCGTTCATGTAAACACTACATTCAGATTCACCAATCGGAATGAATTCAGTTAGCAGCTAGATTGAAACAAAAGGTGTGCATGTAAACAATGAATGGCGACTGCAGAAAGCAAAAGCCGAATCCCGGACATTTTGGACGATCTCGACGGCCGGACATGTCCGGGAAAAAGAGGATGGTAACCCCTAATACTCAGCTTTCTCCTACTACTCAGCTTTCTCCACAGAACAAGAGCCTGTTAGCTTAGCTTCCAAAGAAAGACGGCTGATACTATGTGTACATTCTGTGAGTGAGATCCCACCCTCTATGGGCTGGTTGAAAACGTGCGGGACAGCCCCTACTACTGGCTGTAGTCTTTAGCCTCTGGGCAAAAAAATCCTCAGATGACGCAAAATGACGATTTTTGCGTCATCTGAGGATTTTTTCCAGAAAAAAAAATACATAAATCTCTCATCTCAGGGGGATATGAGGGTAGAAAGCACGGTAATTCGAAAATACTACAGGTTTTCTACTAATACAAAGCTTAATGATAAATCCTGAAGTATCCCTTTAAGAAGGATTTCAATGAACTTTTTGAAACACTTAAAAAACTGAAAGTTCAGATATTCATCAGTGGACCACTCCCAGCAAGAGGAACAAACAGGTTTTCACAGTTGATTGGGCTTAATACATGGCTGCAAAAATACTGCAATGTAAAAGGAATGAACTTCATTGACAACTTCAATCTTTTCTGGAGTCGGAGACAACTGTTTCAACAGGATGGCCACCACCCAAACAAACTTGATTCAAGAGTGCTACATGACAATATCTACTTCTCCCTCCATCATCCTTCTGCGGTGTGTGCCAATCCACTCAATCTGAATGGCACACACACACCTGGACAAAGTATGAATGACCACAGGACTTCACTTTAGCACATGAATGGACATGCGGTTGACATATCGCACAAGGACAATGATAAAACCACTCAGCCACAACAACCTCTGCTCACGGACACAGTCTCAGCTGAGCTCTGCCCACAGAGCACACCACAAACAGACTGTGACATATTAGAACTGCTCCAAGATTCAGCACCCAAGGACGACTTCCTGGAAAACAGCCGGGAAAACCAGGACAACATATCACAGCCTCCGGAAACACCAGAACAACCAGACACATTATCCCTCTCTCCAGCATCTCCACTTCTGTGCGGGAACCCAGTGTGCCTGTATCTTTCTCTATTGATGTTCTATTACATGATAGAAAGTCTAAGGCCTTCAAAAACCGTACAGCAAACCCAACTAATCTAGTGCCTATTACACATCAAACTAAGATTGCTGTGGGGACAAAAAGTAAGACTGTTAAGTTAGCACTTTTAAAAATCCACTCACTTAAAAATAAATCACTTCTAGTCAACGACTTAATAACCACAAACAACCTGGATTTTATGTTTCTAAATGAAACATGGCTAGAAGACAGCTGCAGTGCAACAGTCCTCAATGAAACAGCCCCTCCTAACTTTGCTTTTATAAAAGTGTATGCAGAGCAGGTAGAAGAGGTAGGGGTGTATCTGCTCTTTATAAAGATGTCTATCAATGTAAGCAAATATCCTTTGTGAATTACCCATCTTTCGAATATCTGGGTATTGTGTTGAAAGGTGCTCCACGCCTTTTACTTATCATTATTTACAGGCCTCCAAAATACTCTCCAGCCTTTGCTGATGACTTTACTGAACTGTTATCAACAATTACCTCAGAGTTTGACTGTTTTGCCATTGCTAGAGATTTTAACATCCACATGGATAATGCAGAAACCAATATGGCAAAAGAAATCAAACCTGTTTTAAAAACTTTTGATCTGACTCAGCATGTACATGGACCCACACACAATCGTAGACACACTCTAGATTTACTCATCAGTAAGGGTCTAAACATTCCATTGATTGTTATTAAGGATGTAGCACTGTCTGATCATTTCTGTATGTTCTTTGATATATTGATCTCTGCCATTGAAGCTAGATCTGTGTCTGTCAAGAAGAGATGCTTAAATGAGAACACTAGTGTACTATTTATGAAGGCTATGGGCCCTATCTTGCACCCAGCGCAATTGACTTTGTACACCGACGCATGTATCATTCCTATTTTGCACCCACGCACAGCGGACTTAACCCTCCACAGACGCACGTCAGTAAATTAGGGAATGAACTTGCGCTCCCGGGGGGCGGTTCAGCGAAAAGAGTGTTCCGGCGCAAACGTTCCCTGATGCTATTTTGCAGGTTTAGAAAACAATTCCACCACTGACCAGGACAAACCTAGTCTAAAGTCAATGGCGCGTTGCGCATGTTATTCTAATGCTATTTTGAGGGTGAATGCTTGGCCATAATGTAGCGTGTGCACAACGCCCATACACTTTGATTCTCTCATCTACACAGAAGCAGCAGTTTTCATTTTTGAAAATCATAGGCTACATCATTACAAGGAAAAATATTAACACACGAGGGAAGTCATTGTTGTGTCCATGAAGATGTGAAAAAATAGCCATAAATCTAGCTTACACATTTACCCAAATTATCATACGCCTGTTTAACTGAAGCTAATTTGGGTGGGTTTCTCCCATCCCCAATGTCACTTCTCTGTCTTTTACGGCCCTGACGAGAACGTTGGTCTCCTCGGCTGTGAACCGCTCCTGGCGCCTGGCAAATCCGCCGTTATAATAGCATCCGCCACGTGAGATGACGCTCTGATTGGTTTATGTCACGTTCCGCCCAAACCACACCTATGAATAATGAAGCTACTTCAGACCAACCCATTTTAGATTTGCGTCGGGCGCAAGAGTCATTTATCCCGCCGGTATAATAGCAACAGCGCCCAAGATCTGCCCACAAAGTTACTTGCGTTTCGCGTTTGATACTTGCGTTTCAGATCGTTAAAATAGGGCCCTATATTCAATTCAATTCAATTCAAATTTATTTGTATAGCGCTTTTCACAATACATATTGTCTCAAAGCAGCTTTACAGAAAGTGCATTTCAGAAATGTACATAGAAAAATACAGTTAGTTAATCATGCATTAATTTAGGGCATAACATATCGCCGGCGTCGAGTCGTCTCCTCACGGGCGTGGAGTCGTCTCCTCACGGGCGTGGAGTCGTCTCCTCACGGGCGTCGAGTCGTCTCCTCACGGGCGTCGAGTCGTCTCCTCACAGCTCCTGACGAACTCTATTTACCGACAGATAACGACAGAAAAGCAGATGGGAAATAATTAGTGTAGCTGCTGTTCATAATATTAATGCATTCAATCTGATTCAACTGTAGTATAAAAGGTAAGTATTATGTGAATGCTTGGCTAAAGAGATGCGTCTTTAATCTAGTTTTAAACTGGGACAGCAAATTTGTGCCTCGAACAATATCAGGAAGGCCATTCCAGAGTTTAGGAGCTAAATGTGAAAACGCCCTCCCTCCTTTAGTGGTCTTAGATATCCTAGGAATGACCAGAAGCCTCGAATTTAGTATCTTAAAGAGCGCGATGGATTGTAGGGCGATAGAAGTTCCGTTAAATACCCAGGAGCTAAACCATTTAGGGCTTTATAGGTCATTAGTAATACTTTGTAATTGATACGGAACTTAATAGGTATATAGGTATATCTTTAACACCAAGCATATCTGCTGACTGTGTTGATTTTCTCCTTGATTCTTTTAACTCAAAAGTTAAAAGTGTAATTGATGATATTGCTCCTGTGAATGTCAGGAAGAAGAGTGGCAGACTAAAAGCACCTTGGAGAAACTCAACAGCACTGCAAAATATGAAAAGACAATGCAGAAAAGCAGAGCACATGAGGCGAAAGACAAAACTTGTAGTCCATTATAACATCTACAAAGACAGCATCCATGCTTTCAATATGGAACTAGGCAAAGCTAGACAGACTTCCTTCTCTAATATTATAAACACCAACTTAAACAACACACACACTCTTTTTGCTACTGTAGAGAGACTGACAAACCCCCCAAGCCAGATTCCCAATGAATTGCTCTCAGACAGCAAATGCAGTGAGTTTGCTTCCTTCTTCTCTGAGAAAATCAATAATATCAGAAAGGTGATCAGCACATCCTTGAGTTGCGCTGGGGTCAGACAGATCAGACCACAACCTGAGAAAGTAGTTACTATGTCTGATTTTGAAGAAATTGATGGAAAAATTTTGGAAGAAACAGTACAGCACCTTAAAACATCAGCCTGCGCCCTTGACGCACTTCCCACTTTTTTCAAAAGTGTGTTAAACTGTTTAGAAGCAGATCTCCTAGAAGTGGTAAACTCCTCACTTCTCTCTGGGAGTTTTCCAAACTCCCTGAAAACTGCAGTTGTCAAGCCCCTCCTGAAAAAGAGCAATCTGGATAAGACCATATTAACCCTCTGAGGTCTGAGGGGTTTTTGGGGTCCTTGAGATGTTCTGACATGCCCTGACATTTGTGCTTTTTTCAGTTGCTTATAAACATATTAATGGCAAAGGTATAATTATACTCTATTTAGCACAAACAGGGCTACCATAATATGTGAGCAACATGCATGTACATGTTTGTATTTTTGAGAGAATAATGTTTATGCATGGTTATTGAAAAAACTAAAAACTAAAGTTTCTGAAATAAGGCCACAAAACACATACTAAATACGTGTCAATAAGACTTTTGACTAATTGATGTCTTTGCCTAGAGTTTTTTCTTCAAAATGATGTGAAAATCATCCTGCCCTTATCATTCACATAACACAATACATTGATTTAAATCTTGTAAAACACTTTTTGTTTGTAAAGGCAATATGCGCAAGGGGCGTCAACCATTCAACAGCATCATGCATATGTAGTGGTTCACACCTCAGGAGACAATGGGGCCCGCATACTTAATGAGCCATTCATTCAGGTGTGTCACCTATAGCCACAAGAAAGAATGCAAGAGCAATATATATACAGTATATATATATATATATATATATATATATATATATATATATATATATATATATATATATTCTACCAAATTGGTTCACAGTTGGAAGCATGTCAATTTTTTTTTTTTTTCACAAATTTTGCTTGCAAATTGTATAATATCCAAGGAAAACATGTCTATTAATTGTGCAGTTAATTCTCATACTGTATTTTCAGTTTTGGAATATGTATCCTCTCCCCAAATTTGTCAATAATAAAACACAATAAAAATTATTTAAAGAAAATGCTTATATTTACCTTTTAAAATTTGTTTACATCTACCTTGTAAATATATATATATTTTTATTAAAAAGGTTACAATTACAACAACAATTGAAGTGTAATCTTTCTTTGTAAAAACTAAAGTATACATTTTATCATACATATTTCAAACTTCGAATATAGCCTACATTGACAAAACATACTATATTTAACATATTAGCAAAAATTGGCAAACAAAAGCTTATTTGAGGTGGCAGATATTTTACAGTAAAAATGTGTAATCTATCCAAAACTAATCAACGAAATGTTGTCTTTCATATGTCTGTAACATAGGTCTTTCGTTTTTATTATAAGGAATATAAATGTTAATTTGCAGTTTAATATGTTGCTTATACAAATACATTTTATTTCAACATTTTTCAATCGATTTTACTCAGTATAGCAAAATAGTTTGCTAAAAGCAGATCATTTATTCACACACAGAAACGCAATTCAAATTTAAACCGTCTTTTTGCGAGTTGTGGTAAACAGCGCATCTCTGCGTTCATTCATTCACACAGAAACGCGATTTACTTGAGAATGAAAAAAAAAACTTACTACATTATTCCATCCGTTGCTCCTCGAAATACCAGCACTTCTGAGGTAAGTTTTCCATTATTATTATTCCTCACAGCGCTGCGAGACAGTGTAGACGACTACACTTATCTGAATAAACTTGATGTGTTTTCTCGAGCTGATATGGGGGCGTTCACAGTTTGTATGGGATCGTCTCAGTCATTTGCGTTTGAATAGCGCGCGCTCTCCGTGGGCGGGGCCGATTATAACGTAATGAGATGAGATGAGCTCGACTGGAATCGCTCTCTTTTAATACAGATTTCACAAGATGAAGATATTTGTTTTTTACATAAATTACTTCATTTAAAAGACGAGAATTCAAGCTTCATGCCTGTGTCTTTGTATGCCTGTTTGACTGAGTATTCGCTCAGTTATTGTTCATTTTCGGACGCGTTTCAGAATGGACTTCACTGGCAGAGAGAAGGCAGAACTCGCTTCGTGTTTATTTTTCTTTATTTGGCAAAAAGCACAACACTTTGTTTTTATTGTGAGTATACACAAAAATAATACACATTTAACAGAATCGATTGATGTATGAAACTCCTATGGAAAATCAAAGTCAACAGAGTATTTATGAGTTTCTTTTACATTGATAAAAAAAAAGTGAGCTGGTATCGCCGGCGATACCGTAGACCTCAGGGGGTTAAGCAACTATAGACCAATCTCAAATCTTCCTTTCATAGGCAAGATCATTGAAAAAGTTTTCTTCAATCAGCTGAACAAATTCTTAAGCTCGAATGGATACTTTGACAATTTTCAATCTGGTTTCCGACCACATCACAGCACGATATTCGCTTAAATACTGATACAGGCAAATTATCAGTGCTGGCACTACTCGACCTCAGTGCTGCATTTGACACTGTCGATCACAACATACTTCTTGACAGGCTGAAAAACTGGGTCGGGCTTTCTGGGATAGTCCTAAAATGGTTCAGGTCATACTTAGAGGGGAGAGGTTATTATGTGAGTATAGGAGACCATAAGTCTGAGTGGACATCCATGACATGCGGAGTCCCTCAAGGCTCAATTGTTGTGCCACTCCTGTTCAATCTGTATATGCTCCCAATGAGCCAAATAATGAATAAGAACCAAATTGCTTACCACAGCTATACAGACGATACACAGCTCTACTTAGCCCTATCGCCTAACGATTACAACCCCATTGACGTGTGCCAATGCATTGATGAAGTCAACAGTTGGATGTGCCAAAACTTTCTTCAGTTAAACGAAGACAAAACTGAAGTCATTGCATTTGGAAACAAAGATGAAGTTCTCAAGGTGAACGCATACCTTGACGCTAGGGGTCTAACAACTAAAAATCAAGTCAGGAATCTCAGTGTGATTCTGGAGTCAGACCTTAGTTTCAGTAGTCATGTAAAAACAATAACTAAATCAGCATACTATCATCTCAGAAACATTGCAAAAATTAGATGCTTTGTTTCTAGACAAGACTTAGAGAAACTTGTTCATGCTTTCATCACCAGCAGGGTGGATTATTGTAATGGACTCATCACTGGCCTTCCCATAAAGACCATAAGACAGTTGCAGCTCATACAGAACACTGCTGCCTGGATTCTGAGCAGAACCAGAAAAAATGAACATATCACACCAATCCTCAGGTCTTTACACTGGCACCCAGTTACATTTAGGATTGCTTTTAAAATATTATAACTGGTATATAAATCACTAAATGGCCTAGGACCTAAATACATTGCAGATATGCTCACTGAATATAAACCCAACAGATCACTCAGATCATTAGGATCACATCAACAAAAATTACCAAGGGTTCACTCTAAGCATGGCGAGTCTGCTTTTAGCTACTATGCCAGCCGTAGCTAGAACCAGCTTCCAGAAGAGATCAGATGTGCTCCTACAGTAGTCACAATCAAATCCAGACTCAAAGCACATCTGTTTAGCTGTGCATTTAAATGATTGAGCACTGTGCGTCCGACTGATTACACTGTACTTTATGACTGCATTCTCCTTTTGATTCTAAACTACTGTATTCTTCCTTTTGATTCTAAACTGAACTCAAATGGCACTGATTGGTAACCGGTGTTTTGCACTAAATCTGTGGAGTTTGAGAGGGATTGACTCATGACGGTCAAGGGAACACTGTGGTGACTAGTACAGATTACTAGTCTGGTACGGATCATCAAGAGAACACTGTGGTGACTAGTACAGATTACTGGTCTGGATTGGTACAGATTACTAATCTGATGGGCTCAGATAATCCATGGTACTGTAGTAGTGGGGGAAACCCCTCTGGTCCTGATGACCAAATTTGTGAGCAAGTGCTCTAGTGCCTCTATAGAGACGTCTAGAGTTATATATGCCAAAATAAGATACACCAGTGTTTTGCCAGATGAGAAGTTTATTCTATGTATCATCTTTTTACTATTTTAATTAATTTTACTCTAATTCATTTTATAACTGTATCATTTATCTCTTTTAATTCCTTTTATAACTGTTTTAATTTCCCTTGCTTTTATTTTGTGTCTATTTTCTTTGCAAAGCTCTATGAATTGCTATAGTGTGATTATTATAATTCCTTTCTATGTAAAGCTTTTGAATAACTGTTTGAATTTTCCTTGCTTTTATTTTGTGATTATTTTATTCCACTCTATGTAAAGCACTTTGAATTGCCATAGTGTATGAAATATGCTATATAAATAAACTTGCCTTGCCTTGCCTATCCATGCTAGGCTGCATGGATACGCAGGGAGTTCTCGCCCAGGGGTGCGTTTCCCGGACAACGACGCAACTCGCTGCTTAACTATCATAGTACGATGCATCGTTGAAGGAATCAACTAGTTTCCCGAAACCGTATTGTCGCAAAGTGGTCGTTCAACCACGTTGGTTAATGTGCACGTGGTGGAGAAATACGTTTTTTTAATTAATCTGTTTGAGATCGAATTAACACTAGATGTTTTGCTATAAATTACAGACATGGCATCTGAGGACTATTTCTCATTTTTCTCAGCTATTTAGCTTTTTTTCTAGATTCAATCATAGGCTCGTTCTTACATAGTAGAGCACGTTCGCACATGCGCACTCTTCAGAAACGGTGCTTTAAATCTCTTGACAAACTAAAAGACGTAAATGACATTTGTGTATTCTAATAAAAGACACAGGTTGTACTGAATGTCAGCTTGCTTATTTTGTTCAAGATTTATTAACTCCACATGTATTGCAATCTAGAAACTATGCTTCTAACCACAGCTTGAGAGCTGTCATTCCAACCACACAACTTTGCGATGCTGTTTGCGAATGTTCGTTGGAACGATGGTTTCGGGAAACACAGACTCGTTGAACTATGCTGATAACGACGGAACTTGCAAACATAGTTGGCTAACGATGCTTTTGGGAAACGCACCCCAGAACGGAACCATACCGCCAATCCGAATTATATGCTAATTGTCAATCGTATTTGATGATAGTGGTCCTAACAGAAATAGCGCTTTTAACAATATAAATTGGTTTAAAGCAGCTTTATTGTGATTATATATAGTGATTATTCCTTTATAGTGAATATGAAATTATAGTAACAGAGATTGTTTTCGCTTTACAGCAGCTCTAGAATAAAGTTATTGTCCAGCTAAAGTTAATCAAGTTGATTGATTCACTTCCATTGCAAAGATCATTAGTTATTAACTTAGGGGTCGCTAACACAACACCGTTCTCAACTCAACGCGCTCTGGCCTGCTCATCCGCACAAAACAGTGCCTGGTGGCTCGAGAACGCAAACCCTGAAATAAATTCCAAGATTCCATAGATTCAAAAAGGTTATCTCTGCGCAAACCTCAAAAACGCAAACCCGCAAAAACACAGACGCCGTGCACATGCGCATTACGTGTTTAGTCTATAGGTATGCACGTTTGAATATATATGTACGCAGGCGTGTAGTCCTTCTTTACAAACCAACCCTCAACAAACTACTTGTCTGGCCTTAATTTATAATAAAGAATTGTTTCCGCGTAACCACGTGAACCGGAATTATCCCGACAACATTTTTTCTGTACAGAGGTAAAGGGAAGGGAAGGAGGCCTTCACAGGAAGCTGCAGCTAAAATTGGTCTCTTGTTAACACATTTTCTATGTTCTACATGGTGAATGGCACATGGTGCACTATATAGGGGATATTATGTACAGATTCCTATATTTTAAAGTGATATGGAGATTAAGAATAGAAACGGTTAAACCGGAGCAGACTGCGGCGGTTCATGTGACACTAACGTGAAACCAGACTTCACTTGCCCCAATGGAAAGCATATTTACACTGTCTGAATCATTCCCTATGCCCTATATAGTGCACTATGTGCCATTCACCATGTAGAAAATAATAAATGTGTGAACAAGTGACCGATTTTAACTGCAGCTTCATTTCTTCTATTTCTAATGTAGGGTGCGGGATGCTTTAGATTCTAGAGAGCATTTGAATGGACAGAAAATCTGATGAAAAGCTGAAGTGCAGAGTGATGTCCACAAAATCCTTGATCCATATTGATTTTGTCATTGTTTTGGGTGTACTCACACTAGGCGATCTGAACCGTGCCCAAGCATGTTTGACCCCAAATGTCTGGTTCGTTTGACTAGTGTGATCGCTCCGTACTGTGCCCGGGTGTAGTTCGTTTAACTGTCCCTGGCTCGCTGGGTGGGCCAGAGCACGGTTCAGTTTGGCGCAGTACACATGAAGTGTGATCGCTAACCGCACCGGAGCTCTTATGTGTGTTACTGTTATTATTACGACAGCAAACATCTTCTATTACTACTTGGATAGTACACTTTTCAAATAATTAATTCAAGTATATTTAGGTTTATAAGGGTCTGGTTCTTACCTTATTGATGAACAGGAATTAGTTTGCGAGTAAGCTGCAAATTCCTCCATCAAAGGCAGCTGCCTCTGTAATAATCTTCTGATACGTGTAGCACAATCAAGTGAAAATCGCTGTTTGGCATAAATTATAAATCTATTAGGCAGTATATTATTACTTTTATTCCAGTTTTCTTCAAAACAAAAAGTTGCATCATAAATGACGTAAGCATGATTCGGCCCAGAACATTTAGTGTAATGTGAGTGCAGGCCAGTGGGGGAGTGGGGAGGGGGGACATCATGCCAGGGTACAGTACAAGATAACTGTGCCTAGTGTGAGTACACCATAAGGCCAACATATTCATACTAAAAGCCAAAAAACTTCAATTTTCAGGGGTGCCCAAGTATCAAACACACCTGAACCAGCTAATTAAGATCTTCAGGAAAACTTGATAATTACAGACAGGTGTGTTAAAATAGGTTGGAGCTGAACTCTAAATATACTCTCCAGGAACAGGACTGACAGTGTCCTAAGAGTAATTGAAGCAACACTACAATGCTAAATTTAAAGCACTTTAAAAATAAAGACAAAAATTGTAAAGGCTGCATTAAGAATACCAGAACAGCATTGCAATTGTTTGCAAGTTAAATGTTTGGTCAGAATAAACTAGTAGCCTACTGTGGTTTGTCTCTCCAAGATGCCTACACCAACAACGAGGTTGTCTACATCTGGACAGCGGATGATGAGAAATCGGTTTCTGTGGCTCCTGATGGCTCTAGACTCAACCAGTATGACCTGTTGGGCCATGTCATTGGCAAAGAGACAATCAGCTCCAGTACAGGTAATTACTGTTATCTTTTGTGCCAGTCAGATAGAATTTATAGCAAAAAAATATCCAATTGTGAACTCAACTTGGTAGAGATTGAGTGAAATGATCAACATCCTGACACACAGGTCAAAAATGTGTGTGTGTTTGCGCATTTATACAACACTTAGCCAAGAGGCCTTCTATTTCACCAGATCAGCAAACCTTATCATCATTTGTATGTATCACTCCACTTGTTTCTGCACGTTTTAGACTAGCAGCATTTCATCCAGCGAACGATAATGATGGAGGAGAAAACCCACAATAATTTTCAAAATACTTCTGTTGTTGTGTCACTGAATGTAGTTTTAAATCAAATCTGCTGTTTACTTATAAAATGATGTGGACTAAAATACACAAAAAAAGTCACTTTATTAAAATACAAAAAAGGTATGAATGCATACAAACAATACCTAATGCCACAGAGTCTCACTAAACAATACCAAATAACATTCACTAAAGACACAAAGAAGAAGATGGCCAGCAGAGACACTTTGGATTTACACACACACTCAATATCCAACACGCAAAGTGACATAGTATTAAACACACTACGTGCAAATACGCAAGTCAAATTATAACCACGGCCAACCCCTCCCGTTTAACAATCCAACGAAAAAGGGAAGAAAATACACAAACAACTACTGACATACAAATGTACGTACAAAATAAGATTCTACACTTGTAATAAAAAAAGTACACATTCATAAACCAAAATAACAAATACATTTACTCAGAATTAACTCAATTTAGAGAAAACTCAAAAACAATAAAAATAAAACGGCAAGTTATGCCAACAAAAGCAGTTCAGTTGAGACCCAGGCAAAGCAGCAGTGCAGTCTAATCAGTAGGTTTAAATCCCGACCTCAAATAAATTACAGGAACCATTGGACATAGTCACACCTGCTGAACATAAGAAACAAAGTTACTTAAACAGAAAACAAACTAAACTAAATTAAAATCATACATACCATAAGAGGTTCACAGCACTGTACTACACATCATCACTCGCCTTATGAGATTGTAGCCACTTACTAGACAACACACTGAAAACATGTCAGTCTCTCGTTAACAAAGATCACTTAAAATTCCTGGCAGCTATTGCAAGAGCCAGTGCACACCAGAGAGAAAACCAGAGGATGCATCAAACTCTCCTGCTGGCCACAAATATACCAATGTTAACATCTCAATCAAGTTCAAACCCAACGCTACTACACCTACCGTTACTCACAACGTGAAGTTTACAATGGGCAGGACCCATAGTGACGCATACCCGGCCAACAAACCACTCACATTTTTATACTCCCCAAACTGGGCACTGATAGGCTCACAGAGTTGGCTCGACACCAACCAATAACAGCAAGGGTTATACATCACCCTGCTACATTCAGCATGATCCGCAGGAAGAAAATACATTGTCGAGCTGCTCTCACTTGCTGTGTCTGTATGGTGGGATCAGGAGAGATCATCAGAGATGTGGACACCAAGTAACTTGTAGCTTTTGACCTTTTGAACCTCCACTCAGCTGATGTGTAATCCACAATCATCTCCGTTGTTTTGCTCACATTCAGGGAAAGGTTACTGTCACTACTCCATGCTGTGAGTCAATTGGAGATGAGGCCTAAGCTGGTTGCAATCGCAAACTTGCAGACAATATTTGATCTGTCTTTTTCCATACAGTCATATGTTAACAGGGAGTACAGAAGGGGGCTAAGAACGCATTCCTGTGGAGCACCAATACTGAGTGTGGAGGACATGCAGTTGCACTTGTGAGAAAGTCCAGAATCCAGTTACACAGTTGGCTGTTTAGGATTTTGGGATGATGATGTTGAATGCCGAGCTAAAGTCAAACAGAAATATCAGAGGGCAGCTGTCATAATCAGTAGTAATTTTCACCACTGGAGGTGTGTCGTCAGCCTCAAACTGAGCATAGAAGTTGTTAGGCTCATCTGGTAAGGAGGTTGAAGTACCTAAAATATAATCTAAATCTCTCTTCCTGTAGGCTCTTTTAGCAGCCCTAATAGCTTTTTGAAGGCCGTACCTACACTTTTTTGTAGGCTATGAAGTCACGAGAGTTAAAAGCAGTGGCCAGGGCTTCTGGATGGGAAATGCCCATACATAAGCAGTTGTGAGAACATCCTCTGTGCATTTGTTAATATAACTGATAACAGAGTCGTAATGTATAATGTATATTCATTGATGTCATTGCCTGCTGAATTCTGAAACATTTCCCAGTCTGTGGATTCAAAGTAATCCTGGAGTCTGGAGATGACTCTCCATTTGTGGATTGGTCTGACAGCTGCTTTTTCCAGTTTGAGGCATTGTCTGTATGCAGGTAACAGCAGTATGCTAATTTGGTCACCTTCACCAAAGGCAGGCCAGGGGATGGATTTGAAACTGTCTTTCAGTTTCATATTTACATATTTAAGAAGAACTTTCCTCTTCTTAAAATCGTACATCTATTAAAATCCCCTACAACAATAAACGGGTGTTTCTTTTACAGTCCTTTTCCAGTAAAATAGAGATAATCTAGAGTTTTGGTTTTATCCACCTGTGATTGCATGTAGATTACAGTTAGAATGATTAAACTGAATTCCAGAGGGAGGTAGAAGGGACACACTTGAATCGCTAACAGTTCAATATCAGGAGAACAGTTTGTTGATAATACTGTATCATCCGTGCCCAAGCAATATATAATCATAAACATACCCCGCCACCTCTGCTCTTATAGGAGTTTAATATCCTGTCCTGATGGAAGACAGAGAATCCTGGCTGTGTGATGGCTGCGTTGGGCACCGTGTTGTGAAGCAACATTTCACTGAAAGCCAGCACCTAGCAGTTTCTTATCTCTCTGAAAGGGAATCCGAGCATTAACTTCGTCAACTTTGTAATTGAGTGACTGAATGTTCACCAATAAAATACTGGGGAGAGACGATAGTCCATCCAGTCAATACAAAAACGCTAATTGATTCAGGAATGAAATAAGGTTTTAAACTTTTATATTATTAGAATTTTACACACCACCTTTTACACACCAGCAATGATGTCTGTCATGTGAAATCTCCTTAACCCTTGAAAGGATGCTATGACAACGATTCATCAGTGCACCTGGACATCCCATACACAAAATAAATATATTTGAAATATATTTTCAGTATATATTTTGGAATATATGCAAATATTTGAAATTGGCCCAATAAATATATTTCACACTTAACATCATATATTTTTGTTATATTTCAGAATATATTTCAATGTATTTGGAATATATGCCACATATATTTTGACACTTTTGGGGATGTCAGGATTACACCCTCAATCAGTCCTCAATCACCATCATCATTCACTCCGCCCACTCGTTCACTATCACCCGAGTTCTAATCACCACCACCTGGATCCCATCACCAGCTCACCGTTCATAAACTGCACTCACCCCTTCAGTCCTCGTCTGGTCTCGTCTCTACATGGACACACAGACTCACCTCTCGTATCCTGACACTTACCTGAATCACCGACATTCTTCAACCTGCTGCTGTATGCTTTTGATCCCAGTCATCATCACCTGCAAGAGAGACATTGTTATTCTACAGCTAAGTCATCATAAACTGTCTATCATCTGCTTACTCACCGTTATCACTGGAACCGATCCATTCTGCTGAATAAATTACATTACATACTTCCCTTCCTGTTTGCTTCTTGTCTGAAACCTGACAGAAGACCAGACCAAAGATGCAGAATCCTTCGGATTCCGGAGAAGATCATCCACCGGCGAATCCACCTGCCGCCCCCACAACCAGCCCACAAACCGCATCACTATCTTCACTTCCGCGTTCATCGGCTACTTCGTTCACTGTCTCTGCCAGTCCCATGGCCCGACCAGCGACATTCACCGGTGAGGCGGAGGACTGCAGTGGGTTCCTTCTACAGGTATCGCTCTATTTCACTATGCAACAACATCAATTTACCAACGACTCAGCCCGTGTTGCATCATCATCTCCCTCTTGTCCGGAAGAGCACTCCAGTGGGCGCAATCGCTATGGAATTCCAATTCCGATGCAGTTAAGTCAATTGATAGATTCATTCAATACTTTAAGGAAGTTTTTGGCCAAGCAGCAGCCGATCTCTCCGTTCATGACCAGCTCTTCAATCTTCGACAAGGAAAATCTTCCGTGAGTGATTATGCTCTTCAGTTCCGTACTCTGGCGGCATCTAGTGGTTGGAACGAATCAGCGTTGATCACAGCTTTCCGTCATGGTCTTAATCCCAATATTCGACAACTACTTGTGGTCTACGATGACAGCATGGGTATTGAAAATCTTATCCAAAAGACCATCCGCGTTTCTCAGAGCTTATTTGCCTGCGATCTATCTGAACCCACTGTAAGTCTTCCGCCCTCGGTTCCATCAAGCACTCCTCCAGCACCTGAGCCCATGGAGATTGGCTCCTCTCATCTGCCTACTTCTGAGCGCCAAAGACGGATACTTCATCATCTATGCCTATATTGTGCTTCAGATAAACATCTCCTCAGCACCTGTCCAGTTCGACCTCCTCGCCCAGCGGTAAGCTCCATTCAAGTTCATCCTAAAATTGAAATGTTGAATCGTACTACTGTGCATCTGACCTCCCGTGTCTCTGTCTCAGCACAAGCCCTCATTGACTCTGGCTCTGCGGGGAACTTCATTTCCACAACGCTTCTCCAAAAATTGAATCTTCGTAAACGCCGTAACCAGCAAGATCTTCAAATTCACACCATCCAGGGTAAACCTCTATGCAGAGGTCACATCCGGTATCATACTCCTACGTTAACTCTTCGCATTGGATGCCTGCATTCTGAGAAGATCTCTTTTATGGTGCTGGAGGAGTCCACCGCTGAGCTCATCCTGGGATGCCCGTGGCTGGTACAACATCAACCGACCCTCCACTGGAAATCCGGTGAGATTCTGCGCTGGGGAGATAACTGTCAGTCATCTTGCCTATCTTCAATCAAGAAAAGTCCTTCTTCGTCTTCATCATCGCCCTCTCAGTCCAGATCCAAGGTTCCTGTCTATTCCACCTCCGTCGAGAGTCCCGAGGTTCTACAAGAGGTAGAAATTCCAGTGGAGTACCGGGCGTTCCAGGATGTGTTCAGCAAGAATCTGGCGACCAAGATACCACCTCATCGGCCATGGGACTGTGCTATCGACTTGCTACCTGAGCAACTCTACCTAAAGGACGTGTCTATCCCCTGTCTATCCCGGAGCAGAAGGCCATGGAGGAGTATGTGGAGGAAGCGTTACAACAAGAGTTCATTCGTCCATCTACCTCCCCTGCCGCTTCGAGTTTCTTCTTTGTGGGTAAAAAGGACGGAGGCTTGAGGCCGTGCATCGACTACAGGAACCTCAACTCTCAGACTGTCAAATTCAGCTATCCCCTTCCTCTGGTCCCAGCAGCTCTGGAACAGCTGCGCGGAGCCCGTATCTTCTCTAAACTTGATCTCAGGAGTGCCTATAACCTCATCCGTATTCGTCATGGACATGAATGGAAGACGGCGTTTGTGACCCCCTCAGGCCACTACGAATATCAGGTTATGCCCTTTGGGCTTTCCAACGCTCCCGCTGTCTTCCAGGGGAATATGAATGAGGTCTTTCGTGAACACCTCAATCGTTTTGTCATGGGTGTACATCGACGACATCCTCATCTACTCATCTACCCTCTCAGAACATCAACACGTCATCAAGGTACTGGAAACATTGAGAAAACATCAACTGTACTTGAAACTGGACAAATGTGAGTTCCACACCACCACCGTTCAATTCCTGGGCTACATCATTGACCAACATGGCATCCAGATGGACCAGAGGAAGGTGGAAACCATTCAGAACTGGGAAATATAGGGCCCTATGATTTCCGTGATGCGGAAAACGCGGACGGAATCACGGAATTTACACATGAAAACGGAATTCTCTTATACGCACGGAATTTGCATATATTTTGTTGACATATTAAATAAACGATTTTTTTTTTTTTTACTTTCTAATTTTTTCAGTTTAAAACAACAAACGTAGAAAGGTCTCTAACGTTACCTAAACCGTGGCCAAATGGCATTGTTAAACATGTTGCCTAGTAACCATATGTCCTTACGTTCCCGCGTAAGGAAAAAAATGTCGAAGCGAGCTCGTCAAGGGGCCGTTCACATGTCGTGTCTTTCGCGCGCTCAAGTTCATCATTTCAAATGTAGGTGCGCGGCAAGCGCGCTCATAATTGAAGCGACGCGCTCATTTTTTCCATGCGCAGCGAGATGAAAACACCTCAACTTTTCAGAATGCCGCAAGCGCACCGCAGTTCATGTGACAAGAACCAGTATATCAACTTCACCCTTTCCGTAACAACATTGAAAGCTCAGTCAACATAAAGGATGGGGGTGCACCACAAACACTACGGGTGTTTTTCTCTTCTCCGTAAATAAATCTTGTAGCAGAGCTACAGCAAGCGTTTCTCAGTGGTGGAAATCTATTAGTTACTAAAACTTCTTTGTCGTTGTGGTTGCATAGCAACGACAGACGCCATGGGAAAATCGGACCGAATTTTACTATTAATAATAAAAGATAAGCTAATGTGCATTGTTTTTGTAAATGTCAGTAATTTATCTTTTTTTGCTTACATGGAGGGGTCACTGATGATGATGATGGGTTAACACTGTACTTTTAGGCTGTAATATGTCATGGTGTTGGCTTTCTGTCAGGCACATATCGTCGTTTCAGTGTTTCAGTCTCCCTGCAGCATGGCTGCATTTAATCTTTAATTTAATATTCATCAATCCTACCTTGTAACTGTAACCTTCATGTTACTGTTATTTTTGGCCAGAGATTTGTTGAAGGTTTGGCTGAATTTTGGAAAATTTTGAATGTGCCTTGCTGAATATATTAACAGTTTAAATAAAAAAGCTGAATTGTGAGTTTGTGTAACTGAATTTTTAAAGGTCAATACTGCTTAGAAGTGAAAAGAAAACAAGCAAATCCGAAAAATCCGAAAGGAATGAAAATAAATCCCAAAAAACGGAATTCGGAAAAAAATAAAACGGAATTTGAGAAAAAATAAAACGGATTTCATAGGGCCCTAGCAATACAATCATCCGTTAAAGAACTTCAAAGATTCCTTGGTTTCGCTAATTTCTATCGAAGATTCATCAATAACTACAGCTCCATCAGTGCACCCCTCACTTCAGCTCTGAAAGGCCGGCCAAAGTCTCTGTCCTTGTCACCCGATGCCATCCAGGCTTTCCAGCGCCTCAAAGAAGCCTTCACGACCGCTCCAATCCTCGCTCATCCCAATCCAGATATTCCATTTGTCGTCAAGGTTGATGCCTCATCCACAGGAGTTGGAGCGGTCCTATCTCAGCGGCAGGGTGAGCCTCCCAAACTCTTTCCATGTGCCTTCTCTAAAAAGCTGTCCCCGGCGGAGTGTAATTATGACATCGGCAACCGGGAACTGCTCGCTATCAAACTAGCCCTGGAGGAATGGAGGCATTGGCTGGAGGGAGCCAACCATCAGTTTGAGGTCATCACCGATCACCGCAACTTGGAATACCTCAGAGAAGCTAAGAGATTGAATCCTCGTCAAGCCCGTTGGGCCCTCTTCTTCACTCGATTTGACTTTATAATCACCTACCGACCTGGGAGTAGGAACTGCAGAGCAGATGCTCTATCCCGTCTCTATCATCCTTCCACCGACCATCAGACTCCGGAACCCATTCTCCCTTCAGCCGTAATCCTAAGCCCCATCCTCTGGGATATCGATGAGCAGATCGCCCAGGAGAACCATCGCCATCCTGCTCCGCCGGGAGGTCCAGAAGGGCTCACCTACGTTCCTCAACATCTGCGTACTGCCCTTCTGGACTCCGCTCATACAGCTCCAGGCTCTGAACATCCAGGTAGCAAGCGTACCCTCTCGCTCCTCAATCAACGGTACTGGTGGCCGTCCATCTCCAAGGACGTTTCCAGTTACATCAAGGGATGCTCAGTCTGCGCCATCACCAACACTCCCCGTAAACTACCTGAAGGCAAACTTGTACCACAACCCATTCCCAGACGTCCATGGTCTCATATCGGTGTGGATTTTATGACCGATCTTCCTCTCTCCGAAGGGAACACTTGTGTACTTGTCGTAGTCGAAAGATTTTCTAAGGGATGTAAACTTATACCCCTACCTGGTCTTCCCACAGCTCTTGGTACTGCTGAGGCTCTATTCCACCACGTCTTTCGTAATTCCTGAAGATATAGTTTCCGATCGAGGACCTCAATTCATTTCACGTGTCTGGCATGCCTTCAAACTCCTTGGAGTTACCGTCAGTTTATCATCTGAATATCACCCACAGACCAACGGCCAGACTGAGAGGAAGATCCAAGAGATCGGACGCTACCTGAGGACCTACTGCCACCAGTACCAAGACAGCTGGAACCGATACCTCCCCTGGGCGGAATACGCCCAGAACTCCCTCAGACAGAACACCACCGGGCTCACCCCTTGCCAGTGTATCCTCGGATATCAACCTCCTCTCTTCCCTTGGTCGGGTGAGCCCTCGGAGGTTCCAGCTGTCGATTTCTGGTTCCATCAGAGCGAGGGGGTATGGAACTCAGCTCATGTGCACCTCCAACAGGCAGTGCGGAGGCATAAGGATCAAGCGGACCGTCGGCGAAGTGATACTCCTCAGTACCAGCCAGGACAGAAGGTGTGGTACTGTCAGGATTATACCCTCAATCAGTCCTCAATCACCATCATCATTCACTCCGCCCACTCATTCACTATCACCCGAGTTCTAATCACCACCACCTGGATCCCATCACCAGCTCACCGTTCATAAACTGCACTCACCCCTTCAGTCCTCGTCTGGTCTCGTCTCTACATGGACAAACAGACTCACCTCTCGTATCCTGACACTTACCTGAATCACCGACCTTCTTCAACCTGCTGCTGTATGCTTTTGATCCCAGTCATCATCACCTGCAAGAGAGACATTGTTATTCTACAGCTAAGTCATCATAAACTGTCTATCATCTGCTTACTCACCGTTATCTCTGGAACCGATCCATTCTGCTGAATAAATTACATTACATACTTGCCTTCCTGTTTGCTTCTTGTCTGAAACCTGACAGGGGACCCATACAGAAAAAAATACATTGAAATATATTCTGAAATATAACAAAAATATGATGTTAAGTGTGAAATATATTTATTGGGCCAATTTCAAATATTTGCATATATTCCAAAATATATACTGAAAATATATTTATTTTGTGTGTGGGATGGCAAACTGATTTATTATTTTTACGAAATGATGTCTTGACCTAGAGAATGAAAGCTATATCAGATAGTAACATCAGCATTACCTCCTTCCCTTTTACCCTCCACGGCCTCAACACAGCTCGTTAGAGAAGGGTCGGACTTTGGGGCTTTACCAAGTTGTTCTCTCCCTATCGTCAGAGAAGGTTCTTGATCAGGAATCTCATTATCTGCGTTACCCACACTGGAATGTACAGATAACCTTAACTCAGAGGGAGAATCTGGAGAAGCAAGAAAAGTGTCAGACAGATCAATCACATCCTCATTGTTGCGTGCCTGTGCACGAGTAACAGCACATGCTGAAAATGTTGAAGGGAATCAACTGGCAAGCTCCGCATCACAAACCGGAGTCTTCGCTACAATTGGGTGAGGAAAAACGTTAGCACCGGCCAGGTCATTTCCCAAGATAAGACTTGCAGGCAGTCTTGAGCGTACCCCCACTTTTACAGAACCTGAAACTAGATCAGAGGTCAAAAACACAGTATGAAGAGGAACTTTAACACTGTTCAATTTGATTCCATGAACCAACACATCAGTTCCAGTGTACGTCACATCTGAGAATGGTAATGCACTTTCCAGTATAAACAATTGAGCTGACCCCGTATCCCTCAAAATCGAGATTGAATTCATAGTACCATCAAGAGAAACTGACACACTACCCTTAAATGCAAAGGGAGTAAATGCAGAACTGTCTGAAAAATTCTCAACACCAGACATTTGCTCAAGAACAATATTAGCTACACTTTTAGGTTTGAAGGCAGCTTTCTTTTTCTTCCAAGCTTTACAATCAACAATACTATGATTTGGGTCTAAGCATTAAAAACAAACTCTTATTCTCAACACTCTTGCTCTCTTCCTTACCCTGCACTGCAGAGCGCATCATAGGTTTCGTTGAGCGAGTGCACATCAAAGGTTTCTCCACACTTGAAGACATCGAAGTACTATGATTCGGCATCGATTACTATGAAGTACAGTCTTATGTGTCAGAATATATTCATCCGCCAACACTGCAGCAGCTGAGAGGGACTTAACCTTTTGCTCATTTAGGTAAATCACTAAATTGTCTGAAAAACCATTTTTAAAATCCTCCAACAGAATCAGTTCTTGAAATTGCTCAAATGTAGTCGTTTTAGAAGCGGTGCACCACTTTTCTAATAGAGCTCTCTTATCGTGCAAACTGCACAAAAGTTTGTTTAGCCGATTTAGTATGGTTACGAAACTTTTGCCTGTAGGCACAAGTTCGTAATCTCGCAAAACAGCGGCTTTCACCAAATCATAATTAAGAGACTCCTCGATGGGCAAAGCAGAACATACTTCTTGAGCTTTACCAACTAAACTGTATTGTAGCATTAACCCCCACATATCTTTAGGCTAGTTAACCCTCTGGGGTCGACAAACGCGCCCCCGCGTTTTGCTGGATTTTCTTCACATTGTAGCACAATAAACTTAAATTACTCCGTCATTTATGGTCATATACCTTTATAAACATTTAAGTGTGTACTTTTAAATGATCGGATTCAAACTGAAAACAAATATTCTCTGTTTAAGTCATTTGTATAAAACCAACAGGATGTCCAGTATCTCAAACGCTTGCTAATTATTTTTTATTTGACCACGCCCACTCGCGCAAAAGAGATTCACATGCAAATCTCCACATGGAACGCGAACGTGCTCGTTACCTCAAAAACAAAACACCAAAAAACTTCATCAGCCTCTGCTTTTCGTCGAGTTTGAAAGACGTGCCGTGAGCTTACATTGGATTTACCTCAGAAGAAGAAGAACGCGATTTGAAGACAAGAAAGATGTAAGGTAAGAAATTCTTACTTATTAGTTTATGGTATTGTTGCATAAACTTCACATTGCAGTTGAACTGTTGCTAGATATATGGTGAATATTATAATATTTAGACCCGTGTTTACTGTTAAATATTGTTTGTAGATATCTGCTCAAGCGTAGATATGTATAATATGGTAACCATAATGTTTCATATTTTGGAGCATGCTGTGCGTTTGAATGTATCATATTTTGGAGCATGCTGTGCGTTTGAATGTATCATATTTTGGAGCATGCTGTGCGTTTGAATGTATCATATTTTGGAGCGCGATCGCGTTTGAAAAGCAAAACGCACCAAACATTAGGCTTTATGTTTTTACTATTATCTCATTTCATATCATCATAATGAATGGAAACATTTGAATCAATATATTTTTCTCTAGCGTAGTTGTTACTGAAATCTTTTGGAACATTTATAGGCTGCTATAGGCTATTGTTATTATTATTTTATGCAGCACTGCGCATAGCCTATGCCTACAAGGCACAACAAACCTGGTGTTCATTATATTATACTGTATATTGTTGGAAACATTTGTGTGTGTGTGTGTGTGTGTATTCTGTGAATTTTAAAAAGCAATTTTAACCAGAAAAATCTAAAATGTATTCCCAAAATCGTAGTTTCTCTTGATACCAGTATGTTCACTTTTTTTCTTTTCTTTCAGGGACCAGATGCCACTGAGTCCTGCTGACTTCAACATTCACATGAGTCTCTGTATATGAATATGTGACCAGACACGGAAACCAGGGACACAAGTCGGCAGCACAACTTTCGAGCAAAATGAGAAAGAAGCGGTTTTTTTCAAAATTGGTGATTTTCGTTTTTTTGCAGAATCTGTTAGTTGAGATCACGAAGAAGCCTCTCCATGTTTGAGTTAGCAGTATTGGTATATTTAAAAGCGTACATTTTGATGTTGAAATCAGCTTGTTTTTCGGAGATTCTAGCACGCAGTAGGGGCGTGTCATTGTCGGTGTGTATTTCCAGACTGAAGCCGGCGTGGCTACTTATTATGCAGCGCTCTGGCCGGCTCTATCTGATTTCAAAATTCAATGAAGATGGACGCCAATAACATTACGATGTCCAGCAATCGATTTAAATAATAGGTTACATGGGGTTTAATTTGAGATGTAGCCTAATACATGTTGTCAGTGTCAATACATAGATCCGCCTATGTGATCAACGTGCATATGAATGGTACAGTTGGTAGAGTGTTCGCCAGCAGTGTCAGAGGTTGAGAGTTCGAATCCGCCCTTGTATAGGTTTTTTTTTTTCTCTCATTAAAACGATTATGTTCATCAGTGGTTGTATATCAAGCAGGGACACGCAAACGTTTGAATTATTTTGTTATTTCAACAGAACGAATAGAGAGTATCCGCAAGCAACGCAACGGATTGAAGCGCGCGTCGAGTGAAGACAATGCAGTGTGCGCGTGAGCCACACAGCCCCGTTCACTGTATCTGCGATCGCCGCGGCAACGAGCACTTTGATCACTTGATTTAAAAAAACACATTTCAGCGCTAGTATCTTATTTAAAAAATGAACGAAATGAATGCTCTGCCAGTTAACTGTAGATGTTTTATTTAGAGAATTGGTAGAATTGGTACATTCAGGGGGGAGGGGGAGACGGGGGAGCTTTACAGGGGGTATGACTTATCTTAATGAGATGTAAATGAGCCCTATTGTCACTCCCAGCAGGAGAGAGAGGTGAGAACTTGCCAATCTTTAGAAGCAGATTTCTACCATTTCAGTTTTTTTGAGTGCCTACCTTCAAATGGCCACAACTTCTCCAAATATTATCAGATTTCCATGTGTTACACATCGTTGGAAAGCTTGAATACTACACTTTCAGAATATGTGAATAACTCAAAATGCCCCAGAACCGACTTGTGTCCCTACTTTCCGTGTCTGGTCACATATGGTAAAGTGAAAATCAAACACCTTGGAAATGAAAGGTATGTACAATGTTTTTTAGGAATGGCACAAAGGTCTCTGTCTTTGGATCATTGTTTTCAATGTGCTCTTTTGTCATTTGTTGTGTATCTTTGGATTATGTTGTGTTGTAAATAAATCCAAACAATCTAAAAGCCATTCTTTTTTCTGGGCTTCTTCGCCCGAAAAAAGGGCGAAAACTTGAAAGTTTCGAATTGTTTAATTTTTTTTGCTTCATCGGATGGGGGTGAAACTTGGTGACTTTTGTTGTATTACCTATATGAACACACAAAAAAATCAAGGAGATGATTCTGATATGTTAAAGGGTCGTAAAAAAAAAAGTCACACTTAGCTTCCTCCCGCCCGAAAACGGGCGACATAGGAAATGAATGGGAAATACGAAAAAATTGGAAAACTCAGAGAAACTTTTGGTGGTACAAGCTACAGATCAGCAACTGTGCTGAAAAAAAGTGTACAGCAATGAAGGGGTGACACTCTAAAACATCAAGAGTGCAAATAAGACACCCTCCCCCCCCCCCCCCCTCCCCCCCCTGAAACAGCAAATTTTGCCCCAAACTATATAAAAATTATATAATCATAATAACTCCAAAACTATAGCAAGGAGAGTCAAAAGTTAGGTATCGTTTGAAAGAACTCTTTTTAAATTTTTTGAAAATATAAATTACATTACATTTGGACATTGTCCTGCCAAGAAACGGCGGATAAAAGACAATATATATATATATATAATTTGTATTATGATTTTGCATATCTTTCTTATTTGTCATGGAATAACTCAGGAAGGAAATAAGGTAGGAGGAAAATTCTTTTTTAGTGAAGTCCCCCTACATGTTAGCTTGGATAAAAAAATAATAATTTTTGGATAAAGGAATCAAAAGTTACAGCATTTGGAAAAGAGATAGCCTTTTTGTACAGTCTTTGACACCCTCTCATGGGCAATTTTTTCTCCATGAAGAATATCTTGTCATAAAAGCAATAGATTATGTTAATTTTGGGCTCATTTTAATTGTAATAATATGCTGTAAAAAATGAAGTGCCATTTTCAATTATCTGAGAATGTTTCATGAGCTGTATGATGTTTTTGACACATTGCAGTACATTATTTTATAGATTATGAAAAAAAAGAAATTCTATTTATCAGCAAATAACTCAGCAATACTTAAGAGTTTTTCAAAGTGGATACATTCACTGTAAAGTTCAGACTCTAAGCTTTCAAATTACATCAACTTTGTGTTAATCAAGGCAAGATTTTTGAAAAATATGGTAATGAATATTTTCGCAGCTAGGTGGCGCCTGCTGGCGGTACACTCGGTTTTAGAGGGATTACTCAGCACTCGTTAGGAGTTAATAAATGTAATTAGATGCATTAAAAAGCTGAGATCCTAAGCTTTAAAATTATATATAATTTGTGTTGTTCCATTCAGTGGTTGCTTAGTAATTAATTTGTTTCTTTCTGAATGGGAATAAATCAAATAAATAAATAAAAAAGCTATAGGCCGCCTATAGGCGGTTATAGGACATGACACATATTTATACATTTTGAAGCCACTAGATGGCGCTCTTCTCACTTGAATTTTTTTTTTTTTTAGGCCTGCACTCTATTTTGATGTGAAATGTTGTATTTATTGAAAAATAAAATAAAATAAATAAAATAAAAATATATATATTAATTCTAATGGAAAAAATAGCTCATAAAAATTATTAAATTAATGCAAAGTATCATAAAAAATTCTAAAAATTCTAAATAATAATCAGAAAACATTATAGAACAAAAATATATTTGATTGGTTATTCTGGGAAAAAGTAAAGTAAAATTTTAAGGCTTCGTCCGTTTTCGGGCGGGAGGAAGCTAAGTGTAACCCATTTACGAAGAAGCCCAGAGGGTTAAATCTCCTCATTCTTTGTGCAAGGTTGGTCTGAATGACAGGGCCTGATAGCTCCTAATAGGGCAGTTAGGGGAGTGTCTTTGTCTTTCTCAGGTGTTAAATATAGTATGTTTTGTCAACGTAGGCTATATTCGAAGTAATGAATCCTTAACTTTGAAATATGTATGATAAAATGTATACTTTAGTTTTTACAAAGAAAGATTACACTTCAATTGTTGTTGTAATTGTAACCTTTTTAATAAAAAAAATATATATTTACAAGGTAGATGTAAACAAATTTTAAAAGGTAAATATAAGCCTTTTCTTTAAATAATTTTTATTGTGTTTTATTATTGACACATTTGGGGAGAGGATACATATTCCAAAACTGAAAATACAGTATGAGAATTAACTGCACAATTACTAGACATGTTTTCCTTGGATATTATACAATTTGCAAGCACAATTTGTAAAAAAAAAAAAAAAAAATTTGACATGCTTCCAACTGTGAACCAATTTGGTAGAATATATATATATATATATATATATATATATATATATATATATATATATATATATATATATATATATATATATATATATAGCTCTTGCATTCTTTCTTGTGGCTATAGGTGACACACCTGAATGAATGGCTCATTAAGTATGCGGGCCCCATTGTCTCCTCAGGTGTGAATCACTAAATATGCATGATGGTGTTGTAGCGACAATGAGTATGAACCAAACACAGACTAATCTTCTTCCAGAAGATTAATTCAAACTTTCCACTTCCTGCCGAACAAAGAGGAAGATTTGGTCAGGACTTCGTATCCTCATCCATCTTGTCACGGGATCCAGGCGCCAACCGGTCTGGCTATTTAAAAGAGCCCCCAGCACTAACACATAACTGGTCAATGACTAGCTGTGTTGCCAAATTACTGATTGGTTAAGAGAAAGACAGAGACCAAGGCATCACACAAGTGTCTTCACATTCCAGATTCAAATCTTACAAACCACAGCTATAAATCACCCAGGCTCCAGAGAGTCTGTAACCAAAGACTTTTATTGGTTAACTGAAGAACTGGTCAACTTCGATAGTGTGCAAGACGGATCGATACCAGCAGATGTTGTTTTCCCCCACAACATTCCTGACCCCTTCCCCCTTAAGACCGCTGAACGAACAAACAGAGTTATTTTCTCTTCAAACCAGAGAACTGATTCTTACCAATAACTATACATAAAATCATTCAAGAACAATTTTCAATGGACTTACAGTCAAACATCACGCAACTACATAACTCTATTTTGTGTCTGCAACTTATATGTGTGTTTAATATGCTTAGATACCATATAACTCATGTAATGTTATAACTGTTAGATGTTTGAATGAAAGTGTGTTGTGTTTCATATCAGTATGATCGTATGCTCTTGATTCAAAAGATGGCTTGATTGAAATCTGGGTAAAATGTTTCGTATTCTTATAATACTGATCATGTCTAAACTGTGGCATCTGTTCTCTCTGTTAGTAAGGAAACCCCCCAGATAAGATAATTTACGATCAGAACTGAGAAGAATGCCACCTCCTAAATTTAGCCAGTGTCTAATTGGCCAGAACTCATCCTGGAGGTTGGACAAACTTTGAGTTTAAAATCTTAGACCCGAAACAAAGTTTCCTCTCTTCTCTCTGCTCTCTAACTCTGCTCGTTCAAAATGTTCTGATAGAGAAGAGCTCTGCTCTCTCTGCTCTCTGCTCTCTGCACTCTGCTCTCTATCTCTGGGTTCACCCCCAAGAAACGCTCTGCTACCACTCTCAAGAGAGATGGGCAGAAAAAGGATGAAGATCTTAATCAGACTAGCAACCATGTAAACGCAGAGACAAAGAACCCAAATTAAGATCAGAAGAACGGGTTCAACAGCTTTATTCAAGCCATCTTACTACTCTCGTCTAAGTTGTCTTTTCTTTTCTAAGTTTTCCTTTATTTTCCGTTGTGAGTCTCGGTTCTAAGTTAAGTTTTGCGACAAGATTTCGAGCCACGTTTCTTCTGCAAAGCCAGCTTCAAACAAAGACTTTCATTCCGCCAGCACACCACGTGACTGGCCACCCCAGACCCAGGCACAAGGACACCAGCCACGGACCGGGAAAACCCCTTTCACGCAACAAAAGGGAATCCCCAAAAGCAAAGACAAGCAAGTATCTCCAGACTAAGAGCTGAACTGGTGTATGGATATAAATTGAATAACCTGTCTAAGAAACGATAGAAGGGTTAAATTAATGATGGATGGTTCGTTCCAGGTCATGTCTTATAAGTGCATAAACTTGGGATTTCATCATCTCACTCTTAAACTCACTCTTAAAACTTAATCTTTCCTTACTCTTTTCCTTCTGCAACTCGTATGAATGTGTGTGTGTGTGTTTGTGTTAGATATTAGTTTTATGTGTTAGTATATAATCAATAAAGTATTGTTTGTATTTGAACAAAGAGATTACTTGTTATCTGCTTATACATTTTATTGTCTTGAACTTCGATCTAAGTTACCGATGCTTTTACCCGTGATTATTTCTTAATTTATTGTTAGCTGGGGATTAATTCTTTCTTGGCCAGGAAGATATTATATTTCCTAGAGTTAATAACTGTTTATGCTTTCTGTTCATGGGATGAACTGATAGACTAATCATACAATTGATTCTGCTACAGTAAATTCTGAAAAAATTTAAAAAAATTAAAATATGAATTATTTATCATAATCCGTTATGAATAATAATTAATTATATTTATACGTGGGCGTATAAACGCTGCAGTGTTGAATCGTTGACACCCCTTGCGCATATTGCCTTTACAAACAAAAAGTGTTTTACAAGATTTAAATCAATGTATTGTGTTATGTGAATGATTAGGTAGGATGATTTTCACATCATTTTGAAGAAAAAACTCTAGGCAATGACATCCATTAGTCAACAGTCTTATTGTCACATATTTAGTATGTGTTTTGTGGCCTTATTTCAGAAACTTTAGTTTTTAGTTTTTTCAATAACCATGCATACACATTATTCTCTCAAAAATACAAACATGTACATGCATGTTGCTCACATATTATGGTAGCTCTTTGTGCTAAATAGAGTGTAATTATACCTTTGCCATTAATATGTTTATAAGCAACTGAAAAAAGCACAAATGTCAGGGCATGTCAGAACATCTCAAGGACCCCAAAAACCCCTCAGACCCCAGAGGGTTAACATATTAGCAAAAATTGGCAAACAAAAGCTTATTTGAGGTGGCAGATATTTTACAGTAAAAATGTGTAATCTATCCAAAACTAATCAACGAAATGTTGTCTTTCATATGTCTGTAACATAGGTCTTTCGTTTTTATTATAAGGAATATAAATGTTAATTTGCAGTTTACTACGTTGCTTATACAAATACATTTTATTTCAACATATTTCAGTCGATTTTTACTCAGTATAGCAAAATAGTTTGCTAAAAGCAGATCATTCATTCACACACAGAAACGTAATTTAAACCGTCTTTTTGCGAGTTGTGGTAAACAGCGCATCTCTGCCGTTCATTCATTCACACACAGAAAACGCGATTCACTTGAGAATGAAAAAAACTTACTACAGTATTCCATCCGTTGCTCCTCGAAATACCAGCACTTCTGAGGTACATTTTCCATTATTATTATTCCTCACAGCGCTGCGAGACAGTGTAAACAAGTACAATGATCTGATTAAACTTGTGTTTTCTCGAGCTGATATGGGGGCGTTCACAGGTTTGCGTGGATTGCCTCAGTAATTTGCGTTTGAATAGCGCGCGCTCTCCGTGGGCGGGGCAGATTAAAAATAATTAGATGAGATGAGAACGACTGACATCTCGCTCTTTTCTTACAGATTACATGAACTGACAATATTTGTTTTTTATATAAATTATTTCATTTAAAAGAAGAGAATTCAAGCTTCATGCCTGTGTGTCTGTATGCATGTTTGACTGAGTATTCGCTGAGTTATGGTTCATTTTCGGACGCGTTTCAGAATGGACTACACTGACAGAGAGAAGGCAGAACTCGCTTCGTGTTTATTTTTCTTTATTTGGCAAAAAGCAAAACACTTTGTTTTTATTGTGAGTATACACAAAAATAATACACATTTAACAGAATTGATTGATGTATGAAACGTGTTTGTAATATCAAAGTCAACAGAGCAAAATGAATCTCTTTTGAGATACAATGTGAAGAAAATCCAGCAAAACGCGGGGGCGCGTTTGCCGACCTCAGAGGGGTAATGCGCACTTCTTATACTGTTTATTCAGCTCGTACAGTGATTTTTTTGGGAGTAAAACTGACGCTTCATCTTTTGTGTGATGTACAATAAAACTTAAAGGGTGGGTGAAATGCTATTTCATGCATACTGAGTTTTTTACACTGTCAAAGAGTTGGATTCCCATGCTAAACATGGACAAAGTTTCAAAAATTAATTTAAGCTGCTTGTTTAGAAAATTACTTCAGTCAACGTGGCTAATTCTTGTTCAACACTTGTTCTTGTTCACGTTTGATGGAGTACTTCTGTGGCAAAAATACTCCTTCCGGTTTGTCACAAGTTTCGGAAAGTTTTTTTTTGAGTATGGGCGTGTGTGACGTCAGATGGGGCGGAATTTCCTTATACGGGTCCTAAGGGCACTTCTCCCGGAAGGGCGCGCGCGCACCCGTAGACCAGAGCGAGAGAGCGAAAGCAATACACCCATCAAAGCGCTGTGCTCGGCTTTAGGGAAGTCATCAACGGAGTTGTGCAAGTGTTCTTGGTTGTTCCCTGCATTTCGACGATGATTGTTTTATAAACAAGGCCCAGTTCGACGCCGGATTTGCAGATCGTCTAATGCTTAAGGATGGAGCAGTCCCAACGATAAAGATCAGCCTTTTAAAATTTATCCCTGAAGGATATGGAAACATCTGCCTTCTTTGTTTTTCAGTATTTGAGGCATAGAGATTTATGCTGGATAATGAAAAACCTCTATTGATCTTTAACACAGTTTATTTATATGCATGAGTCTGTAATGCTGTAGCCTTCCCTTTATGAAATCTTTATTTTTGCACCTGACAACCTGAATAAATAAATTTTGCTTGCTTCCCACACATTTTTTTTCCTCTTTCCTTTCCAGCCTTGTCATACGCTTACAAATTCATTTTTTGTCTGTTTTATCTAGCCTGATTTACAAGGATCTAGTTTATCGATTGCTTTATACCACATTTATTGGGGTCATTCAACATCTGTAAAGAAAGAAGGACCCAAACCAGTTTGAGTCCACAAGAAGTGTACATGCTCAATAAGACAATGTGCATCATGTGAAAATGAAACAAAGATGAAATACACATTATTAATGGTGCACTTTTTCTAAAGCCAGTGAAATGCAAATAATTTCATATATCAATATTTTCTCATAAACAGAAAACCTGAATGAATGGCATGCTTTGTACTGAGGTTGTATTTCAAGGGTCACAATCACAGGCACATTTTAAATACTTCTTAAAAACACAAGCGATAGCATATGTAAGCAGATACATATGTAAAATAACACAACCATCAACATTAAACAGCATTTAAATCAAAACTGCCTAATGTTACTGAATAAAATGTCGATCCTGAACAAGGTATTGGACTGTGCAACCTTAGTTGATGAACTCGATCTACTCCATCTATATTGTGCTCATCATTCTGAATTCGATCTGGATGTAGTCTTTGTTAAAAACACAATTTTCTCAGCTTTTTGCTCAAAATGTATGAGCAAATTATATACTGTATTTTTTTTATTAAACTTACCCACATTCAAGTGTTGATAAACCATACATTAAGCTAGAATAAAACGAGTTGTTGTTTTTTTTTAAGCAGAGGCTCTGTTCTTTCTTTTGATATATTGCAAGTTCAGACATTCATACAACAAAATATTCTGGAGGACATAAACATTTTGTGAAAATTATTAAAAATGCTGCCAGTTTTTTTTTTAAAGCGCGGCGAGGAAAGAGTTAACACTGGTCCAATCCTGTGCCTGTATATTTTATAACACAGGGGTTCCCAAACTTTTCCATGACAAGGCCCCCCAAATACCACTAGGTTCTGGCCAAGGCCCCCCTTTTGCAGGATGTGTTATTGAACCCATCAACAATACTATGGCAAATGTATAAATAAATAAATAAAACATCTAGGTGAACATCAGATTATGTGATGGTGTTTGATACCAGCCAATCAGAAAGATTATAGAGATGAACCTATTACAATTTTCAAGGCCAATTCCGATTTGTCATTGAGTTTGACCTGCCAATACAGATTTTAGCCGATTCTGATTTAATTTTTTCTAACCACTTTACAGCACACACAAATATTTATTTTCTATATATATATTTTTTTATAAAACACCACTTTTATCCAAACTGATTAATAAAAACAAGTTTAAATGGGTACATTTTCTATAAATATTTTTGAGTCTTCATTTTCTTGAAGCCTACTGAAGTTCTTGTTAAAACACACTATACATGCAAATTATGTGCATTTTTGGTACTTTTTGTGTGAAATCATATTTATTTTGTCCATCAAAAGTGTGCTTTCACTTTAACTGAGCATGAGCAGCGCAGCAAAAATAGACTCGGCGCCGAAACCCTCCGCTTCACTACTGCTCACAGCACGCGACGATCATGCGCTGCTCCTGCTCGCGGTGTGAATGCACTCACTGAAAATGCACGGGGAAAAAAATTCACGCTACTCACGCGCCGCTCGCGGTCTGAAACGGCCGTAATTCACAAGGTTTCCTACATGTGCGTTCTGTGTGCACGTGTGATGCTGATGTTGCACGATGTTAATCATGCGGCGCCCGAGTGCATTTGAATCGGCATTATGTCAGACTGAAAATCACGTGAAAATCAGTTCAATCAGTTCATCTCTAAAAGATTAGCATTAAAAGTATAATGTTCAGATAGGCTATGCAACAAATTATAAAAATGTTATTTTATAACAATACTCATATTAACAAATTTTTTTTCCAACTTGCTGCGGCGCCCCCTGGCGGCCCCCAGTTTGAAAACCCCTGTTATAACATATAACCATTTATTTTCAAGCAATGTAATGTTAATGTTCCAATCTACTTGAATGCTATGTAATCTTAAGAGTAACAAGTGTTACTTCCCCTCCTCAGTGTACACTGTAAAAAAAATAAAAATACATCCCCAAGTCAAACATTTCTAGTGACTGGTCACATCTAAATTTTTCAATTAGTCTGACGTATTATTTCTCATTGAGCCAATGTTAACAGACTATTACAACAAGAATTACACTTGGGCCAATTTAAAAATTTAGATGTGACCAGTCACTAGAAAATTTTGACTTGGAGAGGTTAGACATTTTTTACAGTGTAGGGTTGGAAGTAACAGGTTAAATAAAACGGAGAATGGTAACATAAATGGAAAACATGGTGAAATCCCTTAAGTTATCAGTGAAACAACTACTTGATGTAGCAAACATAAACAGTTTATTTAATTTAGCAAAGAAATGAATGCATTAAATGTCTGGGAGTGCATCCCAGAAAGCAAGGTTAACTTACCGTCACATAAAGTATACCCTCAACTCTAGGTTAATTACCCCAAACCTTGCTTGCCAGGAGTTCAGTCAACCCAGAGTATGTTCTCAGTGAAAACCTGAAGACATTCCCAACAGAGGGCCAAATCCAGGAGTCACCATGGAAACATGCGCTTCCAAGGCTGCGTCCGAAATCGAATACTCTCTTTTGTAGGTACTTATTTTGAATATAAATTACTTCACGACTGCTACAAAGTATGTTCTATAGTATAAATGTGTAGTATGAATGTAACCGGAAATACTACATTTGCCATGTTGTCATTATCATGTGACCTACCAGCGTCAGTTGTGTTGATTTACTGCCATTCACAAATCCCCTCCCATAGCCTCATGGGATAGTAAAGTGTCCATCGTATGCACACTTCAGAGTCTCGCCGGAAGTAGGAGGTCATAGTAATATTATAATATTGTGCTTGATCTGTCATGCTCCCATGGCACGCATGTGCTGAATACCTCTGAAGTAAACTAACCCTGGAACATAACCTGCTATGGCAAGTTGCATACATACCCTGAAACAGTGGTTATTCCAGAAAGGAGGTTATGCAACTTACCGACCTGGGTAAGTTTACTGTGAGTAAGAGAATAACGTCTCAGGTTACGTATGTAACCTGGTTCCCTGAGAGAGAATTAGAGCTGATGTGCTGACGTTGATGCTATGGGAACGCCCCTGCATGAGCCAGTGCGGGAAACATGATTCAATTGTGGTCAATCGTAATGGCCAAAAGTGTGGTCAGGTGACATAGCATCAGAGCATCACAAAGACCATAAATGGATGCCTGAAACGCATGTCCCCAGATTCTAATTGTCTGAAGTAAGACATTTACAGGTATTGCGTGAAGTATGGCAAAGCGACGCAGAGTCTAATTTCCTCTCAGGGAACTGGGTTACATACATAACTTGAGACGGTCCCTTTTGAGTGGAACTCAATCATGGCGTTGATGCTATGTTAATACCCACATCACTATACTGAAGGCTTACCTAACCTAATGGTTGAAGAATGGTTATCCAAAGGAGACGACCCTGGGGAAAACCCATTAAAAAATAAGTATAGGCGAATGTGTGTGAAAAGGGCACATTCATAGAAACAAACAGAGAGAGACACAAAACATAAACTTTCTCCAAGAAGGTAGTTCCCAAGTACCAGAAGGTGGAGTATGTCATGCACCTCACAGGCCTGAAGGAACGAGACCTGGAAAATTCCACAATGATATACTTAGAGCCCAAAGGCGAAGCATGCTGCGTGCTACATAAGCAAAGAATAGACCACTGTAAAATAAGGTTGTTGAATGTCCTAAGATCAATGGAATCGAGACCATAGATGCTGAAACACTTAAGAATGTGTGCGGAACCTGCTGCAACAAACATTCAGAAATAATGGGTATATCCATAGCCCCAACACCTCTTTTAGAATTGAAATCCAAGAATGTTTTTTTTTCTTGGAACAATAAGAAACAATAAGAACTGATATAGAGGAATCAATCCAAAAGGGTATTCCTGAATATCCATAATGTAAAACCTTATGAATGTGTAACCCTTCACTCAATTTGGTACAGACAATGTCTGAGTATGGACCAGTTCGATCAGAAGACTAAATTCGCCTGCAGAGAATAAGGATGTCACAACAATAAGTCACTCACACAAGGTATAATATTTAACTGATTGTATTATGTTTGTGTTGAATAAAAATAAATTTAAAAAACTCAATAACTAGAATGTATAAGAAAAAAAAAAGAGAAAATACAGGAAAAAAAAATACAATTTTTACTTCAAACAAATACATTCTTTAAACACCTTTTTTTTTTCAAATACCCTAAATGACTCCAAAGGTAAGTATAATCACATGTCTTTTAAACACTGTTTATGTAAATTAATACATTAACCTCTTGTTTGTTCCCTTCTAGGTTTCACTAGAATTTTGATTGTTTCTTTGAAGAAGAAAAAATTATAAATTCAGATTTAGTCACCACCAGTAACGCTGAATTCACCTTATGGCTGAAAATCTTAAGTTAGAATATAATCAATTAAAGTTATATTCCTCATTTGATACCTTGCTTCTAATTTTCAAACAAAATATAGAAAAAATTAATAAATAAAAGTAATCACATTCGATCAAGCAACACAGTTAATACAAAAAAAAGAAAAGGAAACAATTAAACCCCAAAAATCACATTAAATTCCCTTCACAGGGATTTAACCTCTCAGTTTTCAAAACTGTTCGGTCTCAGTCTCTCAAGTTATATTCACAACCTTGTGAATATGGCTGAAATTGTTAAACGGGTTACTCAGTCTCTCCTCTTGACTGAATCCTTGCGAATGAACAGTGAAAAGACTAAGTGCTGTAAGTTAAATTTCCTACCATCCAAATCGGCAACGATACTCAGTTTTCACGCAATCACGACTCGCTGTTACTGTAGGTCCGTGTGGCTCGCCAGTCCCGACTCCCTCCGCGAACACGAGAGTTAGAACGAAAACCAGGAATCCAGGAACTCCAATCCAGAAAGCATCGATTCACAGCCAGCACTCAGGATGATGAAATAATCAGGAAAGAAAAAAAAAAAACAGAAGAAAAAAACAGGGAAAAGAAAAAACCTGACCTTGAATACAAGGTCACAAAAAAAATACTCGTTAGTTTTCTCCATAACATACACATCACATAATTTACCGTTGTTTATAACAGTATCAAAATGACGATCACGTTTTACATACAACATGCTAGCATTCGTTCACCACATGTGGTCGTAAAGAAAAATACATTAATAAAATAACTTAACAGATTTCTCATTTATATTTAACTTATATGAGCATTTCATGAACATTTCACCCAGATGAAATAAAAGTGTAACTCACCAAGACCAGATGAACTTGAACATATAATCTGTTTTAGGTCTGAGGAACTCTGTTACCACTAGATCTTTTGCTCATTCTTCTCGCAAAAAATTAATTCTAATTAATGATCTCTTTGATATGTGAACGCACTATGCGTTAACAAGGCTGCTTCTCCGCAA
Organism: Leuciscus leuciscus; assembly: GCF_965113295.1. Classification (NCBI taxonomy): domain Eukaryota; kingdom Metazoa; phylum Chordata; class Actinopteri; order Cypriniformes; family Leuciscidae; genus Leuciscus; species Leuciscus leuciscus. The sequence goes on from NC_138740.1 coordinate 10,630,659, forward strand.
CTGCGTCACACATCGATTTAACAGTCTCTTTCACATAAATGTTCACTTCTCTTTCGCTACATCATCTCTGGACACATATAACTTCAATAGTAATCAGTTTTCAAAAATAAAAATCTGAAAATAAAGAAATACTCAGATTTCTTTGGACATGACAGAATCACGTCTGCTCTCGTCTGCTCTTGTCTGCTCTCGTCTGCGCTTCCGACCAAAAAGAGAGCTCCAACCGCGTGCGAAATCCGGAAAGCAAAAAATGCGCTACACAACATTCCCAACTCTCATTGGTCGGTCCTTCCAAACAAAAATTATTTTAATTGGCTTTTCTAAAACACACAAAATTAACTAATAAAATGAAAAGAAAAGAAATATTCTGCTCATTCATGTGTTAATGCTTTTTATTTTATTTTTGTAACCTGGTGTACAAATGGGTGCAGGGAGGAACAGCCTGCCACAGCACAAACATCTTTCAATGACGCATCTTTAGCTAGCGCCTTAGAAGAAGTGACACTCCTAATTGAGAGCCCTAATTCTTAGAGGTGAAGCCATAGGTAATAGCATCAACAATCCAATGGGACAACCTCTGCTTGGAGACGGTGGAACCTCTGCCATGGCATCCAAAGCAGACCAGCGACTTATCTGATTTATGCCACAACCCAAGCTGTCTTCCTAAATCCTCAGTGCCCTGACTGGGCACAAAGGGTGAAGCTTTTCTCAATCTGGCAATTTAAACGGCTGGGGAATAAAAGCTAGAAAGATGACCAGCCTTTTTCAAAAATATCCCTGCCTGGTGTGCAAAATAATTTTAACCAGTCCAGGGGCAATGTCTAGGCAGGATGGGGCAACTGATAAGGCCTGCAAATATCCTACCCTTAATGCTAATAAAAGTGCCACCTTGATAGTCAGGAACTTATCTGATGCTGACTCCAAAGGCCCAAAGCCTCAAAAGGCTCTGACAGGCCTTCCAGGAACATAGAAAGATCCCAGGAAGGAACTCACAGTCTGCAGATAGGCCTCACTCGCTGACATCAAGAAGAAAGCGAGATATCAGGGGATGCCTCCCCATAGGAACTCTGTCTATTTGGTCATGGCAAGCAGTTATAGCAGCCATGTACACTTTAAGCATAGTAGGGGATGAACCATCTGAAAGGCACTCCTGAAAAAACTCCAGCACTGAACCAACGGGATAGTGGACTGGGTTAGATTGACAAATTTCATGTGGTACACCATGACTCGAGGAGACGCCACTTCGAGGCATACCATTTCCTAGTGGAGGGAGCTCTAGCATTCAGAATGGTCTCAACAACCTTAGTTGAGAGACCGGAATCTATGAGCTGGTGCCCCTCATGGGCCGGACCCACAGCTTCCATATCTCAGACCGGGCATGAAATATTGTCTCCCGAGCCTGGGAGTGAAGGTCTCTCCTGTTAGAAATCTCCCATGGAGAGCCTTCCAGACATTAGGTCCAGAATGGAGCAACTAGCAATTGACGAACTCTGGCTAAAACTCTGGGGAGCAGAGCAATAGGGGGAAATGCATACAGATATAGCCTCAGCCACACCTGCACCATAGCATCTAGCCCTAACGGAGGTGGAGGTATGAGGGAGAACCATTGAAGACATTGGGTCGATTCCTCAGAGGCGAACAGATCTACATCTGCCTTGCCGAACCTCTGCCAGATTTGCACCACTGCTTCTGAGTTAAGTCTTGTTCCCTGGGCCTCAGCCCCTGACTCAACAGGATGTCTGCCCCCACATTCGTGTGCCCTGGAATGTAAACCACTCTCAAAAAACAGTCTGCCTTGCGCCTAGTGCAAAATCTGCTGCACCAGCCTGAACAGGGGGCATAAACGCAGACCACCCTAATTATTTATATAGGAGACTAAGACGTGTTGCCTGTCCGCACCCACACCTGATAACCCCTCAGATCTGGGAGAAGGTACTTCAAGACAAGAAATCCAGCCTTCACCTCTAGTCAATGTATGTGCCAAGAGAGATGTTGGTCTTCCCAGTTTCCCTGTGCTGGGCCACCATCTGGGATATCGCTCCCCAACCCATGAGGGAGGCATCTGTCATTACCAACTTCTGGCGACAGCATGTCCCCAACATGGGTCCCAAGGTATGAAACCAGGGACTGCTTCACGCAATAAGGGTACACAATCCTTTGTGCATATTCCTTCAGAGTGGTTAAAAAGTCTCATACCACGCCCAAAAAGGTTGCCCTCTGACTCTGAGAAGGGACGCTTTTATTTTAATTCGGCGAGGTAAGGCCAGAACTGCATGAATGTCACCTGCATGAATTGCTTCTTGGCCACCTGGAACCTGTCGATGACAGTTTTGACTGTGTTCCCAAACAGGCCCGACGGCAAAACCATGGCATCAAGAAGTAATGGACCCAGGATCTCTATCTCAGCATGGAGGTCTGGGAAGAATGGCAGATTCCTATGAGGCTGCTGACTTTGCCCACTAGACAGGAAGCAAACGTCCAGCGTGCTTCTCCTAACATCCTTTTTTTCATCTGGCCATTCTATTTTGAGCTTGTCTACTGGATGAGTGACTACTTCCAAAAGCTCTTAAAATGCACAATTTAACTGTGCTGATGACGCACGAGTGGCACTCATGGCATCTGAGTCGCCACCCAGCTCTTCAGAACAAGAGGCGGCGGAAAGTAGGTCCTCGTCTGGACCAATAGAAATTCCGGATCCAGAACGCAGTCCACGGATTCTGGCGAATGAGCAAGAGAAAAGGCAGAGCCCGTTTCAAACTCATTAACCAGATCCATCTGCGAACGCCATGATTTTAATGGATTTAAGTCTGGGGCATCTCAGCAGATGTAGGACCCGAACCACGGGGCGCAGACGCCTGACTCCCATTGCTCGCGAAGAGATTCAGATGTGAGCGGAGCTTCCTCAAAGTGAGCTTCTCACAATGAGGGCAATCGGCTCCCTTGAGAGCTGATCAAGCATGCTCCACTGCCAAGCAGATGACTCAAAGATTGTCATTCATCATCCCTAGTGATGTAGCGAGGGCATGGTGGAACACTCTGCTTGTAATTCTTTGCCATTTCAAACACAAAGACAGTAGGCAAAATAATTTTCAATTTCTTTATTTTCAACTCCTAGCAAATTCCAGTTTCCAATGCATGATATTCAAGAACTGACTGTTCGCTCGTTGCCTGATATATCCCACCCTTGACAGGTGCTATTGTAAGGATATAATCGATGTATAATCGATACACTTCACTTTTCAGTGGTTTTAATGTTGTGGCTAAAAAAAAAGATCTTTAGTTGAAACTGTGGTCCTCTGTGATTCATATAATGGAAGTCAGTGGGTGCCGGCACTTTAAGATTTAAAAAAAACATATGCAGACAAAACTAAATTAATACCCTAAGTGATTATTCCACTTGTCAGGCCGCCATTGTAAATAAGAACTTGTTCTTAATGACTTACCTGTAAAAATAAAGGTAAAAAAAAAATAAAAAATTCCTGCGCCTCCTGACAATACATTGCGGTCTTAAGAAGTGAAACTATCAGTCTATGCAAGAAACTGAACATTATTAACACAATTTTACCTCTAATCCACAGCCTTGGCCTCTGTCGCATAATGACATGTGTGGGGGCAACCTCACACATGAGCTAACGCTGTTTGTCTACAGAGAGGGAGGATGTGTGTTGTATATCGTTCATCAAAATGGTACTTACCTGTGTTTATCCTGATTGTTGCAAAAAATTAAAAATTATGAAGGTTAGGGTAAGATGCGTGCCCCTGAAGCTGCTTCCTACACCTCTCTCAGTTCTTGATCTGAGTATTCTGGTTCAAACATATACAGTATGGTTGTGCAAAAAAAAAATCCTTGTTGTCTAGTGCTACATCAAAATCATCAGCCATTGTGATGACTGGTACTTTTAAACAGCTTTAGACGTTTGTACTGTTGGTGAACAGGCACCCTCCATCTCTGTAGTAAACAAAAAGCATTAGCTCACGTGTGAGGCCGCTCCAGAGACTGAGACAGAGAAACATATAATGTAGGCCTATCATATCAAATTACGCTCATTTCATTCATAGAGTGTACACTCATTTGTGTATCATATTGTATAAGGTTTTAATAATTTAAATAGATATATTGAATAGTAGAAAATGTGCATGATGTACTATTTTAGTTGACATTACACTTGACAAAGCACTGATTTCTGATTTGGTGACCCCTGATTTAAATTAAATGTTACCCTGTATATTTGAAAACCCATATATTATTAGCACTGCTATTTCCTGGTATTGTTTTTTTTTTGCTGTGGAAGTGCCACTCTGCTCTTCTGTACACAAAAGATGAAAATCTGTCTCCCCTTTGATTCTGAGTCTGCTCAGAGTTCCTTTTTGTTTTGTTTTAATCAACCTTGCAGCCCAACGTTATCCAACTATGCTATGAGCATGCTAAACTAATATCTAAATATGTAAAAATGTTAAAGCAAATGTGCCTTGTTCTTAAGGTAGGCATATTTCCCCCATCTTACCCTTCCATGCAAACCTTTTTGCACCTTTTTGGTATTATAGGAAGCAGCCTTTTTTACTAATTCTGTAATGAACACATTAGTCAGTCTCATGTCAAGGCCACGTGCTGAGAAAGTGATTATTTAGAGACAGACAAATCTCTCGGTGTATGTCAGCACTGGTGAAACGCTTTCCTATTGACTTGCCCCCCTCAGATGAAATGGAAAAGACAAAATGTTTTTAAAAGCACCAGAAGCATCCGTTTATTCTTCATTTTGACATTTTAATTGTTCTCTGCTCTGCCTCCCAGTGCAGGGAGAGAACACTAACTTAGTTGAAAATTGCTTTTCCCACTGAGATTAGAATTTCAACCTCAGGTCTAGTCAAAAAAAAAAAAAAAAAAATGAAAATGAAAATGTCATCAGAAGAAGATATTTCACAGAATGCAGAGGGATTTATTTTACATAATGAGGTCTGTGTCACTCTAAAAAATAAATAAGCATCATGAAATGTGGTCCATACGACTTAAGACACTTAAGTCATACGATGTGATGATTTGTGTGTGAGGTATAGATTAAAATTCATTATTAAAAGTCATTATTCACTTTTGCGCATGTGCACTATTAAATTTGGTCTGCACCAGATTTTATGTCAATGAAACTAGATGCCATTTGTTCTCAAGTGTCTTGTAACCAAACACATCAACTTTGAATATGTTTACAGTAGGGGTGACCCGAATAGTCGAAGATTCGATGCTTCGATTGGAGGAGCCTGATTCGACTATCGATCTCACGGTCGAATCTTCGCAGAGGTGTTATGAAACGAGGATCATGCCACTTTGGCTATATGAGGGCGCTCAATGTCTGATTTCACATAGAACTACCGGTTTTCTGTCAATACGTTAATATTCAGCCTATTATGATAATGCTGTATATAAAAATGTGCAAAGAAAGAAGCTTTTAATAAATATTTTTTAACGTGCGTGAATAAATCCAAACACCCCATGACAGATTTAAGTTTCACTTTCAATCCGTGACCGACCGAGGAGCGTCAAGGATTTAATCTTGGCGGCAAGGATTTAAATCTTTAACAATGTCTGGGATAAGAAAATATAAAGTATGAATGTACACCATCAGAAAGGATATTCTCCAAGGCTGGATTTAGCATCAGGAAAACCAGTCTTTCACTCTGTCTGTATCCGTTGGAGTCTTTTGTGTGCGCGGATAAAATACATTATAAAACACTTAACGTGAAAAACGTTTAACGACTCAATCTCCTAAAATAGTTAAATAAAAAATATAGGAGGAACGCATTGCGTTCATATTCTGGGTTCATCTGCTTATCTGCACATAGTATGGTTTCTTAATAAAGTGTGTACTGTGTACATGCATTAAGCCACGTTAAAGTGCCTTTTAAGCGTTTTAAAAGCTTTTTTTAAGTTAAGCATTTTAGAATGTCCTGTGGAAAACCAACTTGTTAACGTTGGCCGGCAGAAGTGCGATCATGGTTTTCCTTAATTTAACTATTTTAGGAGATTGAGTCGTTAAACGTTTTTCACGTTAAGTGTTTTAGAATGTATTTTATCCGCGCGCACAAAAGACTCCAACGGACACAGAGTGAAAGACTGGATTTGTTCTCTCGGTCAGGTGGGGTACAAGTGATTTTAAAACTTTTCAGCCGGTTCTAATTTGATTTTTGGATGCTGTGAACAATTTTAGCTAAAAAGACTGCCACTCCAGTTTTAGCATTTATTGTTGTTTCTGCAGTTAAAAAGACAAAGTTGAAAATTCTGGCTACTATCGTTATTTTAATAATTTCTTTATTTTAATTTTATTTATTGATCTGTCAGGGTTATCTAATCTAACTATTTGTGGCTTGTGTTTTGAATATATGTTCCCCTGCACTTTAGGCATTTTGCACACATTTGCTCATCTTGTGACTTGATTCTGATTTATTTCGTTTTGTATTTTTATTTATTAGAAAGGTATATTCTGTTAATATTTAATTTATTTTTAATTTTTTCGGTGCATCGATGTTGTGCTGTACTTAGAGCCTGCTCGCACAGGTAATTTAGCTTGTGAAATGCAAATCCTGTCTGCAGTGTGGACTTTCTGGAGTTATTAATGTTATTTCTTAGTTTTATTGATCCAAAATGTTTTTATACATTTTCTTCTATATCTTTGTGTGATTTTCTGTACATCGCGGCTTTGAAATGTTAAAGCCCCGCCCCCATACACATGATTCGACTATTAGTCGACTATAGGCAAGACTTGATGATTCTGATTCGACTATGAAAATCCATAGTCGGGGACACCCCTAGTTTACAGATGTTGTTGTTTCGCTATTTTCACAAGTAATAGTTCTTAGTACTTTAAAATTCTTAGTACTTTAATTAAAAAATTATTCTCCTTGAACCATATGACTGAATATATATTTTAGATTACCTTTAGAGATGAAGGCTACAAAAAATCACCTGCATTAAATATTCCTATGAGCACAGGGGCCTCCATAATTCAATAAATGGAAGAGGTATGGAATGACCAAGACTCTTCCTAGTGCTGGCTGCCCGGCAAAACTGAACAATCAGGGGAGACGGACACTAGAAAGAAAGGTGGCAAGGAACCTGATGGTCACGCTGGTTGAGTTCCAGAGATCACGTGCGGCGATGAGAGAAATTTGCCAGAGTGGCCAGATGGAAGCCTCTCCTCAGTGCTGAACACATGAAAGCCTGCTTGGAATTTACTAAAATTTACCTAAATTAATCTCAGACTGAAAATTCATGTCTGGAGGAAACCAGGCATCGCTCATCCCCTGCACAACACCATCCCAACAGTGAAGCATGGTGGTGATAGTATCATGCTTTGGGCTTATTTTTCAGAGACAAGACATATCCAATAGAAACCTGGTTCTGAGAACTCACAACCTTAGATGGGCCAAAGGCTGGCCTTCCAACAGGACAGTGACTATAAGCACACAGCCAAGATAACAAAAAAGTGGCATAGGGAAAATTCAGCAAATTTATGGGTTCAAGTCTGGGCTCTGGCTTAATTTCAATAATGAAATATGCTCAAGTCTGGCCACTCACAGACATTTACAGTCAATACAATTTTATTTAGATTAATGAGGGAAACAAATATAAATGTAAAGAATTTTAGTATGAAGCTGCAAAAAAAAAAAAAATTTACAAAATAAATAAAAAAGGCATATTTTCTTTATTTTTTTTCTCGAAAATAATATCTTGAATATCTCTAGACGGCAATGAGATTAAATGAGATAAAATTTTGACTTTAAGTCTCCTACTACTCCTGATATACCATAGACCAGCCTTAAGGAATAATATTTCCTTTATTTTGGATTTTCAAAATTTTGAACATATGTTATGTGACTTAAACATAGCAAATTGGCCATCCTACCTCTGATTTGAATGGCATAATTGCAGATCTCCATGCTCCATCAGACCTTTAAAAAGAACTAAATGGTAGGGCTTCCATATTGGTCAATTGTCTGTAATGTAAAGACCACCCATTGGCCCAACGAAGGAATTCAACGGTGCAGGCGAAGGTATAATGCGTGTATGTCTTTTCACCTCTCCAGTGAAGTTCTTAATCTGACTCCAATTTCAAATGATTATCAAATTTAGATAATGTTTCTTATTAGAAAATATTCATAAATACTGATTATGACTTAATTTCGATCTTTGATTATTCTGAGTATCCATACTTTCAATTATGAATTCATTATGAACCCAATGCCGCATAGAGATCACGTCGGCCGGATCGTGTTTCTCACAGACACAAACTTGTCAGTTCTGACTTTAGTCTGTGGATGCAGGGTTTGCTAATACCTCTTAAGTCAGTTGCCTACTGCTCACTCCTACAAAAAAAAGTGTAGTTTATTTTAGCCTTCCATACAACTTGCTAAATCAGTGATAGACAGAAATCAAAAAGTCTTCAGATGACGTGAATGATTCAAAGCCAAATCAGAAATAATAAATACATGACATCACTTTCTCAAATATTACTCCAAGGGTAAGAAATGCATTCCTGACAGAGACACGCAGTGGTGTGTGAGTGTGGAAGACACTGACACAGCACTGCATGGGGGTTTTCCTGGTTACAGATTCCCAAAGACTGCTCTGCCACTTGCCCTTAAATACCCAGACCAGAACAACAAAAGATTTGTTTTGGGTTAATTCACGTACCCCAGGGGGTAACACCTGGTTTCGGGGGAGAGGAGAGAATTATCAGATATCTTGAAGAGACACCACCCAAAGAGGAGAACAGAGTTCTCCTAAGTTTTCAATCTTTCTCATAATACCAATGACTGCTATGAAATTAAGACCATTTTACCAATCTCAATGATACATTTAAAATGATACCAAACATGAAAGGAAAAACAATAGATTGACAAGATACATCATATGTGATATATAGGCATTTTCAATTAACTTTTAGTGACTTGAGTCAGGGGGGAAAAAAGGGAGGAGGGAGAGGGGGATGCATATGCAAACAAGGAGATAAGTTTGGACAAGACAATGTCCTGTGCTCTTTCTTTGCGATCTTCTGTCCAGTGTGCATTTTATTGCTTTATTGCAGGGTGAGTTTTATCTCAGCTTTTGTCTTAGCAGGAACATCAGTTCTTACAGTAACATTCTTCCTGCTGTTAAGGTTAGAACATCCAATCTGCCCCAACCATGCTGGTAAAACAATGTAAGCTTAGCGTTAAGTTCTGCCAGGAAGACTCAATCAGCGCGTCATGTATTAATTCACTTTTAACCAATCATGTGTTAACACTCTCAGTATAAAAGAATGGTACTTACATTCGTCTGAGTTCGCAGATACTGACGGCGCCAATTACCTCCATCCTCCCCAACCACCTCCAAGATGGTCCTTTCCCTCCATCCTCCCCACCACCACCAGGATGGTCCCTTCCCTCCATCCTCCCCACCACCACCAGGATGGTCCCTTCCCTCCATCCTCCCCACCACCACCAGGATGGTCCCTTCCCTCCATCCTCCCCACCACCACCAGGATGGTCCCTTCCCTCCATCCTCCCCACCACCACCAGGATGGTCCCTTCCTTCCATCCTCCCCACCACCACCAGGATGGTCCCTTCCTTTACCTCCGGGGGGTCGGCTGCGCCCCGCCTTCATCTTCAGGCGGGATTTGCAGATTCCGTTACCCTCGCATTGCTTGCTAAGGACGGGGCCTACGCCAAAGATTTTATTACGCTTGCTGAGCTATTAATAAATTTACACTTGTTATATCATTTTATCTCCCGAGTCTTTCTGGTAGAACTTGAGTCCTTCACCATCTTTGGCACTTTGACATAGAGGAGGCAGTTAACTTTCCTCTCCAACACAAGACCGCATCTCTCTATATCTCATTTACTTTGCTCGTATGATCTTTGGTAAATAAATAATAATGATTTTTCGTAGATAAATAAGGAATATTTTAGTCTGTATGTATAATCAATAATTCATCTCTATTATTGTCTCTCTCTTCTCTTTTTCTCATTTCTTATATAGGAGAATATGTAGTGATGACAACATATTTCCATTTGAAAAGGAAAATTGGCTATTTCGTGATCCAGACGTATCTCCCCTGCATAATGACCGTCATTCTCTCTCAGGTCTCCTTCTGGCTGAACCGGGAGTCTGTGCCAGCACGCACTGTCTTTGGTAAGCTTTTCTTTCCTATTGTTTCTTAATGCACAAATGTGCTCTGCAAGTTATCCGGCAAATACAAATTTGATCTGTGTATGGTGGTTGTGTCATGTTGTGTTTTTTTTTTTTTTTTTTTTTTTTTTTTTACATACTGTTACGAATAGATTAAACCTCTACTCAAAGAGAAAGAAAATACCTGCAACAATTAACAGGAATCCTATCAATAAGATCCCTGGAGTCCCCAGTCACTCCCAAGGCTTTAAAACCAAAAACTTTTTAAAGTGTAAAAATTTGATTTATTAAACACCGTGAAGCGACCACAGCTCCCTATAGAAAGGGAATAAGGGGATGTTTGTTCATCGAATCAGAAAAATCTGAAATGGGCAAAATTGAACTGGGCCCCTGGAGCTTCCATTTTTTAGGGAAGGTTATTGTGACACCCTTACTATTTGCCTCCTCTCAACTAAGAGTCATTTATGAAGTTGTTTATATGGTGGGTAGCATTAGAACAAAACACATCACCAACTTGGCTTCCTCTCAATTAGAGGGTCATTTTACTAAGGCCGTCGCTCATCTGAGCTCCAGATAATTTAAATGGCAAGCGTTTGGCCCTCTAAAGAGAGGGCTGCCTTGATAATCATTCTGTTTGAGTGAGTTGGCTTTCTCTCCTTTAGAGAGTTATTCTGGAAAATAAGCCACTGCTCTACTGAGCTCTAGGCAAGATCACAATTTCAAGCATATGGCCCTCAGAGAGGCCTCCTTGTTAAACCACGCTAGGTTGAATGAAGTGGTTTCCTCTTGTTAAGAGAGTAAAGGTCACTATGCTCAAGCCTCCACTCCCCCGAGCTCCAGATAGATTATGACGGTCCTCTGTGGGCTGCCTTGATAATCACCCTGTGGTGAGTGTGTTGGCCTCCTCTCATTTAGAGAGTCAGTATGTTGAAGCAACCACTCCACTCATCTCCAGGTAGATGATGTTTTCAAGCATTGGGCAAATAATGTGAGTTGCAGGCCCCGTGGCCTCCTCAATCTGCCTAGGTTGAGCTGACTCATCTTGATACTAGAGTAAAAGCGATATGCTGAGCTGCAGTTCCCTAGTGGTGTTTGGCACAGATAAACAGACAGGTGTTACAGGATATTTCTTCAAAAGCCTCCCCTGTGGTTGTCACCTGGGTGTTGTTACTCTTCCTCTCGCTTAGAGAGTGACAAACACTATGCTGAAGCCTATGCTCTCTAGAGCTCTGGTTAGGACTCTCCTGTGAAAACTCTTTGATTTTGACCATCAAGTCAAGTGTTTTAGGCCTCTTCCATGGAATTTCATCCTGTTGAGGCCTCCACTTCTACAGAGCTTAGTTCAGACAGCAACCTTTCTTGGAGATAGTCAAGTATTTGTTCAGGCCTCCACCCTTGAGTTTTATCTCGGGTCAAGCTGATATCCACTACCCTTGCAAAAAAAATAAAAAAAAATAAAAAAAATAACAAGGCTTTTTTAAAGAATACTTTGCTCCCAGAGCTCTGAAGACCCTTGACCCCAATGATGCTCAGGTCGAGCCAATTATGTACTCCCTCCTATCCAAGATGGTGTTGAGTAGGCTCCCTTAGAGCTCAAACATTTGCCCCGAGCACATGCCTGTGTTATACTAGAGGAGTAGGGCCTACATAGGGGCCTCCTCGAACAGTCTGTGTGCATGAGATCTGTGCTCCTCTTGCTTAACCCTCTGAGGTCGGAAAACGCGCCCCCGCGTTTTGCTGGATTTTCTTCACATTGTAGTACAATAAACTTAAATTACTCCGTCATTTATGGTTATACAGAAAAAAGAAATATAAAAAAAGAATCTGTGATATTTCTGCTTTTGTATGTGTCCACTTACAATCAAATCAAAACATTGTGCTTTTGTAAAATAAAGAAAATAAACAGGGTGTGCGTTCTGCCTCTCCGTCGCGGTGAACTTTTTTTTTCTTGAGCACGTCTATAAACTGAAACAAAACTCAGCGAATCCTTCTCACACATTTATGAGCCATACACCTTTATACACATTTAAGTGTGTACTTTTAAATGATCGGATTCAAACTGAAAACAAATATTCTCTGTTTAAGTAATTTGTATAAAACCAACAGGATGTCCAGTATCTCAAACGCTTGCTAATTACTTTTAATTCGGCCACGCCCACTCGCGCAAAAGAGATTCACATGCAAATCTCCACATGGAACGCGAACGCCCTCGTTACCTCAAACACAAAACACCAAAACACTTCACAAGTCTCTGCTTTTCGTCGAGTTTGGAAGACACGTCTGAGCTTACATTGGATTTACCTAAGAAGAAGAAGAACGCGATTTGAAGACAAGAAAGATGTAAGGTAAGAAATTCTTACTTATTAGTTTATGGTATTGTTGCATAAACTTCACATTGCAGTTGAACTGTTGCTAGATATATGGTGAATATTATACTATTTAGACCCGTGTTTACTGTTAAATACTGTTTGTGGATATCTGCTCAAGCATAGATATGTATAACCATAATGTTTAATATTTTGGAGCGCGATGGCGTTTGAATGTATCATATTTTGGAGCGCACTGTGGGTTTGAATGTATCATATTTTGGAGCGCAATTGCGTTTGAAAGGAAAAATGCACCAAACATTAGGCTTTATGTTTTTACTATTATCTCATTTCATATCATCATAACGAATGGAAACATTTGAAGTAACATAAGATAATCAATATATTTTTCTCTAGCATTGTTACTGAAATCTTTTGGAAGATTTATAGGCTGCTTTGTAAAATAAAATTATTTTATGCAGTACTGCACATAGCTTATGCCTACAAGGCACAACAAATATGGTGTTCTTTATATTATATATTGTTGGAAACATTTGTGTGTGTGTTTGTGTGTGTGTATTCTGTGAATTTTAAAAAGCAATTTTAACCAGAAAAATCTAAAATGTATTCCCAAAATCGTGCAGGCCTAGTTTCTCTTGATACCAGTATGTTCACTTTTTTCTTTTCTTTCAGGGACCAGATGCAACTGAGTCCTGCTGACTTCAACATTCACATGAGTCTCTGTACATGAACATGGTAAAGTGAAAATCAAACACCTTGGAAATGGTATGTACAATGTTTTTAGGAATGGCACAAAGGTCTCTGTCTTTGGATCATTGTTTTCAATGTGCTCTTTTGTCATTTGTTGTGTATTTTTGGATTATGTTGTGTTGTAAATAAATCCAAACAATCTAAAAGCCATTCTTTTTTAAATCTCCTCATTTTTTGTGCAAGGTTGCTCTGAATGACAGGGCCTGATCGCTCCTAATAGGGCAGTTAGGGGAGTGTCTTTGTCTTTCTCAGGTGTTAAAAGCTTACATATTCATGAGATGATCACGCCTCTTCGAATATGGCTTTGTCACACAAAACTCGTCTTAGAAATTTTAAATCAATATATTGTCTTATCTGAATGAGCAGTCAGGGTGATTTTCACATAGTTTTGGAGCAAATATTCTAGGCTACGTCATACAATTTTCAAAAGTCTTGTGAAGAAATAATCAGTATGGGTTTCATGGCCTTATTTCAGTGAGAATTTTTTTTTTGTATTTTCACAAACCACGCATAAATGTCATTATCTCAAAACTACAAACTTTTACATACATGCTGCTGATATATTATTGTAGCAGAGTTTGTGCTGAATACAGTGTAATTAGACTTTAGCCATGAAAATGTCACTAGTAACAGAAAAAAACACAAATGTCAGAGCATGTCAGAACACCTCCAGGCCCAGAAAACAGCTCAGACCTCAGAGGGTTAAAGGGTATAAGGCACTAAGCTGAGTACATTGCTTGTGTTGGCAATGTGAATGAGTACCCCAAGCCCAGCATACCTCTGGTGGTTATCTCTGCTAGAAATTGATTTGCTACCAAGTAGTCGACCCTCCGAAGGCCGCCTTGAAAGCAATCCTTCTGGTTGAGCATGACTCTTAGCATTCTACCTAATGAGTGTCCTGGCTCCCTAGTTTGGCGCAGAATGATATCATGTTGCAGGCCTCACAGGAGCCTCCCGGGTACTAGCCCTAGAGTTCTCTACTCGGTTGAGCTTAGGTAGTACTTTCCTCATTTGAGAGGTTATTTCTGTAGAGGACTCCGCTCCCTGAGTCTGGTCAGTAGGTCGAAGGACCCTTATGAGAACTCCCTGGTAGATCAGTGTTTATTCGGCTGTTAGGTACTCCCTCGTTCATCTCTTTTAAAGAGTCTCTCTGCTGAAGCTTCCGCTCTATTGAGCTCTAGGCAATCCTTCTGTGACTATACGAAGGTACTTCTTCATTGAGGCGTGATAGCTCGGGCATTGGCCATAGGGAGTACTGTCACTGACATTCTAGTGTGTGAAAAGAAGGGGTGAGTCATTTTTTTGGCATGCACTCCCCTCAGAATGGCGGCGCGAGTATTTAATTCCCCATAAGCGTCTCAGGATGCAGTTTGAGTTCCCTTTCGAAAGGGAACATCTCGGGTTACGACTGTAACCCTTGTTCCCTGGGAACATCCTGAGATGCTTATGGGGAACGAAATACTCGCGCCGCCATGCTGAGGGGAGTGCATGCCAAAAAAAGGGCTGAGATTATAACAAAATAATGGCAGGTTCAACAGAAATGCCAAAACCACTCACCCCTTCTTTTCACACATTAGTCCTCCTGCACAGTCCCCTCAGATGATAAGTGTATGACATATTCTCTAGGCACCCCTTATATATGTCCTGGACGCACTAGTATGATGTAATAGGCTGTCACTGGCCATTACGATGGCCGTGATTTGACAGTGATTTGAAAAGATTGTTTACTTGTATACTGAACTGATTCTGTTACAGACTCTATGGGTTCATAAGGTTCTAGGGATAACCCTTCTAGAACCAGGTCCCAGGCATGAACCCTGACATGAGCCGCAGGCCTCATCCTCAAGGCACCATGAAGGAAACGTACAACCAAGTTCTAGTTCTTTTATTTATAAAGCACATTTAAAAACAGTCTGAGGACTGACCAAAGTGCTGTACAAGTCAGATAAACACAACAGGAAACTAAGTAGCTCATAAAAAATAAGACCATCAACATAATTTAAAAGCTAAAGAAAACAAATGGGTTTTCAAGAGAGATTTAAAAAGTGATAGGGAGGCAGCAGCCCTAAGTTGTGCTGGCAGGCTGTTCCACAAACTAGGTTGTAACGTAAATATATCTGACTCTGGGTCATAGCTCAAGGATATAGGGAATTTGGAAATATTAATAATCATAACTCATGGTCATAATTCATAAATCGCATATACATTTACTTGATCAATTATCGAGATTACCTTGTTCTGTAACTGGTCTAGTCATCAGTCATTCGTCCAGCGAATAAATGTAAGATTATCACAGTTAAGAAGGGGTATCCCGTTTACAAACTCCAAGAAAGTTTATCTTCTGGCCGGTTAACATAAAACTTTTGGGTTTATTAATTAAAACTACTCAAAGTAGTCTATAATATTGAGCGTGTAGCTTAATTAGATCTTTTTGCATTTCATTGACTTCATAAAGATGGATTTTCAAACACAGAGACAGTCAAAGTATGAATGGGTTTTAATAAATGTCAAACTAGAGATTACATGAGCTTCAACTATAAACGTACGTAAAAATGCAAACAATAAAACAAACAAACATTTAAACAAACAAGAACATAAGAAATAACGTGATCAGAGTGAATGAAATGAAAGAGAGAAAATAAGGAGAGACAGAGAAAGTAGCTGTTAATTATTACAGACAGAAACCTAATTTCAAGAGGCACCTGGAATCAGCTTTATAGAGAGATCAATAGGCCTACTTGCAAGTTTGTTCTCTGTTCGGGTGATGCTGAGAGGCAGGAAGCGCGGACGGTGTCCTGTTGGTGCTGTGTCTTCTGGTGTCGCGGGAAAATTAAAAGGCTCACTGAATGTAACATTTACCGGAAAATAAGATTCATCTCCCGTGAAGGAAGAGGCAAATATATATAAGTTAGTTGCAAAGAACGGCAGCTACGACTCGAACATGTGTTTGTCCGAGGGAGAAGGCCGGAGCCTTTTCGGATGTTCCTTGGAGAAGCGTTGCGCGGGGGAGAAGAGGCAGAAGGTGAGAGAGAAGGAGAAACGGCCAGAGGAGAGGGTCTCTACTTTTAAAGGACATCTGCTTACGCCCTCTTTTTGGGACAACAGCAAATCGGATCTGCTGATCTGAAGCAGGAAATAAGTTTCTTTGTTTGTGAAGAAGATATGAGATCTCATGTGAGAGATAGAATTCATATTTTCTCTTTCAGAAAGACAATACCCATAAGAATACATTTCATTGTAATCTCATACATATATGCAATTCCGTGAGATCACTACGATTAGAATGATAACAGAAATGGTGTGTACAGAATATGGGAATACAGATATGCATTTCAAATGTAGAATTCTGAGCATTTTAGGTGTCAATTGATTTCTATGATAGAACATAGACATCTCAATCTGCCATGGAAATTATACACACATAAAATACATATCAAAAGTAGTGATGCTCCGATCAGCATTTTTGGGGCCGATCACCGATTACCGATCACCAAAATCATGATCTGCCGATTGCCGATCACTGCCGATCACAGAATGGAAATATGATAGAGTCAAGAAAATCTTGAAGAACCACCAATATTTATTTAATTGTAGTTAGAAAACAAGATAACATAAGGCTACTGTAGGCCACCTTTTCCAAATAAGGCACAGTATAATTTTTCAAAACAAAGAGGGGTCAGGCAGACTACAATGGATGTAGTTGAGGAACTAACTACATCAGATCCAAAAAATAAAATAATGACAATGACATTTGAGGTTATTAAAACAGTAAGTCCCGCCCCTCGACTGCCAAAAATAAAAGTGTTCGAGCGAGCAAAATCATCAGGCGAGAGGAGATCAAGCGCGAGAGTGTGGGGAATGATCATGCGCGCGCGCGAGGGCAGAGGAGATGTCATGCGCCCGCGCAGGGTTTGAATGAGCTCGCGAGTTCCCGTTTCCTCGCGCGTAGATCTGTTATCCTCTCGCGAATGTCATTTACCGCGCGCGCCAGCATCAGTTGTGCGCTCGTTTATAATTGCCATTGAATTGCCGTCATAGGAGAACTAATTTTGCCACTGTTAAGCAAGCTCTGCTCTGCTGTTGTGTTGTGTTGCCGCGCATGCGGAAAAGTTGCGCGAGTTATTTACGTCACGTGATCGGCTTTTTTGATCGGCGCTTTTGGGGGTTGCCGATCAAGCTATTTTTTGCCAATATCGGCCGATCATGATCTGCAACCCCACTTTTGAAAAATCCCCAGATATGGCATACCCAAACTGAAACAGATACAGTTCATGAACCCTTTGTACTAAAAGCACAAGTATGATCTAATTTGAAAGCTGACACCTGGCAGTTTATTGTAAATATAGAATTAATTATTGTCATAATAAAAAAAATAAAAAAAGTTATAAATAACTTCAAAGTTTTGTAAAGTTATTAGAAATGTATTTTTATGAAACATCTTCATGAAAATAAAATTGAAGTTGGCATATTGTATCAATCTAGAAATGCACTGCAGCTAAAGCCACATTTCTGACCATGTTATGTTTAAAATATGAAGATGATAAGTCTAAAACTCTGTATTTAGTTAAATGTTTTTCAAGATCATGTCATATGACTTTATTTTGATTAGACTCTAAAATGCAACTGATGTTTATTGGCATCTTTTAAGCATCTATTCAGTCTATTGTCTCTATTGTTTTGTGGTGCAAACGAGCCCCATTGCAGTCTCCCCTGCACACATTCACACCTCTCCGGCCTGGTTATGGCTCTAAATATGCTTTTCTTTTGTCTGCATTATAATTACTAATTATATTCACACTGTTTCAATCCCTAATTTATTTTATCAAAGTTCTCACTTCACATTTGAAACTGTATCAAATGCCCTTCTTGAAAAAAGAAACATTTAACTAAGCTATTTAAAAAAAAAAAATAATAACGGCTAGGTGGCAGGTGCACCTAGGGCTAGCTAGCATGTTAGCTTAGCACACCATCAATACACTACAATTTATGAGATTAAAACCATGTTTGTGCTCCAAACTTACTTTATAACGGAAGTCGAGTGTTTTAAATAACCTTCTGTGATCTGATTTGGCATCAGACAGAAAATATATTGTATAGTATTCTGCACGATGATAAAGTCTATATCGATTAGCATTACATTATAAATATAATCTATTATTATGAAAATACCTGACATGGCTCGAAGAACACAGGTAAATCAAATATCATTGCAATCATGTTATTGTCTTCAAAACGTCTTTATCTGCATGTCACAGTGATCTCTGTTAGCTTTGTTTGTATCAGGGACTTCCTGGAATGTCACATTATTAAGGCACTTCTTCATGTGTTCCATATATGGACTAAATCAGAGTATCCAGCGCTCATAATGATTACATCGACACATTTGGGTATAAATTCAATAAATATTATTCCTGTCTATAGAAATTTGATGTAAACCTATGAGAATATATCAATATTTCTCAAAATCTGCACATTTTTTAGGTAAAAGCCCTGAGGGACGTTGTTTTGTCAAGCGCTGTCATGATGACAGCATAGGATTTTTTTTCTGAATGGGAGCGGCTGACGGTCATAATTCATATTAAAGGTATCGACTCATTTTTTCATTACATAACTCCTGACACAAATTAAGACATAACTGTCACTATACGTTTCTCAGAATACAATAGTGGTCAAATACTGAAACTTGAGTCTTATATCTTTTTAATGATGTATAGTTTGTCAAGGTAATAACATTAAATCTGATAGTAACTTTGAACTATTTAAAAAAAACAAAAAAAAACGCTTCAGTGCGCCGGCGCACTGGCAAAGGTTAACAGGATAAACATCAATCCTAATATGAACCGGAAGCCAATGAAAAGCTCGTAAAATAGGAGTGGCGTGATCATACTTACGATCATTCTTAATAAATTTGGCTGCCGCATTTTGAACCAATTGTAGCCGAGAAACCTGGGACTTTGAGATACTACAGTGCAAAGAATTGCAATAGTTCAATCGACATGTAATTAAAGCATGTATTGCTATCTCAAGGGACTTTCCAGGCAGAAAATGTTTAATTTTAGAAAGGAGACAGAGCTTGAAGAAGCTAGAGGCAACAACAGAGGATATATGTTTATCTAGAGTTAGCTGACCTTAAGGACACCAAGGTTCCGTACAGACCCTGAATTAAAAGGTAAAAGACTTTCTAAAATAGAGTTATTAAACTTAAAATTGTCAGATGGGCCAAAGACTATAACCTCAGTCTTTGAGTCATTTAGGGTTAAAAAGTTACTAGCCAGCCAAAGCTTTACCTCAACAAGACATGCAAATTAAAGGGATACTCCACTTTAAAATGAAAATTCTGTCATCATATACTCACCCTCATGTTGTTTCAAACCTGTATGAATTTCTTTCTTCTGTTGAACAGAAAGGAAGATATTTAGAAGAACGTCAGTAACCAGACAGTTTCTGGTCTCATTGACTTCCATAGTATATATTTTTTTTACTACTATGGAAGTCAATGAGACCAGAAACTGTCTGGTTACTGACATTCTTCTAAATATCTTCCTTTCTGTTCAGCAGAAGAAAGAAATTCATGCAGGTTTGAAACAACATGAGGGTGAGTATATGATGACAGAAGTTTCATTTTAAAGTGGAGTATCCCTTTAAGACTGAATTGCAGAAGGGTCATTTCTTTTTAGAGGCAGATAGACCTGGGTGTCATCCGCATAAAAATGGAAGGATACACCATGCCTTTTCAGAATCGAACCTAAAGGAAGCATGTAGAGAGAGAAAAGCAAATGTGCCTAATATAATAATTAATGTAAATCAATGCAGATTTATTTTTACAGCCATCTTTGATCATATTTACCAAGGGTGCCAATAATTTTGGCCGTGACGCTATATGCAAAAGAGCTATAAAGCAAAAGGGCAGTTTAAATCCCTACATCAAAAATGAAGATAATAATAAAGATAATAAATAAAAATAAAAACACAAACTCAGATAAAAGGAATGTTCTGCAGGAACACACACATTCACTCTGGGCACAGTAACCTGTTACTGTCATTTCTTTATCCAGAACATGTAGGAAATATCTTACATTTATATTCAATTATATGCTGTTATCCCTGTACATTTACCACTCTCATAAAATACTTGAAATATATGTTGACTTTTAAATCTAAATTTAATATCCAACAACAGATATTTCAGCAAAATTAATATTTTTGCACTGAATATTAATTGTCTCCCTCTCTAATGCATCCAGTCTATTTCACCCAAATGCACACGCCAGCACTCATTCAGTAAAGTCTGAAGAACGCAGACTGTCAGGAAGAGACTTCATGCAAAATAGAAATACTCTTAGAATTTGTAACATTTATAGATAAGGATATAACCGTAAATTTAAAGTTTTGCGCTGAGGAAACATATCAAACATTATACAGCACATGCATCTCAGCATCTGTCAAAGCACCTGACACACTGTGGACTATAGGTACTCTGTGACATTGCTACGTTAAGGACATTTAAGTATGCTATGATTAGTATCTGTTGTGCCATATAAAAAGACAATCTGAGCAATGCATTTTCCATTTGGATTTGTCACTCTGGACTCAACAAGGACATTTATCTTTCATTTCGGACTATACACTGGATCTCTTCTCTCATAAAATACAGTACACGTGTCATTTTAGTTGATTTATTGCATTTGTTTGATTTATCTGCTTTGAATCCATCATTTCTATCTGATTCTTTGTTTGCACTGTATTTATTTAAAGGGCACCTATTATGACTCTTTTCACAAGATGTAAAATAAGTATCTGATGTCCCCAGAGTGTGTATGTTAAGTTTTAGCTCAAAATAACCAACAGATAATTTTTTACAGCATGTT
Source organism: Leuciscus leuciscus (assembly GCF_965113295.1). Taxonomy (NCBI): domain Eukaryota; kingdom Metazoa; phylum Chordata; class Actinopteri; order Cypriniformes; family Leuciscidae; genus Leuciscus; species Leuciscus leuciscus. The sequence continues at coordinate 10,651,764 of NC_138740.1, forward strand.
TAAATCATACCTGTCAAGTTTTGGATTTGAAAATAAGGGAAATCCCCCCCCCCCCTCCCCCCCAATATATTATAGCCTAAATGAAAACACAAAATGGTGTATATGAAGAGCATTTATTTAAAGGCTTATTTGCATATTTTCTGTTCATTGCTTGTCTTTACATTTACAATTTATTTTCAATCCACACAATTTTTTCATTTTTCATACTGCTTTTCTTTTACAGTTTTTCATTTCACATAGCCTAACTTTTCTTTACTCTTTTAGTGAGTTATTGTACAAATTTGTTGCAGACTTTGCATTCACGGTATTTACATGAGGGTTGTGTTTTTTGGCAGGAGTGCCTTCCGTCTTTTTTTTTTTCTTTTTTTTTTTAACGAACTTTATTATGAACAATGCACAGGATAATAGGTACAGAGAACACTACAAATACTGTGCGTGCCATTCCGTCTCTGTAGCGTCCATCATCCGTCTCTGTTTTTTTTCTTCTGTTTTTTTCCCGCGTTGTCACCATAGACTGGTTGTCACTCATCATCTGACCTCAGACACTAACCTCGCGACAACTGCCACCTACAGTACCTGTAGTAGGCTACTGCAGGTGGCAGTTATAGCGAGGCTACTGACAGACTCAGATTAGGAATGTTTTTTTGTTTTTTTTTACTCCGTCCGGGCCCGTAGCTATTATTATTTTTAATAAGGTTAAAAACCGGGAGATTTACGGGAAAATACTAATACGGGAGGACGGCGGGAAAGAAGGGTAAAATACGGGACTTTCCCGGCCAAAACGGGATACTTGACAGGTATGGTTTAAATTGTCATTTTTGGGGGCTCAGAAAAATGCGCTGTTTTAGTGTGTATCCCTTTAAATGCAAATTAACTACTGCTGCCGGCCCAGGGGGCGGAGCCTCATGAGCTCGCGCTCAGAGCCAGGATAATCTCATCTGATGATATCAGAACAGAAACTATGAGATCAAATTCCCGCCAAATATATAGCGGTCACGAATAAAACAATAATAAGCGTGAATCAAAAATTTAAAAACACATGTAAAAATATATTTTTCAGCACAAACTGAAAAAAAAGAATGCAAAATGATCAGAATTGCAAACAACGTGGTCACGGATCAAAATATAATAAGCGTGAATCAAGAAATAACAAGCATGAATAAAAACTTTAAACACATTAAAAGTTATTTTGCAGAAAACTTAAACGTATGGCCATGCTTTCTTAAAAAGTATGTTTTCCCTGGTTTTATTACTGTGTTCTTTGTGCTTTCTTGCATTTTCTGCTCATATTTTACTCTTTTGTACGCTTGTGCTGTTTTTCTCTTCGCTCTTCTTTCTATGTTCTGCGCTTGCTTTCCCAAATGTTGCAGTTCGAGTTTCATGTAAATTAGGGCGGGCTTAAGCGTCACCATTGGTCCACTAGTTCTAGATTGACAGCTACTCCTCTAGCCAATCAATCGAAGAGGGGTGTTGACGTCACACCAATGCGACTCGTGGCTACTGATGCTTACTTGTTATACAGGGGAAGATGACCATCAACTCAGTTGGCAAAAACATTTCCGTGGCAGGACACCTTTAAACTGCATGTGTGCCTGCAACTCAACCTGTTGCCGGTATATACGTATACCTGGCAATATGGTATCGTTAAATTCGTCATCCTAACGATGACCTGTTACAGTTATGCCTGTCTGATGATCCATCATTCACCTCTAATGCACTGGACCTGGCACCGCGAGCGTCGATCTTCTCCGAGCAGTAACTTGCCACCACCTACTGGCCGTTTTACTTTCATATTTAATCAATAACAAGGATGGGTAATGTCGGTCCTGGGTGCAGAGTTTAGCTCCTCCAACCCTAATCAAACACACCTGAACCAGCTAATCATCGTCTTTAGGATATTTAAGACAGGTGAGGTTTTTAATCGGAGTTGACGCTAAACTCTGCAGGACAGCGGCACTCTAGAAACAACGTTACCTATCGCTGATGGAGATGTTGCTGTATTCAAATGTTAAGCTATATTTAAAACATTAATCCTAAAGTAATATGCAGTTATGTAGCTATGTAAGTAAACACAATAAGTTTGTAATAAATCACTGTATTAAATTCAACTGGTTTCTGTATATCTTCTCTGTAACACAATCATTTTCAATAATCTTGTCAAATTTGGCGAGGTTAATAAAAAAAAAGGTAGGCAATGCGTAGCGGTGACAGGTCAAAGTCCTAAAGTCTTCAGACAATGGCCATTTTTAACTTAGTTTTTGCAACGAATTGTAGCGTTTCATAACTGCATGATGTTTTACTTACAGCAGCCTTAGCATATTGACATCATGAGCCAAGTAATATTGTTTAACACCAATTACCAGTGTGCACATTAACATTCTCATGTATCTCAAAAAAGATGAATTTAATTATTTATGTCCAGAGTTCAGATAGCTTTACTGCTTGAAAGTCTTTGTAAAGTTAAATTGAACTGCCGTCTTCCCCTGTATAAGTAAGTGCAGCACTCCTGAAAAAGAGTAAGGATTAAAGAAAAATGAAATAAAAGAGAGCGCAGCAGTACGTGCTAGTGATGTTACGTCTGACACCGACGCTCCGAAGCTTGCTTCAAACTCGAACGGTCCTTGCAATGAACCACTGCTTCGGAGCTTGTATCATTACGTCACTAGTCACGTGAAAATGACTTCTGAAGCAAACACACTGGTTCACTCCTGTAGTGAACCACCTGACTGCTTTGACAGCCCAATCCAGTGTTGACAGGTTTGAAACCTGGCGGCTGTATTTCTTATGCTGGTGAAATTGTTTTTTTTTTAAAAAGATATCACCTTTCACCAAAGACAAAGAAAATAATATTTCTGAATAAAAACCATAACATTTAATGAACACTTTGTCTAAGCCTTCTGCATGTACCCAAAGCACACCCTCTGCCACATTTGTTTATTATTAATTAGAGAACATATGAACATTGTTGCATAAAAATATGCATCAAAGACAGAAACTTCAAAAACCCTCTGCTACATTATACAAGTACATCCTTTTCAACATACAAAAATATCAGTCCCACCAGTTAACAAGTTAAGAGTTCTGCTTCCCACAGCTAAACAAGATAAAGCTTTCACACATGATACTGCCCTGCTAAAAAAAACATTACCGAAATTCCATTGGATTTAATGGTTTTCGTGAGAATTTTATTGGTTGTAATGGGAATTATATTGGTCTCTGTGGGTCTCTACTGATATGTGTTGGGTTCTATTGGTGGGGGCATTAAATCCTAATGGAATATGTCCCAAACACACTACAAAAAAAGAATTCTGTAGTGGTTTAAATGGTAAAAGCCAATGGTTCCTATTGGTATTTTAATAGAAACCATTAGTATTTCTGTGATGGTTTCCAACTTTTTTTAAGCTGGTCTGATCTTCTGTCCTTGTCTAAAGAAATAATTACACACACACATCATGCTTAATGTTTTATTATCAAGGTGAACACATGAAATTCATCAGTATCTGTAAAATTCACCTACATAAATGAGTTTCACAGCACTAACACTGTTTCAGCTTTGATCGCCTCGGTAAACACGTAATAAACGGGGCGTTAACATAAGCCTACTTTCATTTTATGGTTGTCAGCTTTGTTGCATTACATTTACTTCACCAGGAGATGGTGCTGCAATTTCTATATTAATGAAGCTTCGAGTAATGAACCATTTTCGACACAATTGTATCAGAAAGCAATAATGCTTCGAAACGCTTCATTTGGCCATCACTAGTACGTGCTTCTTTGTTGTTATATTTACTCAGAATGAAGTGCATCACGGGTGCGCACCACCCACTGAAGTGTGCAGTGACGTAATCACGCTGGTATGCCAAGCGAAAATAATTAATTTAATAAATGCACATAACAAAGCACAAATAAGAAATTGAACAGTATATAAAAGTATTAGAAAAATAACATTTTAGTATATTATAATGGAATTGAAGAAATTGTACAAACATAAACAGCTTGTACTCCTACATAAGCATCAGTAGCCACGAGTCGCATTGGTGTGACGTCAACACCCCTCTTCGATTGATTGGCTAGAGGAGTAGCTGTCAATCTAGAACTAGTGGACCAATGGTGACGCTTAAGCCCGCCCTAATTTACATGAAACTCGAACTGCAACATTTGGGAAAGCAAGCGCAGAACATAGAAAGAAGAGCGAAGAGAAAAACAGCACAAGCGTACAAAAGAGTAAAATATGAGCAGAAAATGCAAGAAAGCACAAAGAACACAGTAATAAAACCAAGGAAAACATACTTTTTAAGAAAGCATGGCCATACGTTTAAGTTTTCTGCAAAATAACTTTTAATGTGTTTAAAGTTTTTATTCATGCTTGTTATTTCTTGATTCACGCTTATTATATTTTGATCCGTGATCACGTTGTTTGCTATTCTGATCATTTTGCATTCTTTTTTTCAGTTTGTGCAATATATTTTTACATGTGTTTTAAAATTTTTGATTCACGCTTATTATTTTTTTATACGTGACCGCTATATATTTGGCGGGAATTTGATCCCATAAGAAACTCTCAGTTGCGGTGTTCATTTCGACTCGGAGTCGGACAATAATGCCCACAGAGCCAGAGAATATATGCTGTATGGAGATAGAACAGGTATAGTTTAGTTTAATTATGGTTATAATTTACTTGTCATCTGCTTTTATCCACTATTAATACAAGCCTGCTGTAGCAGACCCTGTCCGAATGATGACCAAAATATACTGATGAGTTCAGTGAAGTTTATTGTACATCACACAAAAGATGAAGCGTTAGTAATACTCCAGATAATCACAGTAAGAGCTGAATAAACACAGTATAAGAAGTGAACATTAAAGTCTTATCCATAAACTCTCTCTCTCTCCCTTTCATTATCAACAACATACACAGCGAAGTACACAAAACACTCGTTACAACTAACAGTAAACAAATATAAACACACCTTTTCAGTGGGTGCTAAATAAACTGGTAAACCTTATATCCGTAAAATGACTCGATGAGCTGTGATAAAGAGCGCGCTCTCTCTTTCATTTCTGCCGTGGTCAGTAACGTTAGGACTGTCGCTCTGAAGACCGTAAGCTGGATCACAAACAGTACAGATCCATCCTCGAGTAACAACGAGAGTAAATGAAGACTGCTATGTTCATTCTTACATCCAACAACAACACACCTCAATCGCTTAGGAGACATTCTTGTCTACATCTGCTCAAGCGTCGAAACAATGGCGGACTCTATGTCTAGCTCACTCAGGGCGGGTCTATGCTTAAACTGCAGTGTCCATCAACAGTCGTGGGAGGGGCCTGTGCAATTCTATGTCACATTGCATAGAATCTTAGAACAGCTCATTCTGAGACAGTGCTTATGATTTATTGAGATTGTAAAAAAAAAACACTGGGTGGATTTTTATCATTCTAGGGTGGTTTTGCTTACAAACTGCCAACACACATTTATGTTCAAACACCATGTAAAAGTGAATTTTGCATAATAGGTGCCCTTTAACATTGTTTGTCTAATTCCAGAGGTGGACAGTAACAAAGTACATTTACTTAAGTACTGTACTTAAGTATACTTAAGTATCTGTATCTTTACGTGAGTATTATTTTTTCTGAAAACTTTTTACTTTAACTTCACTACATTTGAAAGACAAATATCGTACTTTTTACTCCACTACATTTCTGTAAAGGTCCTTGAGTAGAAAGTACCATCAATCAGGGGATGTTTTGGTTGCAGGGGTTGCATTTTTGTTGGTAATGAAAGTCGGGTTGACGTCAGAACCCGATGTCCGATTGGTCATTTTCAGAATCCCCAATATTTCTACACCTATACTAAATTAGTTATTTACCCATATTGAATAATGCTGCTGATGTTCTTGTACTGCCACTTGTATATGTTTTATATTTTCCTTTTCATCCCTTTGTTTTTCATAATTCTTTATTTTCATTATTCTTTGTTGTCTTTTAGGTTGTGTACACACTTGTAGTTCGGTTCGCTTGGTTCGTTTGGTCCTGACCAAAAAATGAAAATGTAGTCCTGGTCCGCTTAGCGTTCACATTGACATTTTAACACTGAACCTAAAGGCACAGGGATATGTTCACAACCTGATTGGACGGCTTTTATTACATATATTTTGCGACGGAACTTACCAAACATCCAAAACAATGCTGTGTGCTGGGCTCAATGTGCTTTTTTGTATGTGCAAAGCCATCATATGATGGTATTTTGACCAGCTGAGAACATGTGAAGGGCTTATAAAATGTGTAAAGGAGTCAAAACAGCGGCAATGTCACGGTTTGGGTTTTGTTTCTTGTCATTGTCATGTTTCTGTGTCTTGTCATGTGATTCCCTGTTTGTCATGTGATCCTGCCATGTGTCTTGTCATTGGTTAATCATCTGATCATTGTTTACAGATGTTCCTTGTCATGTAATTAGTCTATGTATTTAAGCCCTCATGTTTGCCCTGTGTCCTTGTCGAGTATTGTTTGTTCTATGTCCCAGATCCGGTTTCTTGTTTTCTAGTCTTGGTTTTGTGTTCCTGTTTTAGTTTAGAGTTTTCCATGCCTGGTCATGCTTTTGTTTTGTGTTTTTTTTTATGTTTGATAATTCAATTTACGTTTGGGTCCTATCTAAATAATTAAGATGGCGCCGCTGCGTTCGGTCGCCGTCAGGGTCGCTCCTCATAGATTGTGCTTTTACTTAATTTTTTACTTACTTTTTCTTTCTCTTTCTACCTGTATTACGTCTGCACTGATAACTTACGAGAAATTGACACTTTTGGATATTGGATATCGCTGTACTGACCGGTTTTGGGACACTTTATCCTCGAACTTTTCATTTCCACCGGAGATTCTTCGCAACGAAGAAACACACAATGGACACCCACCGAGACGACGCTACAAAAAACATTGCGGGAAACGCGCCGGTATTCGCAACAGATTGAGGCAAAGAGCACACAGTCCTCCTCTGCCTAGCATTTTACTCGCCAGTGTCCAATCCAGAATAAGATGGACGATCTGAGAGCCAGGACAAGTTTCCAACGGGACATCAGGGACTGTAACATCTTTTGTTTTTCTGAAACATGGCTTGCGACCTCAGCCCCGGACTCTACTGTGACGCCGTCTGATAACTTCTTTGTGTTACGGAAGGACAGAACAGCTGAGGCCGGGAAAACAAAGGGTGGTGGAGTGTGTTTCATGATCAACAAGAAATGGTGTGACCCCAGGAACACCACCACTCTGTCGCACTCTTGCTCGCCCCATCTGGAACATTTATCCATCTCTTGCCGTCCATTTTATCTACCCCGGGAGTTCTCATCGATCATCGCTACTGCTGTTTACATTCCACCACAGGCCGACACCGGTGACGCTTTGTCTAAACTCCATGAAGTGCTAAGCGGCTACAAAAACAAACATCCTGATGCTGCTTTTATCATCGCGGGGGACTTTAACAAAGCCAATCTCAGGAAAGTCATGCCGAACTTTTACCAACATGTCACTTGTCCTACTAGAGGGAACAATACGCTGGATCATTGCTACTCTCAGTTTAAAAATGCCTACAAAGCTCGATCACATTTTCCTCACACCGGAATATAAACAAAGGCTCGTCCAGGAACCCCCGGTGCAGAAAGTAATGACGCGCTGGTCCTCCACTTCAGAAACTTGGCTACAGGTGGCTCTTGAAGATGTAGACTGGGACATGTTCCGGGCGAGCTCATCTGACGTCAGCGAGTTTACGGACGTAGCATTAAGTTTTGTAAACACACTAACAGAACAAGCAACGGAAACTGTAACTATTAAGATATTCTCAAATCAGAAACCATGCGTGGACAAAAATATTCGTGCTGCAGTGAACAATCGCACGGAAACATACAACGCCGGTCTTCTGTCGGGGAATATGAGCGAGTACAAATCATCGTGCTATGCTCTTCGCCACGCAGTAAAAGACGCCAAACTCCGCTACAGGGATCGTGTGGAGTCTCACTTCCAACTAAATGACTCCCGACGCATGTGGCAGGGACTGAGGACCATCTGCACCTTCGGAACCAATTCCTCTACAGAGGTGAGAGCAGATCCGTCGCTGGCTGACGAGTTAAACTCTTTCTTTGCTCGCTTTGATTGCAATCGCGGCAGCGCAACTCTGCCTCTCAGCGCGTGAGAAAGTAGCGGACAGAGCGGCGACAACCCTGCAATCACCGTGTCGGAGGACGAGGTTAGGCGGGCGCTAAAGCGAGTGAATGTCAGGAAAGCAGCCGGACCTGATGGCATCTCTGGTCGCATTCTGAGATGCTGTGCTGATCAGCTCGCTGGATTGTTTACATCTATCTTCAACGAGTCCCTTGCTACCTCCGTGGTCCCCTCATCTTTTAAAAAATCTGTCATCATTCCTGTGCCGAAGAACAATAAACCCTCATGCCTGAATGACTATCGTCCAGTTGCCCTCACATCCACAGTCATGAAGGTATTTGAGAGACTGGTAAAAAACAACATCTGCTCCTTCATACCTGATACACTGGACCCTGTTCAGTTTGCCTATCGGCCAAACAGATCTACTGAGGACGCTATCTCTCACGTCCTACACTCCTCCCTCACCCACATCGACAGTAAAAATGGGAACTATGTAAGGCTGCTTTTCATCGACTACAGCTCAGCCTTTAACACTAAAATTCCCAGCAAATTAACTTCCAAACTCCTAAATCTGGGTCTGAATTCTTCACTCTGCAAGTGGATTCAGGACTTTCTTTCATACAGACCCCAGGTAGTGAAAGTAGGCCGGTTCACCTCTGACTCCATCACCATGAGCGTAGGAGCGCCACAGGGCTGCGTTCTGAGTCCCCTATTTTACTCTCTCTACACACATGATTGCGTGGCTTCTCACAGCTCCACTTCTATTGTCAAATTCGCTGACGATACAGTGGTTCTGGGCCTTATCTCCAACAACAACGAGACTGCATACACATGGAAGAGGTTGAGAAATTAACATCTTGGTGCCAGGACAACTTTCTCTCTCTGAATGTGACCAAAACCAAAGAGCTGATTGTAGACTTCAGAAAGAGACAGCAGGCCTTTACTCCTCTTATGATCAGTGGGACACCTGTGGAGAAGGTGAGCAGCTCTCACATTCACACACTGGTGAAGAAAGCCAGGCAAAGACTATACCATCTGCGACAGCTGAGAAAATTCAGGGTATCACCAACGATCCTAAAAACGTTCTATTCAGGGGCCATAGAAAGTGTTTTAACTCAGTGTATCACAGTGTGGTATGGGAATAGCTCAAGTCACGACTGCAAAGCACTTCAGAGAGTTGTGCGCTTAGCTGAGCGGATCTCAGTATCTAAAATTATTAAAGACTTCAACCACCCACATAACTGTCTCTTCAACTTGCTGCCATCTGGTAAGCGCTACCGCAGCGTGAGGTCTAAAACAGAGAGACTTAGGAGAAGCTTCTTCCCCCAGGCCATCAGGCTCCTAAACTCGGTCTCTTAACATCATCTGTACTCTGGACATTAATACCTGCACTCAGCACTGACTGCTCTTTATTGTAACGCAGCTACAAAACTGCATCCTTTTGCACTTTACATTGCTGCTATGTAACTACCTCGTTACTATTGTCTGTACATTTCTGTAAATATTCTGTTTAGCTTACAGATTTTTTATTATTAGAAATTTCATCTTTATATTGCTTAAATTGTTAATTATTTTTAGTGTTTTATGATATTGCACTATCTTGGAGTGGACCCTATTTACATTTCACTATTGGTTGTATATTCTGTATATAACTGTGTATGTGACAAATAAAAATCTTGAATCTTGAATCTTGAATCTTGAATCTCAACTTGCCTCCAGTGAATTCGTTACAGGCAGGAATTCCTTCGGTTCTGACACCTGTAACGAAGCGTGGAAAGCTACACTGTGACTATACACGGTTGCATCTTACATCATGTCCTGGTTTTGGTTCATTTACATGTCTTTATATAGTCCGTGTTGCATTCATATTTCAATCGAACCGCACCAGAGTTCGTTTGGTCTCACTTGTTTGGTGCACACCAGGGTTTGGACAGCAGCGTTCACACTTATTCAAATAAACCGCACTAACAGAGCAATCGCACCAAGGTTTGTTTTAATGGAACCAGAAATGCCAAGTGTGAACACCCTTAACTTGCTTACTCCATAATTTTCACACTAAAACTAATCCATGCAGTACAGCTTGTTCAGATGTACTGTATGGCCATATATCATCTTCACATTGAATACTTTACACATTGAATAGATGTATGCACAATGCACATCTTAAAATATATATATATAGATGGATGCGATTCAAAATCCTGCTGTGTGAAATGTGTTCTGACTGAAAATTACAACGACGATGACCTACAGCCAATGAGCAAGCAAGATACAGGGCAGCGTGCAGTTCGGGGAGAAGTTATAGACCAGAATATCAGCAAGCATGGCTTTGGCTCTGAAAAAGGCTCCTTCTTTGGACCCAAGAAATAGAGAAAAGTTTAGTTGAACTTTGACAGGAGCACCCATGTCTATTTGATGTTTCAATAATAACAATTCCAGTCATATCTTGCGTTATGTCCTTATCACTTCTCGCGTATGTTTGGTTGTGAAATGTAGTTTGCGGACCAAACAGAGTTGCCTGTGATTCTTCCTATTGTAAAATCAAGCAATGTGTAACCCCCTGTTGCCAATCAGTCGAGCAATGTGCACACAGCAGCAACTGAATGCTACCCCAGATAGTCATACAATGTGAAAAGAACAATGATCTGACGACTTTGAAAATTGTGCAATGTGAACTCGTCGTAAGTTGATGAAGACACTAGCGTCATTCAGCTGCAGCCTCCCCAGCCCACTACAGTCATCCTGTTGCTGTCGCTCATCATCGCAGCGACTCCACCTGTCTTGCAACTCCTCCATAGTACTTCCCCACTCATCCATACGTCAGCCACATACAGTACCCTGAGTCTATCCAGTCCCTAACCACACCTGCCATGGACACAGAGCCAGAGCCCGAGCCCATTGCAGACCCATGTACTGAGCCTACGTCTGCCATGAGAACCGAGCCAGAGCCAACACCCACCAAGAACTTCCACTGGTGGGAAAGGTTGCCCAGGAGCTAGATCCTGCAGCCACACTTGTCCCCGAGGCCGAGCCAGTCGCTGATTCTGACCAGGTGCGACAACTGGCACCCGCATCAGTCCCAGTGGGAAATTTGGTGGAGTTGGGTCCTACCCATGCCCTCACTCCTGACATATATTTGCTCCCTATGAGCTCATTTAATTTTGGACTATCTGGTTCTTCTGCCTATTCTCCTTTGTCACTGCTGGTTCCGCCCAGTCTCATGCCTCCTTCCTTTCCGCTGGTGCCGCCCCGCCTTACTCTCCCTTATCATCTGCCAACTCCCTCCAGCTTCTCACCTTCGTCTCAGCTGGCTCCCTTCAGCTCCTTAACTCCACTTTGGGCTTCCCAGTCTCCAGCCCTGCCTTGGTTTAATTATCCCCTTGCTCCACCTCAGGCCTCCAAACACATGATTCCACCTTGGCCAGTGGATCCATTGGCTTCACCTTGGCTCCATGCTCTCTCATCTCCACTTGGACCATCACCCCACTGTCTTCACTAGGCTCTCCTTTCTTCCTCTCCACCTTGGTCAGATATCATTCTATAGTTTACACAGCCCAGTTGAAGGTGAAGAGAAATTTGTAAAAAGAAAAATATTTAAATCCTTTATGTATAACGCATTATAAAGGTATTTATAATGCAGTGGTGTGCTGTGGTGTTTTATAATGAGGAGGCAAAATTCTCACTTTTTTATATATATATCAAATGTAAATTTATGTCCCTGTTACACTTAATTTTCCTGGTTTAATAAACATTGCATAAAAACGAGAGACCAAATACAATTCTATTTTGTATTTTCAACTAAATGCAATGTTCTATTTATTAAAACCAAGTACAAATCAAGTTAGTGTTTTTACTTTTTTTATTATTATTTTTTATAATTTTTTTTTACATTTATTCCAAAATAATAACTAAAGGCAGTACCAATTTAAACGATATACAGTATATTATTTGTGAACTAATGTTCAGCTTTTCTTTCTTAATTGTCAACTTATTTTCAGCAGTCATCAAGCTTGTACACACTGGTCACAGACACGAAGATGTACCTTTAATTTCCCCAAGCTGATTGCTCACAAAAAAAAACAGAGTCATCATGTTTTCAGTCCATTTCAAGTTTGATTTTGACTTGATATAAATCGGTGATATCTAAGTGGCTGAGTTGTTTACTTACTTTTTAATTAGTCTTTCCAGTAACGCCATCATTGCCTTTATGCAGGCCAATTCCAGAATGCGCATGAAAACAAGAGGCGGGATTTATCACACAAACCAATTATATCCAAATATAACGGATCCAATCATAGCGCAATGGAGGCATTACCTCCTCTCACGTGACTTTCCCCTATTCATTCTCAATTACCCCCCATCAAGTTAATTGGGACAGAGAAGGCACGCCTCCCGGTGCAACTTTACAAATGGGTGTCACTTTTGGGCAGTGTTACTTTATAAAAACTAGTGACTTTTACAATTTGTATGTCATATTTTGTACATTTTGCGTTGTTTGATTTTTGCAATATCAATTATTTTCTCATCGAGTTTTTTTTTTTTTTTTTTTTTAAGAGACGCTGCCTCTCTTGCCTCCTCAGAGGAAACACCCCTGTCATAATGTATACTATGTTATACTGCAATATTCCTTTTCATAAACAATTATTAAAGGCCCACTGAATTACATTGAAACGTGCAGCATTATTCAATGTGTTAACAAAATTTCCGCTGAAACAGGAAGACAGGGCAGGACATATCCAACAGCTCCTCCTAACATCTAACCGTTTCTCCTCCTAATCTCCTCAATATGGTTTTAAAATATAGCATTCTATGCAGAATTAAAATGGGTCCGATATGTTTTCTGGTATGTGCTGACTCGCTGTCACGATCCACACAAGGAACAGGCAAGATCCAAATGCAGTGTAAGTTCTTTTATTTAGGGTAATCCAAATCGTAGTCTTCCATGCAAAAAAAGTCAAAATCCAAATATCAATCCAAGAACAGAAAACAAACGGGAATACAGGGAAATGAAGTGGTGTGAACAAAACAAGGACTCCGTAACACATACTAAAACAGACAGGGTTATATACACAGGGAAAACAAGCTAAACAAGATAACAAGGGGGTGTGGTTAAACTGAAACACCTGGGAAAACTAATCAACATAACGGGGAACAGTTGAACATGGGACAAGACACATGGCAGGATCACATGACAAGCAGGGAATTATATGACAGACAAGAACAAGGAACAAGACACAAAACCCACAACGTGACACTCGCACATATGATCCGTTCTGTGCTGCCATGTCTCTGGACCAGAGCAGACTGTGTGCGCTGCAACAGTTCACGTGACACTAACGTAAAACCAGACTTTATTCGCCCCAATGGAAAGCATGTTTACACTATCTGAATGGTTCCCTATCCCATATATAGTGCCATTCTCTGTGTATAAAATAGTAAATGTGTGGACAAGTGAGAGTATCAGTATAGTTTCATTTAATACCATGTCAGCATCAATGGCTATCTTCATGCCGAAAATTGAATTACAAAAATACAAGTTACATATATACAATAAAAATAAAAACCAAGTAAACAGAAAAAATACCGCAATAAATATCATCCAAGATTTTTAACATTAACATATGATAAAAATTCTAAAACCTTTTCTGGTAAAATCTTACTAAACAAGTCCTGTGAACAAGTGACTAATTTTAGCTGCAGCTTCAAAGTCTATTTATAATGTAGGGGGCGGGACGCATTAGATTCTTGAGTGCACTTGATTGGCCAGAAAATCTGATGTGAAGCTTAAGTGCAGAGTGATGTCATAAAAATCACTGATCGATATTGGCAGATTGAAGTAAAGTGAGAGACTGTAAGTTTTGAATGCTTAAACGTATCTTCTAAATGCAAATTTTGTCATTATTTTGGAGCACACTAGCTTATAGATAACAGTAATCTATGCATACTAAAAGCCAAAAAACTTCCATTTTGATTTCATGAGGGCTTTAACAAAAGTTAAAATGCATTATAATATTTGCAGATTCCTTGTTACATATGAAATTGTTTGTTTGTCATGTTTTAATGCATTATACTTTCTAAAGTTGTGTTCAATTAAAAGATAAGTTTTCAAATGTATTATAACTGTGTATAAATGTATTATTACAATTATTCATAAGACCATACAATGCATTATAAGGTGCATTAGCAGGCATAAATAATGCATTAAATACTTATTATAATGTTATTATACTTAGTATAATGTATTATAAAACGGCTTTTTATTAAATTGTTACAGAAAAATCTTTACTTCAAACAGTAGTTGGCACATATTCAGCATGTTAAGTTTATTCTGTTTTTCTCTCCTTTCTCTCCTATATTAGATTTTGAGTATTCTATATTCTGATATATTGTTCTAGGCTTATTCATTAGCTTTAGATAATCTAGATAATTCATAACTACGCCAAATAGACTGGTTTAACTTAACTGACTTGAGTTGTATTGAAGCAGTTGGCTGTTTAGGTAATCAAGGAGAGACCGCAAAGTTATAAAAATTTAATAAAAAATAAATTAAAGAATAAAAGCTGTGAGTGCTGTGAATGCTTCAGTTATTAGTATCATATCATACATCATTACATAAAGAAAAGTGGGAGGTTGTATCCGACTGATTTCACATTACCCACATTATTTCACATTATTAACCCTCTGAGGTCGAGAAACGCGCCGACGCGTTTTGCTGGATTTTTTTTCACATAGCAGCAACATTAACTTAAATTACTCTGTCATTTATGGTTATACAGAAAAAAGAAATATAAAAAAAATTATCTGTGATATTTCTACTTTTGTATGTGTCCACTTACAATCAAATCAAAACATTGTGCTTTTGTAAAATAAAGAAAATAAACAGGGTGTGCGTTCTGCCTCTCCGTCGCGGTGAACTTTTTTTTCTTGAGCACGTCTATAAACTGAAACAAAACTCAGCGAATACTTCTCACACATTTATGAGCCATATACCTTTATACACATTTAAGTGTGTACTTTTAAATGATCGGATTCAAACTGAAAACAAATATTCTCTGTTTAAGTAATTTGTATAAAACCAACAGGATGTCCAGTATCTCAAACGCTTGCTAATTACTTTTTAATTCGACACGCCCACTCGCGCAAAAGAGATTCACATGCAAATCTCCACATGGAACGCGAACGCCCTCGTTACCTCAAACACAAAACACCAAAAAACGTCACAAGTCTCTGCTTTTCGTCGAGTTTGGAAGACACGTCTGAGCTTACATTGGATTTACCTAAGAAGAAGAAGAACGCGATTTGAAGACAAGAAAGATGTAAGGTAAGAAATTCGTACTTATTAGTTTATGGTATTGTTGCATAAACTTCACATTGCAGTTGAACTGTTGCTAGATATATGGTGAATATTATACTATTTAGACCCGTGTTTCCTGTTAAATACTGTTTGTGGATATCTGCTCAAACATAGATATGTATAACCATAATGTTTAATATTTTGGAGCGCGATGGCGTTTGAAAGGAAAAATGCACCAAACATTAGGCTTTATGTTTTTACTATTATCTCATTTCATATCATCATAACGAATGGAAACATTTGGAGTAACATATGATAATCAATATATTTTTCTCTAGCGTAGTTGTTCTTGAAATCTTTTGGAAGATTTAATTTATTGTTATTATTATTTTAAGCAGCACTGCGTAGCCTATGCCTACAAGGCACAACAAACCTGGTGTTCATTATATATTGTTGGAAACGTGTGTGTGTGTGTGTGTGTGTATTCTGTGAATTTTAAAAAGAAATTTTAACCAGAAAAATCTAAAATCTATTCCCAAAATCGTGCAGCCCTATAGTTTCTCTTGATATCAGTATGTTCACAGTTTTTTCTTTTTTTTTTTTTCTTTCAGGGACCAGATGCAAGTCCTGCTGACTTCAACATTCACATGAGTCTCTGTACATGAACATGGTAAAGTGAAAATCAAACACCTTGGAAATGAAAGGTATGTACAATGTTTTTAGGAATGGCACAAAGGTCTCTGTCTTTGGATCATTGTTTTCAATGTGCTCTTTTGTCATTTGTATTTTTGGATTGTGTTGTGTTGTAAATAAATCCAAACAATCTAAAAGCCATTCTTTTTTAAATCTCCTCATTCTTTGTGCAAGGTTGCTCTGAATGACAGGGCCTGATCGCTCCTAATAGGGCAGTTAGGGGAGTGTCTTTGTCTTTCTCAGGTGTTAAAGCCTTACATATTCATGAGATGATCACGCCTCTTCGCATATGGCTTTGTCACACAAAACACGTCTTAGAAATTTTAAATCAATATATTGTCTTATCTGAATGAGCAGTCAGGGTGATTTTCACATAGTTTTGGAGCAAATATTCTAGGCTATGTCATACAATTTTCAAAAGTCTTGTGAAGAAATAATCAGTATGGGTTTCATGGCCTTATTTCAGTGAGAATTTTATTTTTGTATTTTCACAAACCACGCATAAATGTCATTATCTCAAAACTACAAACTTTTACATACATGCTGCTGATATATTATTGTAGCAGTGTTTGTGCTGAATACAGTGTAATTAGACTTTAGCCATGAAAATGTCACTAGTAACAGAAAAAAACACAAATGTCAGAGCATGTCAGAACACCTCCAGAGCCCAGAAAACGTCTCGGGTTACGACTGTAACCCTCGTTCCCTGAGAAGGGAACGAGACGCTGCGTCGAGAATCGACACATTGGGGAACGCCTTCAGCGTGACGCGTCTGAAGCCTGTATGGAACTAGTCCAATCTTGATTGGTGTTGCGTGATGACGTCACCTGTGACGTCGCATGTGACGGTGAAGCGGAAGCTATAAAAAGGGCACCGGAACAGGGCAGCGCTAGCTTTCAATTAGTTCGAAGCAAGTCGTTCTCAGGAGCGCGAAAAGTGTGGCCGAGTGACGCAGCGTCTCGTTCCCTTCTCAGGGAACGAGGGTTACAGTCGTAACCCGAGACGTTCCCTTTCGAGGGAACTCGTGCTGCGTCGAGAATCGACACATTGGGGAACGAAATGCCCACTGCGCCACACTGAGAGAATACGCCCTGGTATGAAGCAATCTGGCATACTCAAGACGAGAGAACCCGTGAACCCGGTGTAGAGGGCAGATCCAAACTGTAGTGTTTTATAAAAGTGTGAGGGGAAGCCCAGCCTGCAGCATCACAGACCTCTTGGAGGGAAACTCCTGCTAGCAGAGCCTTAGAAGAAGCCACCCCTCTAGTGGAGTGGGCTTTTAACGCTAGAGGTGAAGGCAAACCGCGCACCTCGTAAGCTGAAGAAATCCATCTGCTAATAGTCTGTTTTGAAGCAGGTGACCCCTTCCTAGGGGACCCAAAGCACACAAGCAGTTGATCCGATTTCCTCCAGCGCGAAGTCCTTTGCACATAGATTTCCAGGGCCCGGATCGGGCATAATAGATGTAAATTAGCTTGCTCATCCGACACATGCGGTGGAGGATGAAAGGCCTGGAGAATTATGGACCGTGCCACATTAGACGGCACCTTAGGCACGTAGCCAGGTCTAGGGTGGAGAATAGCCTTTACTCTACCGGGAGCGAACTCGAGGCAGGAAGGAGCGACAGATAGAGCCTGCAGGTCCCCTACTCTTTTTAGGGACGTGATGGCAAGCAGGAACGCTACTTTAGCAGACATACATTTCTCAGCCACCTCATCCAAAGGTTCAAAGGGTGCCACAGACAAACCCTCAAGAACCACTGTCAGGTCCCACGCGGGGACCCTAGACTGGATGACAGGCCTCATCCTCCTAACTCCACGAAGGAAACGTATTATAAGTGGGTGCCTCCCCAAAGTGCCCACCCCTAAAGGCGTGTGGAAGGCAGCTAAGGCCGCCACATATACCTTAAGCGTGGACGGGGAGAGCCCGTCCGAGAAACGACTCTGAAGGAACTCCAGCACTGAAGCCACCGGGCAGTTAACTGGGTCCACTTGATGTTCTCTGCACCATAAAGTGAATACATTCCATTTTAACGCATACAGTTTCCTAGTGGAGGGGGCTCTAGAATTTAAAATGGTCTCGACAACCTCGGTTGAGAGACCGGCATTTAAGAGTTGGTCCCCCTCAGGGGCCAAACCCACAGCTTCCATAACTCTGGTTGAGGGTGGAAAATTGTGCCCTCGGCCTGAGACAGAAGGTCTCTCCTGATCGGAATTTGCCACGGAGGACCTGCTAGGAGAACCATAATGTCCGAAAACCACACTCGGGCCGGCCAGTACGGGGCTACTAGGAGCAGACTGATCCCGTACCGCCTGACCCTCTCTAGAACCCCTGGGAGCAGAGCAACCGGGGGAAATGCGTACAGACGAAGCCTCGGCCACGTCTGCACCATGGCATCCAGTCCGAGAGGAGCTGGAAGCGTGAGGGAGTACCAGAGAGGACAGTGGGTGTTCTCTTGAGAGGCGAACAGGTCCACTTCCGCCTGACCAAATTCCCTCCATATCAACTCCACCACCTCGGGGTGGAGTCTCCATTCCCCGGGCCTCAGCCCCTGCCTCGACAGGATGTCTGCTCCCACATTGCTGTTCCCAGGGATAAACATTGCCCTGAGTGAAAGAAGTTTCCCCTGGGCCCATAGAAGAACCTGATGCGCCAGTCTGCACAGAGGGCGCGACCTCAGGCCCCCCTGTCGATTTATATAAGACACCACCGACATATTGTCTGTTCGCACTAGAACATGATGGCCTCTGAGATCCAGAAGAAAATGTCTGAGGGCCAGACACACTGCCATCATCTCCAGGCAATTGATGTGCCAAGAAAGATGATGGTCCTTCCAAGTACCCCTGGTGTAGCGGCCTTCCATAACCGCTCCCCAGCCTGTGAGGGAGGCATCCGTGGTTAGAATCTTTCTCTGACACGGTGCCCCCAACACAGGACCTAGGGACAGGAACCCTGGTTTCTTCCACATAACCAAAGAACGAAGGCATCTGCGCGTTACTTTGACCGTGCGAAAAGGGTTGCCCCTCGGGGAAAACCCTCTGGTTCTGAGCCACCACTGCAGGGCCCTCATGTACAGCAGGCCAAAAGGAATCACGTTGGACGCTGCTGCCATAAGGCCCAACACCCTCTGAAAGTGTTTGACAGTGATGGCCTGGCCTAGCTTGAGACTCGTTACTGTGTTCAAGATAGTATCTATCCGAGCAGGAGACAACTGTGCCCGCATCGTGATAGAATCCCACACTACCCCCAGGAAAGTGGTTCTCTGTAGAGGAATTAAGGAACTCTTCTTGGCATTGAGTCTTAAACCTAAGCACCTTAGATGGTTCAGAACAACATCTCGATGTTGAACCGCCATCTCTACCGATTGTGCCAAAATGAGCCAGTCGTCGATATAATTGAGGATGCGAATGCCTTGAAGTCTCAGAGGAGCAAGGGCCGCATCCATGCATTTCGTGAAGGTGCGAGGAGACAGTGCTAGGCCGAATGGAAGAACCCTGTACTGATACGCCTTTCCCCCGAAAGCGAATCTTAGGAACTTCCTGTGTTGGGGAAGGATGGAAATATGGAAGTAAGCATCTTTCAGATCTATCGTGACAAACCAGTCCTCGGACCTGATCTGACTCACGATAAGAGGTATAGTCAACATTTTGAACCTGTATCTCCTCAGAGACCGGTTCAATACCCTTAGATCTATTATAGGTCGTAACCCCCCATCCTTTTTGGGAACTATAAAATACCGGCTGTAGAACCCGGCTTCCCTTTCCTGAAGAGGAACCTGCTCTATGGCCTCCTTTGCTAAGAGGGACTGAACCTCTTGCTCCATAACCTGACCCTGCTCTGGGCTGACCAGTGTGTGAACCACCCCACTGAACCTTGGTGGACGATACTCGAACTGAATTCTGTATCCCTTTTCCACTGTGCGCAGGACCCACTGAGATATATTTCGAAGACCCTTCCAGGTGTCTAGATAATCTACTAGGGGGATCAGTCTCTCGGGACTGACCTCGGGTGTTGTAATTGAAATATCGGTGACCTGAAGCATTTGTTTGGCAGGAACTAACCGACATAACTTTATTGCAGGCCTCGTGAGAGGGAACGCAATCGACTGAGCCGCATCGTTTTCGGGCGGACACTGCGATTTGCGTTCGCTGAAAACCGATGTGTCCCGAAGCGCACGTAGCGGCGGGGAGCACAAATCGATTTCCTGAGGGCTCCGTGAAGGAGCTTGATGTTGTTGCTCTATCACGGGGGGGACCACCCTCAGAGGCCTGCGCAACACGTCAGGACCTCTTCGCCGAAGCCTTCCTCGCCTGAATGACAGTCCTCAGATCTGTCCTAGGCCCAGAGGACTTCGGCTGAGAGTGTTGCCCTTGAACCCAAACCTTCCTCGGGGGGGCACGAGAAGCAACACTCTCCTTCTGCTGCTGCAGGTGTGAGGAGCTGGCGGCTGCCTCCTGGGACTGCCCCCTGGCAGCAGACCCATGAGACTTGGAACGGCGGCGGGGAATGAGGTGTTTCAGAGCGGCCGATTGTCGTTTCGTCTCCTGAAACCGATCGACGACAGTGTTGACTGCGTCGCCGAAAAGGCCAGAAGACGAAATCGGGGCGTCGAGGAGGAACGTTTTTTCCCTCTCCCCGATGCCCGACAGATTTAGCCATAAATGTCTCTCCGTGGCTACCAGTGCTGCCATAGAGCGGCCAATGGCGCGGGCCGTCTCTTTGGTAGCACGGAGAGACAAATCGACCGCTCGACGCATTTCACGAATATCGTCAAATGAAACCTCCCCGCTGTCGTCCACCTCTTTTAGGAGGTCGGCCTGGTACGCCTGCAAAAGCCCCATAGTGTGCAGGCACGCACCAGCCCGACCTGCCGCCATATATGCCTTCCCAACAAGCGCCGAAGTGGTACGGCAGGGCTTGGAGGGAAGCGCCGGAGCTCTCAGGGACGATGCAGCATCGGGCGAGAGATGAGATGCAAAATTCTCTTCAACCCGGGGCATCGTCCCGTAGCCCTTCTCTTTCGACCCCACAATACTAGAATATATATGCACATTGGGGCTGGAGAGACGAGAAGAGAAGGGCTTATTCCACGATCTCGACACCTCGGTGTGGAGATCGGGAAAAAACGGGAGAGACCGGCGTGAAGGTTGTGGCCGGGCTTGCAGGAAGCGCTCATCGAGCATACTTTTTTTCGTCGCTTCCTGCTTATCTGGGGGCCATTCAATATTTAATTTACCCACAGCCCGGGTCACAACCTCCAGCAACTCCTCAAAGGCAGGAGAATGTGATGATGGAGCTTCACTTCCTCCTGCCTCGATGTTCAAATTATCTGACCCCTCAGAGCCAGACAATTCTAACATCGGGTCCTCCTCGCGGGCGGAAGAAGCCGCTGGGCGGGCTTCCACCTCGCGAGCAGGACCGTGGGAAGTGGCCGATGAATGTTGGGAAAGGGCCGCAGCCGTCTCAACATTCTCAGCCAGATCCCTTTGCGATCCCCATGAATGCAAGCGCCGCGCTGCCTCGACAGACGCGGGACCTGATCCATGGGGAGCGCGTGCCTGGCCTGATTCATCGAACAGACCGAGGCGGGAGCGGAGCATTCTCAGGGGCATGAGATCACAGTTTGCACAGACAGCGCCCTCGAGCGCTGCCCGTGCATGCTCCACTCCCAGACAAACAACACAGAGCACGTGTGTGTCACCCTCGCTTAAATAGCGCGGGCAAGGGGACGCACACTGTCTGAATCGTTTCTCTTTCTCCATCACTATTACCTTACCGAACAATACAACACCAAATAAGACACACAGTCACATATAACGCTTGCTGAAGAACAGAAAGCTAGCGCTGCCCTGTTCCGGTGCCCTTTTTATAGCTTCCGCTTCACCGTCACATGCGACGTCACAGGTGACGTCATCACGCAACACCAATCAAGATTGGACTAGTTCCATACAGGCTTCAGACGCGTCACGCTGAAGGCGTTCCCCAATGTGTCGATTCTCGACGCAGCGCGAGTTCCCTCGAAAGGGAACAGCTCAGACCTCAGAGGGTTAAGTTAAGTCTCGTGAGTCTATAAATGTGACTAATCAGTAATCAGACTGTGGGTAAGAATCGCATCATTAACAAGTCACCACTCTTCAATGGAGAACCCCCACCAGGCATGCTCTCCACCTCAATCAGAAACACCACTCCATCTTTTGTGACTTTTTTCTTCTAGTCCACTTCTGCTACTATCACTCACTCCTGCTCATCTTGTCCAGAGGTGAGGAGTGTGCCATAGCTACCCCAAGTGTCTCCCACCAGGCGACTGTGTAAAGTAGCCAACTTTTGTAGATAACACCCAGTCTGGACCATTGATATTCACCCTGGTGGAGAGGAGCACTACATAAAAACTAAACATTTAAAAAAAAATCCATTAAAACACACTGAAACAAAACAAAAACAAAAAAAGAAAAGAAAAGCTATTTACACCACATCCCTTATTTAAATGTTGTATTGTGCAGTCGAAATTACATTAAAGGTGCCCTAGAATGTGAAATTGAATTTATCTTGGCATAGTTAAATAACAAGAGTTCAGTACATGGACATGACATACAGTGAGTCTCAAACACCATAGTTTTCTCTTTCTTATTTAAATCTCGTTTTTGAAAAACACCCCTGAAAAACAGGCGAATCTCCACATAACACCAACTGTGACGCAACAGTTGGGATCATTAATATGTACGCCTCCAAAAATTTGCATATGCTAGCCCATGCTCAGTGCCAGGCGAAACTGCACAGCCGAATCATCAGAAGTTCTGCAGGTGAAGAAACAAGCAGGAGGAGGATCATAGGGAAAATGGCAGATCTATCTATAAATAATCGGATACCGCTACAGTTTAATTCGAAGTTGTTAGTTTGCTCTGCCCATTTCACCGCTGACTTTTTTTCTAACCTGGAACAATATCAAGCAGCCAGGCTTCTCTCGGCGTCTCATACTGACGAAGGGGGCGATTTCAACTAACGTTATATTCCCGCAAGCGGTAAGTAGTGATTTTACTAACGGTAATTTACACTGTGTTATTTAGATCCAGCGCGATATTGTTTTTTTACTCGAGAGACATTGTGGCTTGCAAACGAGCGAACGAAGCATGGCAGTTGCTCAGTGTTTGGATGTACAAATGAACACAAACATATATTTTTTAGCTCCTTCATCCGAGCCTCTGGAGAACCAGTGGGTTATGTGAATTTCTGATGTGTAATTGTTCAAATTCAGACAGATAATCTTTCTCTCAAAGTCGTTCAACACTATTTATGCATCAGTAAATCGCGTTGCAGTGATAAGATCTTCATTCACGCGATCAACAGACTGTCATCTGCTCAATGCTCACTGCAACCTTTTATGTGATGGGAATAGATCTAAATACTTAAAAAACTTCTCACGATTTATTAATCCCGATAGCTGTAATAGTAAAAACGTATAAAAGCTGTAATAGTAAAAGTTTTCCTGATAGCTCTACATTTAATGCCAGATATTTCATATGCAAGCATGTCAGCCAATCACAGCAGAGGGCGTATACACTGAAGTCTCACAGCAGACACGCCCCTTCAAACTGAGTGTTCAAATCAAAGGATAAAATCAGGCTAGGAAATATGCCTTTTATTTCTAAATTATAACAAATTTTGATCTAAAAAACATACTAACATTATAAGGGCACACTAGGAAACATTATAAAATAATAAAATAATCCATTCTAGGGCACCTTTAAAAAATATTTTTGAAATAAAATTGGTACTTTTTTTTTCACAATTTGTATATAATTTGAGTTTGATTGGAAATGACACACAATAATTGTTATCCGTTCACAAGGGACATTTACCTCCTTATTTGTTATTGTTTTCATCACACATCACATATTTAATATCTAATATCCTCTTCACTGATGCTATTGTCTTGACATATATGTCACGGGTGATTGGAAGAAGACTGACAGAACAGACAGAACTTAAATACAAACACAGATTACACTGATTAACAGAACACATACAGTGTTCTGATACAGATGACGATGATGACAAAACAGATGATACAACTGAACTGATAATGACAGGAAGGGTGGTCTCGGCGGCTGTTGGTGATTGTCGTTGTTCTCTGGATCGGGACGCGACGCTCACCAATCGATCCAGAAGAGCAGCTTGAGGATTTCAACATCAAGGGGGCTAGTGACAGCTCAACGAACAAAGTTCACCACGAAGGAGAAAAATTCTGTGCTCTCTTGAACAATTGCGACAAATATAGCCCTGTTGTCCATATGGGCTGGTCCGATCTTCTGTCATGGGTGGTTGCAGGATGGCAGACGGAGACGAGGATATATTTCCAAGAACGAAGGTTTAATGTAATTAAACACAGGACAGCAGAACAGGTAGCAACACACACTAAATATAACGGAGATCGGAAGAAGACTGACAGAACAGACAGAACTTAAATACAAACACAGATTACACTGATTAACAGAACACATGTGATACAGATGACGATGATGACTATATAGTTTTGATTCGAGAACATTATAAATGTAAATATAAACTATCAACTATATATTATAGTACATGAGTGGGTCGACTGCATATATATATATATATATATATATATATATATATATATACATATATATAGGTCTCCACTTATGCTGATTGGGAAGACATTTTGATTACTGATTGCTGACTGCTGGTTGGAATGACGTGATGATTGGATAGATAATTTGAACGTGTTCCTCCCGAACTTTAATAAAACATAATTTTCACAAAAAAAATGTATTTGGTGTGCTGTCCGAGGAGAGGGCTCTGAGCTCTGTATTTTGGCCCAAACAAAGAGTACTCCCCAAAAATTACAAACCAATACGGGACAGCAGCCAGGAACATTACTGACGACCCCCCACAAATTGCAGAGTGCAGGGCTGATAGTGTGCTGTTCGGAGGGGGTTAGTTTGGTGGACGGGGAGGGTTCTCGCATCATTGGACGAGGACATTGATGCTGCAGCAGTGAAGGTAAGATTTATTCAGAAATGGGCTCCTGCAGGAGCAGAGGGGACATCACTGCTGCGGCTGTGGAGATAATTAGCCAGAGAAACTGAGCTCCAGCGGGAGTGGATGGGACATCACTGTTGTGGCAGTGGAAAGAATTAG
The DNA here is from genome assembly GCF_965113295.1 of Leuciscus leuciscus. NCBI lineage: Eukaryota > Metazoa > Chordata > Actinopteri > Cypriniformes > Leuciscidae > Leuciscus > Leuciscus leuciscus. The sequence continues at coordinate 10,677,061 of NC_138740.1, forward strand.
TGAGGGAAACATCACTGCTGCGGCTGTGAAAATAAATTTCCATAGAAACTGAGCTTCTACATGAGCATGAAGGAACATCACTGCTTCGGCAGTGGAGACAATTAGCCAGAGAAACTGAGCTCCTGCGGGAGGACAGGTGTAACACTGTTTTGGCAGTGAAGGCAAGGTTAGACAGAAACTGAGCTCTTGCGGGAGCAGAGTTCACATTACTGGTGTGGCAGTGGAGAAAATTAGCCAGAGATACTGAGCTCCTGCTGGAGTCAAGGTGACATCCTTGCTGTGGCAGTGGAGAACATTTTCCAAAGAAACTGAGGTCCTGCGGGGAGCAGGGTATAACACTGCTGCGGCAGTGAAGGCAAGGTTAGACAGAAACTAAATTCCTGCGGGAGCAGAGGTGACATCACTGCTGCGGCAGTGGAGAAAATTAGCTAGAGAAATAGAGCTCCTGCTGGAGCGTGAGGGAATTTCACTGCTGTGGCAGTGGAGAAAATTTGCTAGAGAAATTGCGGGAGCCAAGGTGACATTATTGTTGTGGCAGTGGAGACAATTTTCCAAAGAAACTGAGCTCCTGCGGGAGAATGAGGAAACATCACTGCTGTGGCAGTGGAGAAAATTAGCCAGAGAAACTAAGCTCCTGCAGGACATCACTGCTGCGGCAGTGGAGGAAATTTAGCTAGAGAACTGAGCTCCTGTGGGAGCAGGGATATAACACTGCTGCGGCAGTGAAGGCAAGGTTAGCCAGAGAAACTGGACTCCTGTGGGAGCAGAAGGGACTGCTGCGACAGTGGAGAAGGTTAGCCAGAGGAACTGAGCTCTTGCGGGGAACGTGGAGATAACACTGCTGCGGCCGTGAAGGCAAGGTTAGCCAGAGACATTGCTCCTGCGGGAGCAGAGGAGATAACACTGCTGTGGCAGTGCAAGAACGGAGTGGGCTCCTGCGGGAGCGGGTGGGAAGATTGGATTTGTTTCACTATTTTAGTGGATTGATGTTAATTGAGGCAGATATAGTGAGCTTGTAGGTTTTTAGTGAGAGAACAAGCTGGAGCTGAACAATTTAGCTGATAAGGATTCAGTGGTATGGGCATCTGTGTTACAGAGAAGAGGGAAAATTATGATCTAGCCTGGGCAAGAGAGTTAGGAGGAGGAAGCTCCGGGGCCAAAGTAGTTTGCGGAGGCAGCCTCATGCTTGGGACAGCCCCTGGGGCTTGGGTTGTAGTGGGGAAGGTAAAGAAAGAGGAAGGCTGGGTTGGAAAATAGGCCATCTGGGCCTGCGCCGCTAGTGGAGGCAAGCTCACGCTAGGGTCCGCGACTGTAGGCCAAGGACAAAGAAGACATTTTGAGACTGATAACTGGGCCTGAAGGAGCTGCTGAAGATGCTTTAGGCCACTGGTAGGGAAAAAGGTTAGATGCAGTGGGAGGAGAAGGAAGTATTATCTGGGCCTGCGTCGCTAGCGGAGGCAGCCTCGTACTAGGAGCTGCAGGCCATGGAAAATGGGAAGAGTTAGAGACGGCGGGATGAAATGGCTGAGATTGCCCCATTAGCGGAGGCAACTTCACGCTAAGGGGAAGGCATTCGCTGAGAGGGGCAGGCATTGTTGTATGTGGAGACAATGTGGCTGTGGCGCCAGGAAAAGCTGTGGTGTGTAGCTGAGAGAAAGGAGGAGGAAAGTGGGGCCTGGCTGGCCGACACTCGTCTTCTAGCGCGTGAATCAAAGACGCGAGGAAGAGAAGGTGAGAGATGAAAGGGTGGCCTTGCAGGATTATGGGCATCTGAAGTTTAAGTGGCCAAGCAAAGATTGCAGTTCGCGTTTAGAACAGTTTAGACTGTCTGGGAAGGTGGACATGACCAGAAATACCCTATAAATTGTTCCTTGTGCAGTGAGGCCTGGAAATTAACTGTATCCAAGTTAATGCCCAGAATTCAATGGACGTGGCTGGACCCATTGTTTTAACCTGGGCAATTGGAATCCCGATCTCAGTGGAAATCGTGCGAGGCTGAGAGATCGATTATTAAACGTTTTTGTAAATATTCTTATTTTCTCTGTTTTTTTCTATGGTTTCTCAAAGTGATAACATGTGCTTACATGATGAGAAGCCTAAACGCTTAATAACCTGCATATATTTACGTCTGATACATCGGATTAATACTGTAATCGTTGTTTGATGTTGAATGATCATCAATCAGCAAAGTCTGATTTAGATGATCGTTTGTTTCTTTATCTGTTGCTGGTTTGAGTGGCACACACGCATTAATTTAGTGAAGTTTAAAAGAGACTCACTTATGGTAAAAGACAAAGAGTTTTGCATAAAATTGTGTGCCTTGAATTTATTCAATTGTGGTCGAAAATCACTAATGGATCACTAAACTTTTGCCGTAAAAACACACTGCTTGAATGAAAATGTATTTTAATTTCTTGATTTTAGTTTTACTTTTCCATACTTATCCCAACCTGGAAATTACTCAAATCAAATTCCATACCTTCTAAACTGTGTAGTGTAAGCTCCACCCACTGGCCCAAAAGCGGAATAAAATGTCGTGGTTGAAGGTACTCTGCGTGTATGGCTTCTGGAAAAATCACTTGAATTTTATTAAACAGTTGTCACGACACACATGAGGGAGACAGTAGATCCAAGTGCAGTGAGATATTTATTGGGTAATCCGTGAAACGTAATCCAGTCCAGGCAAGTGTCAAATACCATACAAGTAATCTAAACAAGAACAATGAACAAGCAGGAACAAACCAAGAAGTGTGAGACATTAACAAGGACTCCGTAACAAACACTAACACAGACAGGGCATATATACACACAGAACTAACAAGGTGATGGGAACCAGCTGAGTGCAATAATCAGATAAGTGACAGAACAGAATGCTGGGAATTGTAGTCTAATGTGAATGACACCGTGAGAACGAGGACCTCTAGTGAACCCCAAGGAAACACAACCAGACACTGTGACAACAGTTTATTTAACATTTAAATTCTGACTCCAAGAATAATTTAATCTGACTCTAGATTTAAGTGACTCTTTGTTTTTACAAATTTTCTATCTTAACATCTGGTCCTCAGAATAGTTGTGATTTAATTTAGACCATGGATTATTCTGGGTATCCCATAATTTCAAATATTCGTTCATTAAGGACCCGGTATCGCTTTGAGACTGCACGTCGCGGATGTGAGCTCACGGACACAAACTAGCCAGTTCTGAACTAGTCAGAGGGTGCAGTGCGAACTATTTGACCCTAAGCGGCCACTCAATGCTGACTCGTAACAAAGGTGTAATTTTTTAATAGTCGCAAACTGCAACGTGCTAAGTCAGTGATAGTCAGAAATCGGAAGGTCTCCTTAATGATGTGCTCCATGCTCCGTTCATTAGGGCCTGCAGTTTGATCTATCCTGGACAGAGTTTTGAGGAAACACCAGACTACACATTAATCTACTAAAAATAATGATTTCAGAATAATGCAGAATAAATCAAGGGGTAATGCTTTAGATTACAGCCTGGAAAGTACTGCGTAATTAAGACGAATTTACAGCACAACTTTCGGTAATTATACCTATAAAGAACTGATAAGAATGTAAATGTGTACCTTGAAATGCAATGTAAGTCACTTTGGATAAAAGCGTCTGCCAAATGCATAAATGTAAATGTAAATGTACTTACATGTAAGTATAAGGGAACAATATGTAAAGTTTGGGGAATAAAGTGGTAACAACCAGGAGAATTAAAAAAGTATTTATACTGTAAGAATTATAGAACTAAGGGCTACTTATTCTACTATTATGATACAACAATCTTACATTTAGGAGTAATTTAGCAAGAACATACGTACCTTTAATAATGGTGTACCAATTCATACTGTAAAGGCTTTTTAAAAATGACAGGGTACATATCTATGCATTTATACAGTAATCTTTTCAACAAAAGTGCTTAAACTTTTGCTTAAATATTGGGGAAAAATACTCGTTTCATGTAGTTGTGCTTGTTACCCTCTTGTCCCATGTAGTTACAGGGTAAGTACAATAAAAATACATACACACAATCTTCACTGACTCGGAAACCTTTATTTGAAAAATAACTTAATTCAAAACAAATTTACAACACTTCTTTTTCGTTTAAAACTGTTTAAAACTTAAATCTCCAGAGCGTAATATCCCTCTCTCCGATGCAGCGATCAACATCTGATCCTCTGCCAGAGCCCCAAATGAAATGTTAGGTCCCCCATGAGAAAGACCAGCAATCCCATCCGGAAGCACCCTGGCCATTCGCCGAAGTAGTCCCCCCTGGGCGGACCTAGATCGGGGCATAGAAAAGGGGGCTTTACCTTGTTTGAGGTACCCTAGTCTCGACCGCGCAACTAAAGCCGGATGGAGCGCTGGGTTGCCGTGACGAGACGACCAGCGTGACGACATGGTCATGCTCTCATATGAGAACATGAACCACCCACAAACACAGTCTCAGCATGCTTATGTCTAGGCATGTAAGACATTGATCGTGGCCATCAAATGAGGATAGGAACAACTGCATCCAAAAACGCACAGGTGGAATGAAAAATATGCAGTGTCACACCCGTACTGCTCTTTTAAGGAAATTGCTCTTTCATAAGTGCTGAAGCGCAAAGGGGAAGGCCACATCACAACTGGCATACTCTCTTTAATCAGCAGTGTGCAGAAGACTCTTTAAGAAATAATGCAGTAGCAGCAGGAAATGCTCTTTAGATCGTGACCACCGCTGACGTGCCGTCACACCAACACTTGCTTGAAGAGCTCCCAAATGTTCGGCTCCGAAGCGAAAAAGCTGAATGTCCGATTGCACAGGCTTCTGTATTTCACGCGGAGCGTGATGTAAATCTTGCATGCCAATGTGCACTGGCTCGTTTAGTTTACACTCAAAGGTGAGTGGGCTCTCAGGCGAGATCCAAATTCTCAGTGCACTTCTGACGCAACGTTGAACGTGACTGACTGAAAGGGAACATTAATGATTAATGAATTAATGATTTAAAATAAATATTAGAACCTGTTCTAATCTGTTAAACATTCAAAGATGATAAAGTGCTGTTGCAAATAATTAAATGACTATGTACTGGTAGAAATGCTTTAAGCAAGGGGGTTGTGTTATAGGAAACTGCAATGCATAAAATAAATATTTTACATTTCATTTTATTTTACATACTTAACAAACACTTTGTTCAAAGTTTCTTTGTCCTCATCATGTGAATGTAATACTAGCATATCAAATCCATTGTTCTCTGAGGTTCTCAGTTGTGTCTATGTTTGTTGACAACCACTATAGATATGCTGGTAGGCTGCAATCGAGAGGTTCTAATGAGGTGTACAGAAGACCCTTATTGATATTCCACAGGGCTTGCACACCGATGTCTGCAGACGTGATGAAACAGGCTGGACGTTGAAGTAATGGAGTAGCCTGGCTGGTAGAAAAGCCGTTTTAAATGTAGTGTTTCCCAAGGTGCCTGGAGGCTCTACTGTATTGGCCTTAAGAGGCAGCTCTCCTGAGCACTAAACCTCAGCAGCTTTAGCCAACTGCTCTCTGCCTGCTGCCCATAGATTTGGAAAACTTTTGTTTTTTGGCTATAGGAAATGCTTTGTAGTTCCTGTGCTGTCCATACGAATGCCTGTTAGGTTCCTGTGATGCCACAAGAGAACTTTTGTTGGTTCATACGATTCCATATAGGACCACTTTTTTTTTCTATGATGCCATAGAAGACCCCTTTTTAGTTTATATAATGCCATGAGAGAACCCTTTAGGTTCCAAGGATACCATGTTTTTTTTAATGTTTTTTTTATTTATTTATTTTATATTCATAGATGCCACCTACGTCACTACAAATAGAACGCCGCCATATTTGCGACCGACTCGCCCGGTATGGCCGCCCAAACTGCCCATTTGAATGAGAGAGAGAGACAGAGATACCTGGAGAAAAATTCTATTTTAGGCTCCGATCCTTATTTGTTACCCCCAGTTTTCTTTAGTCCATTATTATCTGCCCCAGGCTTGCCCCAATTGGCCTTTCATGATATAGAAATACTTAAGTCATAGAGCTTCATGGCGCGCGTTCATGAGAGTCGAGGCGATGTCATGAATGAATCTATGAATCTGCAGCTGTTCGGCTGGCATGAATGAATCTATCCAATCCGTCCATCAGCACAGCCAGAGACATCAGCCGAATATCATAAAAGACTGCCATATCTGTCTGAAAGAACAGATGTTCAATTACAGAGAGAAGGTTTAATACACACAAATATCGAAATGAAAGAATCTTTCGAGTCGAATCTTTTTGAATGATTCGGCTGCGATTAAAAGCTATCAAGAGGTAAGGTCATCAGTGATTATAAGATAACGACTTAAATTGCAGTTTGTTCGTCACATAAAGCTATCATATGAATAAATAGCGATATTAATATAACGGACGAGTCGTATTAGATCACTTTTATGATACTTTTGTGATGTTTTTTTGTCTTTTATTATTATTATTATTTGCGTGACAGCCCCCAGTAGGCTAATGTTACTCATTCACTTTCATTACATCGACAAGAAGAGTCTCCATTAGGCTACAATCAAAAATGTCCCTTTGTCTTCCACGGAAAGTAAACTTAAAGGAACACTCCACCGTTTTTTGAAATAGGGCTTATTCACTTTCTTTCCTACATTTAGATAGGTGGGCAAATGCATGTTTGTCTCAGTGCATGCATTGTTTTAGTTTGACAGGGTCGGCGCTAGCTTAGCTTAGCACAATGAATGGAATCCTTTGTTGCCAGCTAGCATGTCCTGAGTAAAAGTGATATAAAAAAATTTAAAAACCCACCTAATTACTTCTTGTGGCCTGCGTATTCACAACAAGTACAAATAGTGATGCAGATTAACACTAGGCGATTTCCTAGGCAGATATTGACTTATATATTAAGGACTATATTAGGGGGAAGCACAGGCGAAGCACTACTACTTGGGCGTGATATCTCTGCGCCCAAGTAGCAGTGCTTCACCTGTGCTTCCCCCTAATATAGTCCCAAGTCAATATCTGCATAGGAAATCGTCTAGTGTTAATCTGCATCACTATTTGTACTTGTTGTGAATACGCAGGCCACAAGAAGTAATTAGGTGGTTTTTTTGTTTTTTTTTATCACTTTTACTCAGGACATGCTAGCTGGCAACAAAGGATTCCATTCATTATGCTAAGCTAAGCTAGCGCCGACCCTGTCCAACTAAAACAATGCATGCACTGAGACAAAAATGCATTTGCCCACCTATCTAAATGTAGGAAAGAAGGTGAATAAGCCCTATTTCAAAAAACGGTGGAGTGTTCCTTTAAGGATTTGCACATGAAGTTGAGTAAATGACGGCAGAATGATCATTTTTGGAAGAACTAGTCCTTTAATATGCATTTCAAGGCTGAGATTATGCATCGTCTGCAGAGCTAACGTTAACGTTACTTACACAAAATAACATCTAAAGCGCATGTGACGAAGACAATACCTTTATGAACTTCAGAAAAATATTTATTAGATTTAGGTATGTATTAACTAACAGATAGACAGACAGTTATATTCAAAACAACCCCAAATCTTACTAACTTACCATGATAAAGTGCATTTAAACAGATCCAACAATAAAATGAAGACAAAACATTATCTGTCGATATCTGTCTGTATAATGTTGGCCACTGAGAGTATAATGTAAATATAATTAACCACAAACCAACATGAGACTTCAAGTCTTTTAAATAAATGATTCTCTCTTCTCTCTTCTTTTGGTATAAAATAAAATACCAGTTCAGGGTTCCTCTTTTGGCTGTTGTTGCAGCCAACTGCACAACATATTGCAGGCATTACTGAGACCGACGGTCGCAAAGATGGCGGCGTAAAGCTACAGTGACGTCATGTGAATCGAATGAATAGCATAATACCATTTATAGGTGAACCCTTTAAGTTAACCTTTCTCAAGCTCCCCCTTAACTTAAAAATTATTTTAAGAACTTTTTGCAGTGATTACAGCCTCAATTATTTTTTGGTATGAGTTTTACATACCTAGATTTGGGGATTTTTTCCCAATCTTCTCTGTAGATCTCTGTTTTTCCAATCTTCTCCTCTCAAGCTTTGTCAGGTTGGATGGGGACTGTCAATGGACAGGTCTCTCCGGAGATGTTCGACTGGATTAAGTTTGGGCTCTGGCTGGGCCACTCATGGAAATTCATAGAATTAAGTTCGGGCTCTGGCTGGGCCACTCATGGAAATGTACAGAATTGACATTCACTCCTGTGTTGTCTTGGCTGTGTGCTTAGGGTCATATTGTCCTGTTTGAAGTTGAACCTTTGGCTTAGTCTGAAGTCCTGAGTTTTCTGGACCAGGTTTTCATTAAGGATATGTCTGTATGTTGTTGTGTTCAGCTTTCCTTCTACCCTAATCAGTCCCCAAGTCCTACTTAAAAACTCTCCTACAACATGATGTTACCACAACCATAAAACACTTTTGGGACAGTATTATGCAGGTGATGAGTGGTGCCTATTTTTGTTTCATCAAGTCAAGTCAAGTCAAGTCAAGTCACATTTATTTATATAGCGCTTTTTACAATACGGATTGTTTCAAAGCAGCTTTACAGAGATTACAGGAAAATGCAACAGAGTTTGTTTCCAGAAGAAAATAGCGTCACAGTCCAGCTTAAGTAAGTTCAGTGATGTTTCATTTTGCTGTAAAAATTGAATTATTAATTTAGTTCAAGCCGCTCTGGAGAAAACCGCAATGTCATCGTCCAGCTCAGTTCAGTTCTCATATGATGGTGTCAATGCAGGCAGATCAGTATTATTGTTGAATATTAAATTAAATGTTAAATTTAATGTCCCCAACTAAGCAAGCCAAAAGCCAACGGCAACAAGGGTTGCAGGATGGAGAAAAAAAAACCTTGGGAGAAACCAGGCTCAGTCAGGGGGCCAGTTTACCTCTGGCCAACGAACAAACAGTGTATGATTATGATTCAGGCAGCATTATAGGTCAGAAGTCAGATTGGAACAATCAGAATATTATCCAGTTCCATCTGGTTTAAGATCGGAGTCATCACGCTGGTATGGAGACGGGTTTGTTGAGGATCAGTGCCGATGGCTGTCGTGTCGATGAGGCCTTCACAGGGGGAGTCTAGTTGACACAACCTCTGCTGACACTTCAGGGATGTGTTGTGATCATGTCTAGGCTCAGGTACTCCATCTGATCTGGATACGGCCCGGATCCGGCTGACTACATCATGCGTTGTGGTCGTGTCTAGGCGTAGGTCCACCATCTGATCTGGATACGGCCCAGATCCAGCTGATTAAAGTAAACCTCGGAATAAGCAGAAAAACTAACATTAGCGTAGATGCCATTCTTCTTATGATGTAACGGGGACAATCGGTGTTATAGGAAGTGTCCCTGGTTCCGGCTGACCTAATTTATGCAGCCTAATAATCATTTAACTGATTTGAATAATAGGAATGTATAATTTTCTATGTGTATGCCAGGTTAAAGAGATGTGTTTTTAGTCTAGATTGAGTGTGTCTGCTTTCCGGACAATGTTAGGGAGACTGTTCCAGAGTTTAGGTGCTAAATAGGAAAAGGATCTACCGCCAGCAGTCGATTTTGATATTCTAGTTATTATCAACTGGCCAGAGTTTTGAGATTGCAATAGACGTGAAGGACTATAATGCGTTAAGAGCTCGCTCAAGTACTGGGGAGCTAAACCATTTAGTGCTTGGTAAGTAATCAGCAATATTTTCAAATGTATACAATGTTTAATAGGGAGCCAATGCAGTGTTGACAGAACTGGGTTAATATGGTCATACTTCCTGGTTCTAGTAAGAACTCTTGCTGCTGTGTTTTGGACCAGCTGTAGTTTGTTTATTATGCGTGCAGGGCAACCACCCATAAGAGCATTACAATAATCTAGCCTTGAGGTCATGAACGCATGAACTAACTGTTCCGCATTTTTCATTGAAAGCATATGTCGTAATTTAGATATATTTTTAAGATGGAAGAATGCGGTAGAAACGTGGCTTTCAAATGAACGATTGGTATCAAAGAGCACACCCAGGTTCCTAACCGACGACGAAGACTTGACAGAGCAGCCACCAATTGTTAGACAGTATTCTGGGTTAATACGTGCAGAGGTTTTTTGCCCAATAATTAGAAACTCTGTTTTTTTTTTCAGAATTAAGTTGTAGGAAATTACTAGTCATCCAAATTTTTACATCAGCTATGCATTCCATTAATTTTGTGAATTGGTACGTTTTGTCGGGCTGCAAAGAAATATAGAGCTGAGCCTAATCAGCCTAACAGTGAAAACTAATTCCATGCTTCCTAATGATATCTCCTAAGGGTAGCATGTACAGAGTGAACAGCAATGGTCCTAGTACTGAGCCTTGTGGTACGCCATACTAAATCAGGCAGCTTATGATCAATGCGGCAAATCTCGTGTTCAAATTCACGAACATGAATGAATCTGAGGTGAATCCTTGTGGGGAACGAATTCCTCTCACTAAATTCTCGATTGCATGATTCCTTGTGAGATGATGTGGTTTGCCTGCCGAATTTCGCCATTTAATTTGCTCCTGAGAAATGTGATAGCTGCTGATAATACGGAAGGAGCTTATATATGTTTACAGTGATAGGCGTCGTATTCCTATAGGTAGACGTGTATCTCAGCTGAGAGTCAGCTGATGCGAGCTAGACTAACGTGACCTGCCAGAACTGACGCTACACTTCATTTTTATTATTTTCGTTTGTGTGTTTTTTATATTCATATTTTTTTATATTATTTTTTTCAAAAGCCCAAGCATACATACAGCCCTATAGAATAGTGTGTAAAACAAATTCAAAAGGGAAAAAAATTTTTTTATAATAAATCAGCTCCATAGCAGATTCCAAGTGATCAAGGGCTTAGGGTGTTCCATTTAACACACATCTCAGTAGTTCCATTTAAACACACCAGTAGTGGGCCCTCGTGCAATGTAAGTAATGATGTACATTCGAGTGATTGAGACGGGAATTTTTGTTTGACTCAAACGCAGCTGTAAATGGTTCTCTTTATAAATGGGTTCAACAACAGTTCTGCTCTGGCTTTATAATATTTTCATTTGCAAAATAGAGCAAAAACAGACAGTATCAACTTATTTATTTAACTGCTGTATAAAATCAATATAACATTTGCACTCGTGCTATTCAGGACAAAAACAGCACACTCGTGTGATATTTCGCTCATTACTCGTGTGATATTGCTTAACTATATCTTATGATATAAATATGAGACAAAAACTCCTACAGGGGCATTTTTGCCCTGATATCGTGAATCTTATAGGCATTCTAACTATATTGTATAGGCTACATCACCACACAGTAAGTTGTTTCCATGAAACATGTTCATCACCAAACAACTGTATGAAATAGATGAAATAAGATGACCTACGTAAGTCTTTAAATGTATTAAATCAGTTTAATGTGTTATTTTTCCAAAACTCATTAATTATATATATAGAGAGAGGGGTAGATTTAGATTTATTAAATATCATAACCCGTTTAGGCTGCCATTTTTGTTTGTATGTTAAAAAATCTAAAGAACCTATAATGTCAACTTTTTTAATAACTAAAAAAAAAATCATAAAGTCCTGGCATTGGCCACTGTACAAATTATTCAGAGAAGATTACATCTCATCCACCCACCTAAAAAGCAAAGCCTGTGTCACTATTTATAGGCTGATACAAAATCTCACTTTGAGACTGATATTCAGTCTCTTATTTCCTGGATGGCTGCCAGTTTCTCAGATGTTCACTGATGATCAATCCTGACATTTCACACAAATAATCCTGTTGTGTCATTTTCTTTACAGCTCTACAGTGTAATGTTTGATTTATGGCTTCAATACATGCTGCACACGTAATAGCAGTCTGTCTCTGCAGAGACAATAGAAACTTGTGTGACATTCTTTCTAATGTCCCCAATGCCTTTTCACTTCATTTCCAGAAAGAGATAATGCTTAATGAAAAGTTTAATGAGAATCTTCACTGCCATTCAACTTTTTGTCACTCTACAGCTACTCATCAGCCATAGATTTCAATTGAATTGCCAGCCACTGACGTTTATGGGAGCAAACAGCACTCAGTATTCATTTGAATAGTAGCCATTCACAACAACACACCATGTATTGCACATTATATAGCTGGGCATTTCTCAGATTAAGGGCCAAATTGGGTTGCTGCAATTTTGAAAATTAAAATTCCAAATGTGACTAATTGGTATACATCAAATTATCAGTCCTTAAGTCAGGAGCGATGTTATGAGCTTGGTTGAGACCATAAGATAAGGGAATTTATGATTTTTTGCCATTTTCTTAACTATGTCAAGTAAATGTGTCATTACCATCACATCATCGAATATATGTAAAAAATAAAACTTAAATGATAAATCAGTGCTTTTAAAACATTTTGTGGTTTCACATAACAATCTATTTTATCTTGAACTTACTGGGATTGTTGATTTTTACTTGCAAGATGAATTATAGTCATTTAAGTATCTAAATTTCTGATTCATCAATCTACCCTGGCTTGGAATATAAGCTTATTTTAAGTGAATGCCATATATCAAAACTTTTTAATACAGTGATCAAGACTGTCCAACATTGTCAGAAACATATAATTGTAGGATGTTTTTGTAATTTATACATAATTTATTGGCAAAAATATGTATGGTGATGGTGATGACACTGCAGTTCTGGTAATGACAGTTTGTTGCGGTGATGACAAATCACTGATCATAAGCTATTGTAATTTAAAGGGATACTCCACTTTTTTTGGAAATAGGCTCATTTTACAACTCCCCCAGAGTTAAACAGTTGAGTTTTACCATTTTCGAATCCATTCAGCCGAACTCAGGGTCTGGCGGTACCACTTTTAGCATAGCTTAGCATAGATCATTGAATCGGACAAGACCATTAGCATCTATCTCAAAAAATGACCAAAGAGTTTCGATATTTTTCCTTTTTAAAATTTGACTCTTCTGTAGTTACATCGTGTACTAAGACCGACGGACAATTAAAAGTTGCGATTTTCTAGGCTGAATTGACTAGGAACTATACTCTCATTCCTGCGTAATAATCAAGAAACTTTGCTTTCGTACCATGGGTCCAGCAGGCGTAATGATATGACGCAGCGCCTGAAAATAGTCCCCAGCTCGATAGACTATACTAGGATCGACTATTTTCAGGCGCTGCGTCATTACGCCTGCTGGACCCATGGTACGACAGCAACGTTTCTTGATTATTACGCAGGAATGAGAGATATTCAATGACAGGGTTTCCGCGGAGTCATAAAAAGTCATAAAACGTCTTAAATTTAATAATCAGAATTTTAGGCCATAAAAAGTCATAAAAACGTCCGGATTTTCCATACAAGGTCATAAATTTCATTTAGCCACGTCTTAAATTGATATGCTCGTTCATTCGTTGGTTCTACCATTGCTTTTTCCCCCTGAAAATGCGCTGGCGGCATAATGTTAAATGCACAGGTTAAATGCGCCAAAAGCGGAACGCTCATTTGAAACGCGCGCCACACGAACCATTTACCCGCTCGGCTCCAAGTCCAAACGGCAGCACAGCGCGAGCTCAATAGAACTGATGCGTTTACTCTGATCGGTCTCGGTCCCAAGATCCAGTGAGAAGTGCTTGAATTCAGCGAAGAACACACTGTCTCAGTGATTTAAACCAGTTTAAAGGCAGATTAAACAGCGCTGACCAACAGGAGAAACTCTGCACAACGATACAGTCTGAAGGCTTTTCCGTCTACAATCTCCCATCATTTATCATGGATTTACTGTAACGTTAGCCTAGTAATATTAACTGCACCATGTGGGATATACATATTGAATTTTATTATATTATTAGTGCTGATAATGTATTAAAGGACTAATGGAATATTTACAGTATTTAATAATGTATTTAGGCTACTGTTTTTCATACATTTCCTGAAGATACGTGCCATCAAAGTTAGGCAACACAAACCTGTTTCAAGACTTGGCCCCTATTAGCACGTGCAGAAACTAAGTAATTATTTTCCCAATAAAGATATTTATTTTGTTAAGGACAAATGACAAATGTTTGAATGTCCTACCTCAGATTTGTGAAATGTTCACCTGTTTTAGCAAGTGTTTGTCATTATATTTTCTGACAATAAAGAGTAAAGTTAGTTTAAAACCACAATTAAAGCTCTGGTTTCTACAACTTTCACTTAGAAGCAACAGTCTGCCTTTAAACTTGAAAGAAATAAAGATTTGACATTTATCGTGATAATTATCGATATTGACTAATATAAAACAATTATCGTGATAATTGTTTTTGGCCATATTGCCCAGCCCTAACTGAAATCTCCCGGTCTATCACAATGGGAAAGTGTACATTTAACGAGCCATGGCTCAAAGATGGTGTGTTTAGTAGTTGGCTCAAGCCTGTTGCAAATAATCAGTATCAAGCATATTGCACACTGGGTAAGAAGGCGTTGGAGCTGTCTTTAGGCATTTAAATAATACATCTTGTTACTTTCAATGAAAGTCAATTAAAAAAAAAACTTTTGAAAGGAATTTTAATGATTTTTCGTAATTCGTGTAGGTCATAAATTTCAATCATAATGGTCATAAAAAGGTCTTAAAAAGTCTTAAATTTGACTGACCAAACCCTGCAGAAACCCTGAATGATCTATGCTAAGCTATGGTAAAAGTGGTACCGCCAGACCCGGAGATTGGCTGAATGGATTCGAAAACGGTAAAACTCAACTGTTTAACTCTGGGGGACTTGTAAAATGAGCCTATTTCCAAAAAAAGTGGAGTATCCCTTTAAGAGCCTAAGTGACTTCAGACCAACAAAAAAATAATAATAAATAAACAGCTAGTAATCTGTTTAAACATCAAAACATAGTTTAATCTGATTATGGAAGATCAAACATGAACTGTGTTCCTTGTGAACAGGATTGGTTCAGTATAATTATAGTCTAAACAGACTATTTAATCATTTCATAACCATGTTGAATAAAGAAAAAAACATGAAACAGGAGGGCAGTTTAGAACAGGTTGTCACAGTTGTGTTCTGTTTGTGTTAGTCCTATTAGTCCTATTTTGGTGTGTGTAACCTTCTGCCTGTCTGTACCCGTTGGATATTATTATAAGGAAAAGTTTGTATTGGAACTTTTGTCTCCTCATCTTCTGCCTGCACCACACCGTGATAGAACTACGGACCTCCAAAATGGATGATGGAGCTCAGTTTATTTCGGTGGCTCAGGAGAGCACTGATTTTTTGAGTTTCACAATGAACTTCTGTCGTCTTAAATTTACCAGCCTGCTCGACGATGAGACCCTGAGGACCTTGTTCCTGATTGGGGCCACTTTCAACCGTCCCATTGATCTCCCCGACACCACGGGACTGAACTGGAGGGAAATTGTCCTCCGGTGTCTGAAAAGTGTCGGGCTTCGATCAGGAACACAGCCAGAGCCAGGGAATCCTCACGCCTCACCGTCTGTGCCCTCAGCCAAGATGGCCGCCGCCTCGCCGCCTGAGCCCTCAGCTAAGAAGGCCATCGCCTCACCGTCTGAGCCCTCAGCCAAGATGGCCTCCGCCTCGCCACCTGAACCCTCAGCCAAGATGGCCGCCACCTCGCTGCCTGAACCCTCAGCCAAGAAGGCCACCGCCTCACCATCTGAGCCCTCAGCCAAGATGGCCGCGGCCACGCCCAGTCCAGAGTCTCGTCCCGCCGAGACCGCCCTTCCTGGATCTCGTCTTCCAGAGGCCAGTCCTGCCGAGCCTGAGAATCTTCACATCATGTCTACCGAGCCTGAGAATCTTCACGTCATGCCTGACCAGCCTGATCTTCACGTCGAGCCTGCCGAGCCAGAGACTGTTCACGTCGTGCCCGCCGAGCCAGAGACGCTTCACGTCAGTCCGGTTGAGTCTGAATCTTCTGTTCCCGAGCCTGAATCTGAATTCCCACCCAGCCTCCCTCTCCCACCTCCTCCCATCTGCCTCCTCTCAACCCTTCTTCCACCACTGCCAGTCAGCCCCTCTGCTCCTCTAACAACCTTCGGGGAGGTGGAGTCGCCGTGGGTCTGCCTGTCATCCACTCCATTAGGGTCGGTGGATCCCCGGTCTCCGCCTCCGACCTCCTCGACCCGGACTCCATTGCGGCCTATCGGACCATTGGCTCCGCCGTGGCTCCTGTCTCCCTCATCTCCGCTGTGGCCCATCAGTCCACAAGCTCCCCCGGGTTCCCTCGTCCCCCCAGTTCCACCTTGGTCATTCCTTGCCCTGCCCTCGCCTCGGGACTACCCTCCTCTGGCTTTGCCTCGTCCATTCGTCCCTCTGGCTCCGTTGAGCTCCTCTCTCCCTCCAGCTCCACCTTGGTCCTCGGTCCCTCTGGCTCCACCGTGGCCTTCTGGATCCCCGCCTGCGCTTCAGTCGCCAGAGCCATCTGCGTTGCCAAGTCCCTCCAGATCCTCTGCATTGCCCTGTCTCATCGGCTCTCCGGCTCCACCCTGGTCTCCTCTCCCACCAGCTCCCTTATCTTTTAGACATTTTCTGTATGATTTGGACCTTTAGGCAGCTGCTTTTGGATCCATGTCACACCTAAACACAACAATTATAATGAATTAATTTAGTATTTTAAAAACAAATGCATTACTTAATTTAAAATATAGTGACTTTTGATTGGTAAATGTATATTAATTCATTTAAGATAACGTATTCAACATAAATTCTTTAAAGAACAGTATGTTTAATGTATCTGCCGTCATCACCACCACAACCTGTCATTACCAGCACAAGCTGTAATGTGCTGGTAATGACTGTGCTGGTAATGACATTTTTGTCAAAAAACTAGCCTTACAAGCAAAGATGATGACTAAACAAGTGTAGCTAGCTTTCTACATGTAATGTACACCATTTTAACTATTAAAGTGATAAAAATAATCTAAAAATGTTTAAAATTACAGAAATACAACACATATGGTAATGACGCATAATAAGTGTACATGCCCAACACAAAAAATAAAGAGTAGATTTACTTACTTTTCTGAACATCAAGGCATCAGTCTTGCAGCTTGAAATCCATATGCTCCACTATGATATTAGGTTACCATGGCTACCAAATAAACTTTTGATGAAAAAAAAGTAGGAAAGTGCCTTTATGCAGAGCGTGTTGGTAATGACGGCTAAACCATGGGACAGGTAGAAATTAGGCAACATAAAGTACAAAATGCATATATATGCTTAATCTGTGCATGTAGTTTATTAGTTCAGGTAACATTTAATTCATATACATTTTTTTTTTTATTAATTTGTGATAAATAATGTTTGAGATATGGCATGACATGAGAAAACTCTGGTGGCGGACAACACCAGAACACAGATAATGTACCACAAAACACCAATAAAATGTGTTAAAATAATTAGTAAGAGCAGCCATTAAAAAGTCTAGGCTTGTTTTTGTTTATACTAATTAGTGGTGCTAAAATATATTAGATTTAATTAGTTTTTAATAGAATTACACCCTGTGGACAGAAATAGGCCCGAATTCTGGGAAATACCCAGCTATGTTTTATTTATGTAACACTCTTATGTAGTTTTATTTGCACTGCAATCTGGAAATGTTATATCAGTGTCTTCCTTCAGCATTCTTTTCTTAGACAGTGGCCAGGAGGTAACACAAGTTCTATTCAGAATCATTTATCTCTCTCTTTCTCTATTTATTTATTATGTTTTCATCATTACATTTTACATAATTTTTCCTGGGTTAGGGTTATTGTGAACAATCCAGTATTGTGAAAAATCCTTTTTAATATTAAACGTATATAACCAATGTTCTTAAGTAAATCGGACTTAACATCATGTAGTTCAGTTGATGTTTTAATATTTTAACACAATAAATAAAATAAAATGAACAGAAACCTTCATCTGACAGTGTTAAATACTGAGGGAGTTGACAAAAACTGAGAGAGTTGACAGAGGTCCAACTGAGGTTACAACAACCAATTGAACAAGACATCATGCAAATTTTTAAGCTAATATTGAATTACAGTACAGTCTAATTTTGCGCCTCCAGTAGCTCACAGAATACAAAAAGGCTATGTTAGGTTGAGTGTAATGGTAAGCATTATTATGTGCCGCCCTGTGGCAGCAACTAAAGGATCTAGAAACCGCATCAATTACATACATTTTATTTGTGCCGACCTGCATGACTTAAGACCGCATAATAGCACTGAAACTGCGCTCGTTAAAATCACAAATGATTTACTTTTAGCTTCTGACCAGGGCTGTATCTCAATACTAGTTTTACTTGATCTTAGTGCTGCGTTCGATACTATAGATCATACATTACTCTTAGATCGACTACAAAATTATACTGGTGTTCAAGGACAAGCACTAAGCTGGTTCAAATCATACCTATCTGACCGCTACCATTTTGTCTATTTAAATGGAGAAAAATCGATCATAACTCCAGTAAACTATGGAGTGCCGCAGGGATCTGTATTAGGCCCTCTGTTATTTTCAATATATATGATGCCACTTGGAAATATTATAAGGAAACATGGAATTAGTTTCCATTGTTATGCTGATGACACTCAAATATATATTTCATCACGGCCGGATGAAAACGCAAAATTTTCCAAATTGACAGAGTGTGTTAAAGATATAAAAGATTGGATGACGCGTAATTTTCTTTTATTAAATCCAGACAAGACAGAGGTAATACTTATCGGTTCAAAAAAACGCCCACAAAACCTCGCACAATACAACTTTAACATCATAGGATGTCCTGTTACTTTATCCTCTACAGTAAAGGACCTGGGTGTTATACTCGATTGCAACCTGTCTTTTGAAAATCATATTTCATATGTTACAAAAACAGCCTTTTTCCACCTTAGAAACATTGCTAAGCTACGTAATATGCTATCAGTTTCTGATGCAGAAAAGTTAGTTCATGCATTCATGACCTCGAGACTGGATTACTGTAATGCTTTATTAGCTGGTTGTCCTGCATCCTCAATAAACAAGCTACAGTTAGTCCAAAATGCCGCCGCTAGAGTTCTTACAAGATCAAGAAAATATGATCATATAACACCGATTTTATCATCACTGCATTGGTTACCTATAAAGTTCCGTATTAATTACAAGGTATTGCTACTGACTTATAAAGCCCTAAACGGCTTAGCTCCCGTCTATTTAACGGATCTTCTATCGCCCTATAATCCATCGCGCTCTTTAAGATCACTAAATTCAAGGCTTTTGGTCATACCTAGGATATCCAGAACCACCAAAGGAGGGAGAGCATTTTCACATTTGGCTCCAAAACTCTGGAATAGTCTTCCTGATACTGTTCGTTGCTCAGACTCGCTCTCCCAGTTTAAGTTGCCTTTGGCTTGCTCAGTTGGGGATATTTTGGGGATATTTAATTTAATTTGATCAATCAATAAATTCCTCTTGAAACAAACTTTGTTGTATTATTTTAATTTAATACTGTGAAGCTGCTTTGATACAATCTGTATTGTGAAAAGCGCTATACAAATAAACTTGACTTGACTTGACTTGACTTAAGCAGTGGGAAACCAGTTGACAAAACGTACTCGGTTACCTAATGTAACCTTGGTTCTCTCTAGAAGAGGGAACGAGTATTGCATAAGTTGCTTATGCTACGGGTAAAGTCATCTTTTCTCGAGATATGAAGCCAAAAAATTATCCTTAATTTTTGTATTTATTGTCAACGCAGTGCAGCAGCTAGCAGACCTAGAGCGAGCTATCTAGCGTGCTCATTGGCTGCCCTGCGGCAACTGCAGCAGCCTACCACTGAGCTCTGCGTGACGTCGCGCCCTCACACGTCGAAGCCCGCCAGAATGGGATTGGCTTAGCGTATATAAGGAGGGGCTCGGGGGCTGCTTCCCTGGTTTTCATCGACTGAAGCGAAATCAGCTCGTGGCGCGAGCACGGCAGGTTACGCAATCTCGTATTGCGTAAGTTGCTTACGCTACGGGACCCCTTGTCAACGCCGAGCGCACCAAGCATCCACTACATGAGTCCCAGGGGAAGCCCGGGGAACAAAGATAAGTGGGAATCAGGCGGCCAGCAACGCGGGGCTGCCGGTCTATATTAAGGAATATCAATCCTTATAGTGCAGCTTAACCAGGAGAGCTAAAGTCACGTGAGAGTAGCCTGAACACGAACAAACTGGGCAGAACATACACACCGCTTAGACTGACAAAAGTTTAGTCTGCAAGGCGGGAACTTCCAGGTTATAAAACCTAACAAATGTAGAGGGGGAGGCCCAGCCCGCCGCGATACAAATGTCATGAATAGAAATCTCGCTGGACCAAGCCCACGATGAGGCCATGCCTCTAGTGGAATGAGCCCTGATGCCCAGAGGGCACTGCAGGTATTTAGACGCATAAGCTGCTGCGATAGCGTCCACTATCCATCTGGACAGGCTATGTTTCGAGGTGGCAAGACCCTTGGTGCGCCCACCAAACGAAACAAAGAGCTGCTCCGAGCGCGAAATGTAAACTCTCAGCGCCCTGACAGGAGGTTATTATCGCCCTCGCTACCGGATGCTGGCAGAGCCGATAGAGAGATGACTTGCGCTCTGAAGGGAGTGCCAATCACCTTGAAGACATAACCATGTCTCGGTTTGAGGATGACTTTAGAGTCATTTGGTCCAAACTCGAGACACGCAGCGCTAACAGACAGCACGTGTAGATCCCCCACACGTTTGACTGATGACAGGGCTATCAGAAAAACGGTTTTGAGCGAAAGGTATTTTAGATCCACGGAATCTAATGGTTCAAAGGGATGTGTTTTCAGGGCCTCTAGGACCAAAAAAGATCCCAAATAGGAACCGACGGTAGCCGCGGGGGATTCATCCTCCTGGCTCCTCTAAGGAAGCGGATGATGAGCTCGTTCCTTCCTATTGACTGGCCGCGCGTCGACTCTGCGAATGCTGCAATAGCCGCAACATACACTTTGAGCGTGAAAGGGGACCTGCCCTCTTCCAACAGTTCTTGAAGGAAGCAAGCACCCACGAGACCCCACAAGTTCGTGGGTCTAGATTTTTGTCAGCGCACCATGAGGAGAACACAGACCATTTAGACGTGTATAGCCTTCTCGTAGAAGGAGCTCTAGACTGCGTGATCGTGTTCACAACCCCTTCTGGCAAGGCAACGGGTATCCGTTGATTATCCATGCATGCAGAGACCAGCGCTCTGGATGGGGATGCCAAATTGAGCCGCCGGCTTGAGAGAGAAGATCTCTCCTCACCGGAATCGGCCATGGGGCCACGTGTGACAGCCGCATCAGCTCTGGGAACCAGGTTTGGTTCTCCCATCGCGGGGCTATGAGGAGCACCGAGTGGCACGCTTCGCTGATTCTCTTGAATACCTGTGGTTACAGCGAGATCGGAGGGAAAGCATACAGTGGGCGGCTGGGCCAGGTTTGGGCCAGCACGTCCTCGTTCTTTGAAAAGAACCTTGGGCAATGAGCGTTGTCTTTTGACGCGAAAAGGTCGACTTCCGCTTTGCCGAAAAAGCGCCATAGTAACTGGACTGTCTGATGATGCAGGGACCATTCTCCCGGGGGAATGTTGTCCCTGGACAGTCTGTCTGGGCCGTCGTTCAGGTGGCCCGGCACATGCGCGGCTCTCAGGGAGCGTAGCGAGTGCTGAGCCCAAACGAGGAGGCGTTCTGCTAGATCGCAGAGATTCCTGGATCTGACACCGCCCTGGGTCACGTAGGACACCACAGACATGTTGTCCGTACGGACTAGAACGTGGTGGCCCCGTATGTATGGGAGGAAACCGCTCGACCGCTATCATCTCCAGACAGTTTATATGAAGGCGTTTCTCTCGGTCTGACCACAGGCCAAAGACCGGTCTGCCCACTTTCAGAGGAGCGATGCTGCCCTTCTGGAAAGACGCGGCCAGGTCAAGCGGGCCGTCATAGCCACAGAGTCCAGCTCTATTCCCAGAAAAGAGACTGACTGACTGGGCAGTAATGAGCTCTTGGTCCAGTTGACCGTGAGACCCAGGCTTTCCAGATGGCTGAGAAGCACTGTTCTATGAGATATAAGTTCTATCTCTGACTGTGCCAGAATCAGCCAATCGTCCAAATAGTTCAGAATCCGCATACCCCGATTTCTCAGGGGAGCGAGAGCCGCGTCCATGCACTTCGTAAATGTACGGGGTGCTAAAGACAGGCTGAACGTAAGGACGGTGTATTGATATACCTGACCGAAGGCGAATCTCAAGAATGGCCTGTGACGGGGTATTATCTGAATCTGAAAGTACGCGTCTTAATAAACCAGATAAATAAACCAGTCCCTTGGGCGAATTTGCGTGAGTATCTGTCTGGTTGTGAGCATTTTGAACGGTCTTCTCATGAGAGCTTTGTTCAAATATCTCAGATCTAAGATAGGTCTTAGAGCTCCGTCCTTCTTGGGCATGAGGAAGTAACGGCTGTAAAAGCCTGACTCGCTCAGAGAAGGAGGTACCGGTTCTATGGCCCCTTTGCACAGCAGTTTCGCTATTTCTGTGCGGAGTAGGTGTGCTACTTCCATATTCACTCTCGTCTCGGTCCGTGCTCGAAAGCACGGGGGACAGTGAGCGAACTGCAGCGAATAGCCCTGTTTTACTGTGCTCAACACCTCTGCATGTACAGCTAAGGGCAGAATGGCCTCCGGGTTTCGATCGCCGCACTTCGTGGGGTCGAGAACCTGAACCAGAGGTATGGGCACGGAGCGCGCGCTCTCGGTGTTTGAATACGGCGGCTCGCTGACAGCGATGGCTGGTCGTTTTACGCACGATGTCCCAGTTGCTTTGGACGGGTAGCATTTTGTGGGAAAACCGGGACGCGCGAGCAGCGCCGGGGGTACTGTGTTTGTCAGTAAGTGGTGAGCGCTCGTGAGCGGGCACAGGACTTACATTCATAACATGACCGGTAAGAGGTAACTTTGGCTGTGTAACAGAGCGGGCAGTGAGTAGGTGTGGGCACAGGTTCGTGGGCACATTTCCTACATTTAACACTCGAGCGGCATTTGCCAGCTTTATGTGAGTGGGCTCTGTCAGAGAGAGAGACACGGGGGGACCGTACTTGTGTGTAGGGGTGAGCACTGGGACATGGGCACATTTTCTACAATCAAAACACCATCGGTGTTGAGCCGGAATGGGCGGACACAAGACTTACAACATAGCCGGTGTGTGTCGGCTTTATAGGTTTTGTCCCCTGGGACAAAAGTGTAGCAAAGCGTACAGTGAGTAGGTGTGGGCACTGTTTTGTGAGCACATTTCCTACATTTAACACTCGAGCGGCATATGCCAGCTCTAGAGTGGGCTCTGCATGAGTGAATGACACAGGGGGAACTGTGCTTGAGTGTAGGGGTGAACACTGGGAAGCGGGCACATTTTCTACACTCAAGACACCATCGGCGTGAGCCGGATAACCAGAATTGTACTCTTACGAGATTTCTCTGGGTTGCCGTAAAAACGGTGTTTGGGTGCAGGCGAGCGGGTTGTACAATGCACTCGTTGGCTGCAAAATACACATCTGCAGTCGCCTTTTTAAGGGGACTGACAGAGCGAAATGCTTTGAAGGCTCATATGTTTAGACGCTCATAAATACTCGAGCACCATCCTGTGAGCGCGAGGGTGCGAGAGGCGGGTTCGCTTTCTGTATGTAAGAAAGCTGGCCGCGAGCTCGGAGAAGCAAACAGCATAATTTTTATCTGCCGCCAGAGCCAGGATTCGAACACGGGTCTCTGGCGCGAAAGCCTAGAATTTCGCCACTGAGGGAAAACACATAAGCTTTTAGTTAGCGCGAGCATATAAGAGAGCATCATCATGCTTTGTGTCGGCGTTTGTTTGCAGGCGTGCATGTATTATAACAGGCTCGTTTACTGCAATATTAATATTTCCAGCCGCCTGAACTTAAGAGGGGACAGAAATGTGTGAGAATTGGAGGTTGGTCTGGCCTCGGCGGGACTAAAAGCACTCTCTCTCCTCCTTTCGCCGGTGAGTGAGGCACGCGGGCTGCTGAACGTTCGCAATAGGCGAATAGCCAGAGAGCGTCATCATGTCTTGTGACGGCGTTTGTTTGCAGGCGTGCATGTATTATAACAGGCTCGTTTACTGCAATTTTGATATTTCCAGTCGCCTGAACTGAGAAATGTGTGAGAAATGGAGGTTGGTCCGGCGTCGGCGGGACTAACACTCTCTTTCCTCCTTTCGCCGGTGAGTGACGCACGCGAACGGGGCACGAGGGCGGGGTAGCTTTCTTGTAATGTAAAGAAAGCTAGCCCCGTGACCTTCCGCTTCTGACATCCCTTGTGAACAGCGCAGTTTGCGCGGCTCGAACAGAGGGAGAGAGAGCGGGAAGAGTGCGAGGCATTTGAAACAACGCCTCGTTGGAAATTTGTCTTTTAGAAGAAGAGAGAGTGTGTGTCGCAGTGGCGAACACACACAGCAGAAAGAGGATATGACGCCGGATAGCGTAGCAGGCACGGATGGCTGAAGGCGGCGAAGAATCGTCCGGCTTCCTCAGGCGCTGTCCTCTGCTTGCACTGTCGCTTGTTTCGACGGCGGCGGCGGCTTCTCTCAAAGATCCAGCGATGCGGAGAGCTTCGCTGAAGAGATGAAAATCAGGGAAGCAGCCCCCGAGCCCCTCCTTAAATACGCTAAGCCACTCCCATTCTGGCGGGCTTTGAAGCGTGAGGGCGCGACGTCACGCAGGGCTCAGTGGTAGGCTGCTGCAGTTGCCGCAGGGCAGCCAATGAGCGCGCTAGATAGCTCGCTCTAGGTCTGCTAGCTGCTGCACTGCGTTGACAATAAATGCAAAAATTAAGGATAATTGTTTGGCTTCATATCTCGAGAAAAGATTACTTTACCCGTAGCGTAAGCAACTTACGCAATACGAGAGAACCTCTCGTAAGAGAACTGAATATTTGTCCACCTTAACCACATGTTGTAGAGTGGAACTATTTATTTTTTTCCTCAGTTGTAGCTGCCTTAATAAACATATAAAAAAATGCCAAGATACTTAAAAACATACCTTTGACAAAACAATTAAGGTTTTTAATGTTTTGAAAATTAGTCATTTATGTTCCCCAAGGCTGCTTTTATTTAATTAAAAATACAGTAATATTAAAGAACAATTGAGGAAAGTTTTGAGAACATGTTGCCCATAATATTTTCTTATGAATGTTATTGTGGTTTCAGAGAAACACATATTTCCTGTAGGGTGTTTACTCGCCTTCCCTTGTGTTTACTCTCATCAGGTATAAGGATGTGTCTATTTACCCTATGACACTGTGCGCATTGGCATACATCCCAGTGTGGAGAGCTTTCATTTTGAGGTGAAATCAACTAAAACACTTTACAAAATAAAGTGGTATGTACCTGTATAATAAATGCGCCTGTCCTTGAAACACTCTCAAATGTTCAGCTCACTTTCTTATCACATTTGTAAAGCAGATTTTTGAGACCAGACCACCACATGCATTACATTATCATGAAATGTATAGCTTTGAGCTCTACTCATGGTGGCTCTGCTATGGTAGCAGAGCCAATATCTGTATCTGTAACAATCTCAAAATGATTTGTATCTGTATCTGTATTGGGATAAATCCAGAAATGGCCAGGGCTTTAGTCAAAAGTTTGTGAAATTACATGAGGAGCTGGTTTTTAATGTAATTATGTTACCTTCCTAGTTTTCATTGAACAAATATGCTTTGTATAACATAATATATGAATATTTTGTTTATAATTATAAAAATTCTTTAAATATCTTCTAATTAAAACAATAATCCTAAATGTTAAATAAAAGGGATTTTTTATTTATTTATTATTATTTATTTCCAGAGGAACTTTGCGTACCGATACAGTATATATCAGGACAATCATCCACAACAAATCAACAACATGTATGTTACTTAGACCCTATACCGACTAAGCTACTGAAAGAGATGCTTCCAGAGGTCATAAATCCTCTTCTTAATATCATTAATTAATCTTTGTCATTAGGATACGTACCAAAAACTTTTAAGCTGGCTATGATTAAACCGCTTGTTAAAATCGTACAGAATTAGTCAGTTACAGGTCGATCTCGAATATACCTGACAAAAGGGAACCAGGGATCACACGGATATTATGTCATTGACAGGCGACAAGTGAACAGGGACGGGTAATTTTTTAAATTGTGAATTTGTCTGAATTTACAAATTCTTGGAAACATTTAGGATAATGGAAGTACACAATTGAAAGAAATATAACACTGTGGTGTTTTTTTTTTTTTACACAAGTGGTTTTTGGATATTTTGATACAAAATTCGTACATATTTCTTACATATAATATATTATCTTATGTACATTTAACAATATGGACAAAATGTATATTACTATAATATTAAAAAACAGCACATGAATGCCACTTCTAAAAAAATCAATTTACCACTTCTATAATTCAAAGTGACATCAAAAACCACAAATATCTTTACTCTAAGGCTAATAAATGTGTCACAATCAGCTGCTGGGTCATTATTTAATAGAACGAAATAACTCCACATTTCTCTGTCATTTACTCTGAAAAGCAATTTAAATAAGTGCATTGACAGTGCTGTCTGTCACTGATTGTGTCTTTAATGATTATGGAGTTAATCACAATTTTTTTTAGAGGGGCTGGGTGGATAAAAGACTGAAGCCCCCTAAAAAGGCCCCTGATGTTTTGAACTTCAAGTGTGAATGAGATTTGACAGTTATGGCAGAAGGGATCTTTCATTGATCTTTTTTTTTTTTCACACAAAGATATGACTTCAGAAATCATCAGTTTTCAGAAGTCATATTGACTGCTTTTACAGTGTTTTTTATTTTATTTTTATTTTTAATTTTGGGAGCTTGACCAATTACAATTTCAATTTCAATGTATTGAAAAAAGCAACTATACCATTCTGCTGCATTTCTCATTTTTGTAACATGAAAAGAAACTCAAAACAGGCTTTGAATGATATGAGGAGTAAATAACAACATTCTTATTTTGAACTATTCCTTTAAATAAATTGGTTCTCAGCAAGTGGGTCCTGATCCAAAAATATGTCACAGACCTATAAGGGGCATAACAGGGGAACAAATTATACAATGCAAACATATTTAGGGCATATAATAAATTAATATCTAACCAGGAACAAAGCTACACAGCGTAAAAGAAAATACAACCCAGACAACATTAAATATGGGTTCACTATAGGAACAAGGATGAACTTGTGTGCCAAAAATGTTCTGCATTATTTTGTGCAGTGAGTTATCGGCTACCGAGGGAATGATGTCATCTAAATTAAAAAGACATTTTAGAAAACAAACACTCAGACAACAAAGACAAGCTTAAAAAAATAAAAATAAAATAAAATTACATAAAATGCCATTAATTACAATGTACTGTATTACATTCATACTTAATGCTAATTGAATTATTGCGTATATAAATACATTTCAGTGTTTCATTCCATGGAAATTTTTGTTCACTTTTGTTTAAGAAACAATCCCCCGGTTTCACAGACAAGGCTTAAAACTAGTCCCAGATTAAAATGCATGTTTGAGCTGTTTTAACTGAAAGCAACTTGCACTGACATATCTTAAAATATGTTAGTGCCATTGTTTTGTCTCAAGTTATGTTTTTTTTTTTTTTCTAAGGCACATTTTTTTAATCTACTTTGATGTCCTAATTGAACTAAGGCCTAATCCTGGCTTAATCTAAGCCCTGTCTGTGAAACCAGGCCAATACTGTTTTAGGCTGCAACCATAAGGTCACTTCAAAAGATGGCATTGTCCGTTCACATCATTTCCCAGTCACTGCTTGTCAGCTTTTAAAATATATTAGCTAAATCAACTATAATGTCAAGCAAACTGACATTTTTAATAGATTACTCAACATTTTCTGTAATCTGCACCACAACAGGTGATGCTTGCATTGATCTAACACTTATCAATTTCCGTTCTTAGGTGTCACAACTGTCCTGACTATGACCACACTGAGTATAAGTGCCCGGAACTCACTTCCCAAGGTGGCCTATGCAACAGCCATGGACTGGTTTATGGCAGTGTGCTATGCCTTTGTCTTCTCTGCTCTCATTGAGTTTGCCACCGTCAACTACTTCACAAAGCGCAGCTGGGCCTGGGATGGCCAGAAGGAGGCCCAGGAGATGCGGGTAAGATAGACCATTTAATACGCTGGAGTAGGATGTCACAATGCTGTGAAAGTACAGTACTTCCTGTACACTTGAGTGCTTATATTCTTTTAAGATCTTGTCATGGAGTTAATGGGTGCACTATAGGTTTGCCACCGTCCCGTAAAATATTGAATCGTGAATGGGTGTCCCTTATTTTACCACACTAAAGGTAGCAACCCTAGTGCACTTTCATTTGAAAAAATCATCTGAAAGAAGTTACCTTGTTTTCTTTAAATTAAAATTGCAGTAAGCTTTACATTTCAGCTTGTGTATTTGTATAGTGTTTCTCAGTGTAATCAATCACGGTTTCATTTTCCACTGTCAATTTTTTTACAGAGTTCCTCCAGACAATAAGCAATAAATATTCAGCATATAAATCCTAAACTAACATGGGCTTTCTTGTTAGCAAGCTTGTCACTATTGTAATATTTTACAATATTGAGGTTGAGGTTGTTGCCGTTCAATAAGTTTAAGGGCTGCCAACCTTCTCTCTTTTTCCCCCACCGCTTTTGCTTGCTCTTGATTATTGCCACCCTCTGGTCCTGGCCCTGATAACCTCTGAGAAATGAAGTGCTTAGAGCTAATGAATGTGAATTGCTGCAGAGAAAGCTCAGCGAGGTGCCGCATTGCTCACAGTATGAGGAGATATTGTACCTGGGAATCACTAATATAAATTCCTGTTTTGTTCTCTTGTTGTAACCCATGCTTAATCTATCGAGAAACACTTTACTTCTTCATTAACTGTTCAATAGAATAGAAATGTTATGTTTCTCCAGGAAGCGTCGAGAACAGCTACAGAGTCTCTTCGAAGAGAGTACAATGCAAAACTGATAGCACGTATAGGCTTGGACAATAGAAGTTGAAGCCGGCTGTTAAAAATGTAGTATTGAAGAAAAAAGTGACAATTTATGTATAATGTGGATGAAAACCTTTTTCTAACATAATTTAGTTGAATAAATTCTCATTTTCACAACCCATTCCTTTATGGAAGTTTGGGGGAATGTTTACAAAACGCATAGTTAATGACTAGGGGTGCTCCGATTGATCGGCTACCGGCCGATCGGCAATCTCTCAATTTGCCAATCGTGAACTTGAGAGGGACGGCATGACTTGCAGTGGCGTCGTCTCAATCTCTGTCGGCGCAGGAAAAATAATTATAATACTGAAGGTGAGATACACTTCATATATCTTTATTAAATAAATCAGTAATTTGAAAACTTTCTGTGAGAAGTGATTTCACAAATGGCACGAGAGAATCAGTGCTCTCTTTCTCTAAATGGGCAAATGGCTTCACATCACTACATCACACACTACATATAAGCGAATTGCACGCTGCACAGTTGACGGAATTGTCACTTTTTAAACCATTCAGTAGGCCTACTCGCACGCTCTCTGAGAGACGGGGCACTCATGCACGCTCAAAGCGTGCACACATAAAGTCGCCTAACAGCTCAATTATCAAAATGCACTTTAATAGTTAAATACACACATGTACAAAATTACTGTCTTGCCAAGTTTTCACGTAAACACCGTTGGTTCTGTCTTAAATAAAAGTAAACAGTCGATAAAGAAAACGCAAGTGTAAAAGGTCCTTTCACACTGAGCACAATTAAACGGTGCGAATGTACGTCGCGATGATGAAACAATAGATCCCTATGGAGCTATTCACATATCTATTCTATAGCTATTCATATATCACAGCGCGACAAAGTGAGATTTTTCCCGCAAGGGAGAA
Organism: Leuciscus leuciscus; assembly: GCF_965113295.1. NCBI lineage: Eukaryota > Metazoa > Chordata > Actinopteri > Cypriniformes > Leuciscidae > Leuciscus > Leuciscus leuciscus. The sequence continues at coordinate 10,707,057 of NC_138740.1, forward strand.
GAGAATGGATGTTGAGTGTTATCATTGGTGTCTGAGAACAGATTTATTCTTACACGTTCTTTATATAGATTATCATTTCTATTCATGTTCCACTGAATTATGCAATCTGAAGAGCTTGAAATGGCATAGAGCAGAGTGTTAAAGGACAAGTTCGGTATTTTACACTTAAAGCCCTGTTTTCAGATCGTTTCTGATGAAATACAACGGTTAAGATTGAAATTTGGACAAATGCTGCTGGCCCGAGAATTTTCGGTTTCTGTGGTAGCACCCCCCCACCTCCACAATGGTTGCATAGGTGCACTGGAATAATCCTTCCTAAAACGCATTAAACTTTCGTTTACAAAGACGTGAAACTCACCGAGTGGTCAGGGGTGTTCACTGATATGCTCACACAAAAATCGCTGCAAAAGATGCTTTCCAACAGGTTTTATCGTAGTTTTTCATCCGATACAAGTCAATGGAGTTGGACAAAAACTACGATAAAACCTGTTGGAAAGCATCTTTTGCAGCGATTTTTGTGACAACCATTGTGGAGGTGGGGGTGGGGGGGGGGGGTGCTACCACAGAAACCGAAAATTCTCGGGCCAGCAGCATTTGTCCAAATTTCAATCTTAACCATTGTATTTCATCAGAAACGATCTGAAAACAGGGCTTTAAGTGTAAAATACCGAACTTGTCCTTTAATTTCGTTAACGAAAACTATGACGAAAAATGTTCGTTGACGACTTTTTTTTCCAACTAAGACAAGACGATGAGAGACGATACCCACGTCATTAAACGATAACTGTGACTATATCAACACATGCAATATCGTTGACGAAAAAAGACGAGACTGAAATGTATTTTAAAAAACTTGACCAAAACCACTTGTCTTTGTCGTATAAAGGAAGAGACAACACATTGCAGACTGTTTTTACAAGCATTCATGCTTACGGTTGCCAGATTTCAATAATTGTAACTCCAGTCAGAGCACTTTTTCTGTTAAAAGAACACGTTTTCTACCCGGTCTTTTCAATAATATCTGGCAACCATGCGCTTGCGCGCGCTCTCTACACTGCTGAAGAAGCGCGGATGATCTGAAAACACAGACAAGTAAGCTGGAATTCAGCGATCTTCATTTGAGATTTTCTACTTAAATTAAAATGTCATTCAGTCGGTCTGTGTTCTGTCACGAGCCGCTTGCGTTGTTTGTGCGACTAAATCTGCGATCAAAATGCAGGCTGATATCCAGCAGTGTTTTTAATGTTGATCATATTATAAGGGCAAGAATATCCAGAATAATATGTTTCCCGAATATCCACAAGATTTCAAATGTGACATTGATTTTCAATGTTCAACAGTTCAACAAGCAAAAGGGAAACTTTTGTTAAGTGATGTGCTACATTAAAAACAGTATTGTCAGTAGGCTATATACGAAAGCCATAGCAGAACTGCAGCACACAGCGGTGATCGTGAACGAATCTGTGGCTTTGAACGAATCGTGAGATTCAATGATCAGTTCATAAATACAGCCACTCATAGATATCCATATAAGGCTAGATGTCTTAAGGCGGAGTCTCGAACGGCATCACACCGGCGGCCATCTTGTCACAGGGAAGCTTTCTGGCTCTGTGGTATCTGAAGTAAGGTGAGTGATCAGCACGAACACAAATCCTCTTATCTCGCTGAAATCTTGACGGATTTACAAACGGTTTGGTTTCTTACAAACGTTATTAACGTGGCTATAATTCTGGATGCTTGAACATGTTTAAATATATAATATTATATTTATTGATAAGTATGCAGTGTCATAACTACATCTCTGACGTTTATAACAAACCAAACCGTTTGAAAATCGGTAGAAAATTTAGCAAGTTATGGTTATTTAAAAAGTACATGCACCATTAACAAAATGTTACGAGTGAGCGAGCTCCCTGTGGCAAGATGGCCACCGTGTGCGGACGTCGACCTCAATTGGCCAGCAGCGCGGACGAGACATCTAGCCTTTATTAAATGATATCTATGCAGCCACTTGCTTCATTACTGAATGAATGAATGAATGAATGAATGAATGACTCGAGGACTCACTCATAAAGACAGTGACTTACCGCCACCTACTGGCGATTTTAATTTAATATTTAAAAGTATCACTTCGTTTTTACCATCATTGCATATTTATTGAACATTGTTTTATTTAAAGCATTATTTATTTTATAAAGGTAAAAAATGAACTGGAGAAATCGATTTGGAGTGCTGTCAGTACAGAGAACAACGACAAAAATCGGTGTTGCCTACACCGTGTTATCCTCTTTTTAAAATTTGCACCCTGTTGACTTAAATGGGGCAACCTGCTTTTAGCCTCTTAACATCCTTGATGTGTCATTACAAGTGCACAGCCATGTGAGTGATTCCTTCAGAGTGAACACGGTGAATCTGACTGCAGTAGATGTGAAATAAATGAATAAAAGTGATGTTAATTCAGCCAGCGCGCTGCGCACATACCTGTATTTACTTCCTGTTTTCGGTCGAAGTCCACAGTAGTCGATTGTCGAGTTCACGCGCGTGATCATTGGTAACTAAGCAACAGTGGAGACTCAGACAATCGACTACTGTGGACTTCGACCGAAAACAGGAAGTAGTGTAGGCAACACCGATTTTTGTCGTTGTTCTCTGTACTGACAGCACTCCAAATTTACCAAAAAATGAGCTCAATTTTAAAATTGACCGGAGTTCTCCTTTAATGGAAAAGGTGTGACTGCAGTCTAAGTGGAAAAGAGGGGACCGTACCAGAGGGTACGGCACTCAAAAAAATTGGAGAACCACTGAACTAAGGAAAAGGAATATGTAAAATTGCACCAGTGCTACTGCTAAAGAGTGCCAATGATACATCATGTTACCTTGATTTTAAAGGTTGTATCAGCGATTTCAGGCCAAAAAAGGCCCAAACATGAGGTTTTGCGCTCGTGCACGGCTGCACGCGAAGTCGGAGAACACGGAGAACACGAGCATAAAACCTCACAACACCCACCCCCTGTCGGTGATTGGTTGGAACACTATTTATTTTGGTTTTGAGTGGTTGGTGAAACCAATTGTTTTTGTGTGCAGATCTCAGAGCCTAGGCTGCCTACAGAGACGCGTTTTTTTGACGGCCTGCTTATGGGGCGGGCAGCTAGCGGATCGTTAGGAAAGATTAGATGAAAGTGATCATTTATTTTTGGGCCTGAAATCACTGATACAACCTTTAATTTCTCATAAGCTTAATTGAATTGGCCTAGAGAGAAAACTTATAATGACATTTTTTATAAAGACTACATATAAAATAGCTACCAAAATTAATGTCGGTAGTTTGACTTAAAGTAATGACTAAAAGTTGACAAAAAATACAATGACTTTTCATCAACTAAAACTAGACAGGTTTAAAACTAGTAAAGACAAAATGACTCAAATGTGACTAAGATCAATAAGCATTTTCGACTGAAGATGAAGACTAAGACTAAATGAAAAAATGGATGCCAAAATGAACACTGATAGAACGCTGTTTTCTTCCGTGCGTGTCTATTATGAGTCAGAGAGTTAATTTTCTCTAGAGCTGTCAATCATATTATGTGATCATAACTCCTGCTCTTCCGAATGACGACATTGTGTTAATTTCCTCGTTCTGAGTTCAACACAGTTCCACACATATACAGCTGAGAGAAACATTTCCACAGATGAAACATGAAGCCAAATAAATATATGATTATACGATGATATATGTTCTGTTTTTTTCATGCTGCTCGGGGTATTTTTATAACAATAAAAAATTTGAAATGCTTAGCAGGTGTAGCAATCAGTTTACTATAAAACACTACAAATAATGCACATCTGCCTATAATTCAATCAAAATACGATCGCTGTCAGAAGTTATCACATGCACACGATGATGGTTTCTGTGTTGTACCAAACTTTACTATTACTTAATTTACAGGTTTTTTTCAATTGCTAAGAAGCGTTTGACAATTCTTAAAATACTTTTTCTAAACTCTTAACACAGCAACACACCTACATCACACAATTAGCCAAATAGTTAATTTTCTGCCCAAAACCACATTTTCTTAAATAAATACAAACTCTACATTTCAAAATGCAAAATTACTTTTTCAATATACACTAACTCTATCAAAACATTGCAAACCCGTTTCAAAATTGAATCATTCGGTCAAAACTTTAGCACTCGTTTTCTATCCAACATGAACACATAGTCAATCATACCGCAATGACTGCCAAAATACTAACAGTTGGTGGCATTACAAAAACTGCATTACTTTGAAATTGCATTACTGCATTTCAGTTCTATCTGTATAGAACATACAGTATGAAATCCATTTTTTAATTCATCCAGCTGTGTGTGTGTGTGTGTGTGTGTGTGTGTGTGTGTGTGTGTGTGTGTGTGTGTGTGTGTGTGTGTGTGTGTGTGTGTGTGTGTGTGTGTGTGTGTGTGTGTGTGTGTGTATTCATGGTGCATTAGATAGTATGTGTACAACATAATATCTAAATATGAAGGAGTCTTCAATACTTTATAGAATATACAACTGAAAAAAAAACCCAGTAAGTGACAGAATTTCTGCAGTAAAGGTTTTATTAGCAGTATGAAATTGCTGACCGTGTTCAACAAATCGAAACAAAGACAAACATACATGACCTTTGGTTTAAAGTGTGCAAAAATAAAACAAAATGACAGGAAAAATGCCCGGAAAAAAAGGCCCAGAAAAAAAAAGTCCTGTTCTAATCTATACGATCTTCAGCATTTGGTCACATGTTCTCATCTACATCACTTCGTATGTTGTCTCTCGCTATACACCTTTGAAAGAAACGCTTTGGCATGCCTTATCCACCCCTGACAGTCTTCAACGGAGATGTCTCTGCATCCATGGCATCCAGGAGGGACATTTGGTCATGTGGCCGATGATCATATACTTTCCACCTCCAAGCAGAAAAAAAATCCTCAATGGGGTTGAGGAAAGGAGAGTGTGGAGGAAGAAAAAGGGAAATCACTCTTGGATGTGCTGCAAACCAGTTTGTGATTTCATGTGAATGGTGGAATGCTACATTGTCCCATGTAATCACAAATGTCCTCATGTTTCCTCCCACCTGTTCTGCTTCTGGCACCAGTTGTTGGTAGAGGTAATCTAAAAACTAAAGAAGGCGCTCTGTGTTGTAGGGACCAATATGGCTTTTCTGCAGGACCAAACCTACGTGCCTGCCTACGTGTTTTTGCCAGGTTAAACCCTGCCTCGTCTACATAAATGAATTTGTGCAGTGTCTGATTAGCCTCCAACTCCATAATTCTCTGAAAGAAAAATCAAACACAATTATTACATAAATGCTTTAGAGAGTAGCTATAGAGAATAGTGAAAAAAAAGAGGTGTGGAATAGTCACTGTAGAATCAGACATGGTGTATAGACACCATACCTTGACGTATTGGTGCCAGAGTTCCTTGACCCGATCACTGTTTCTCTCAAAGGGAACCATGTACAACAGTTTCATTTCGAATTCTGTGTTTGGTCAGAGTCCGAGCAATGGTAGCCAGGCTGATGCTTTCCACATTTTGGAATACCAGGTTGTCCTCTATAATTCTGGTCTGAATTTATCTCGGTTTCATTGCATTGTCAGCAATGACCCATCCTACAATGGCATGTTCTTGGTCTTCACTGAAAAGCTTTCTTCTTCCCCCAGAGCGAGGAAGTCATTGGTGCCTTTAGAGGAACAAAAATACAACATATTTGTATTTGTAACTGCTGGTGGCCAGCAGTTACTGTAATACAGTAAATAGCAACTGCACTTACATGGACATACACTTTTATTGTGCACTGTAAACCCTAATAAGTTCACAGAACTCAAAAATTATTTTGTAACAGATTACACAAAAATATTTTAGTGATGTTTTTAAATGTTTTAAGTTTACATAAAATAAAAATTACATTTCCAGTTGCCTTAAATTATCTCAATGTTACCTTATAAATATTGATATTCCTCAACTTATAATTAGGGAGTAATTCACTCAAAATGTTCAATATTTTTCAACTCATATAATGTGGGAAATACACTCAAAATTTTCAAAAATTTTCAACTCATAATGTGGGACATGCACTCAAAATTAATTCTAAACTGAAATACTGATGTCGGCCCACTACACAATTATTAATCAGCTAATAATGTTAGAAAACATGAAAGTGACACCACAGTTACAATTTAACAACTTTTTTTTTTATTTAACAAAATGCGCTTTTTAAAAGGCACGAATCAGAGGAGCTCAGTCAAAACAAAGTGCTTGTGATAAATTAAAACAAAAGGAAAAGGAAATGAATCCATAAAAACAAAATGTGTTTTAAAGTACATTAAGGGCCCTATTTTAACGATCTGAAACGCAAGTGTCAGGCGCAAAGCGCAAGTAACTTTGTGGGCGGGTCTCGGCGCTGTTGCTATTTTCCCGGCGGGATAAATGACTCTTGCGCCAGGCGCAAATCTAAAATGGGTTGGTCTGAAGTAGCTTCATTATTCATAGGTGTGGTTTGGGCGTAACGTGAAATAAACCAATCAGAGCGTCATCTCACATTCCCTTTAAGAGCAGATGCGCTTTTTCCATAGCGGATTGCTATTGTAACGGCGGATTTGCCAGGCGCGCGCCAGGAGCGGTTCACAGCCAAGGAGAGCAGCGCTCTCGTCACGGCCGTAAAAGAGAGAAGTTACATTGAAATGGAGAAACCCACCCAAATTAACTTCGGTTAAACAGGCGTATGATAATTTGGGTAAATGTGTAAGCTAGATGTATGCTTTTAAAATAAATTGTCTATCTATCTATCTATCTATCTATCTATCTATCTATCTATCTATCTATCTATCTATCTATCGTAATAATGTATGATTTGCAAAAATGAAAACTGCTGCTTCTGTGTAGATGAGAGAATCAAAGTGTATGCGCGTTGTGCACACGCTACATTGATTATGGCCAAGCATGCGCCCTTAAAATAGCATATGAATAACATGCGCAACGCGCCACTGACTTTAAACAATTTTTTCCTGGTTAGTGGCGCAATTGTTTTCTTAACCTGCAAAATAGCAAGAAGGAACGTTTGCGCCGGAACACGCCTCCTCTTTGCGCTGAACCGCCCCCGCGAGCGCAAGTGTATTTCTTAGTTAACCGACGTGCTTCTGTGGAGGGAAAAGTCCGCTTTGCGCGGGTGCAAAATAGGAATGATACATGCGTCGGTGTACAAAGTCACTTGCGCTGGGTGCAAGATAGGGCCCTAAGTGTTAATAGTTACATATGATAGTGGTCATTGCTACAGAGGGTAGATTCAGTATTTTTGGTCTCCATCTCACCTTATTCAGTAAACATTATGATTAAAACTCACAAAGGATTCATGATAAAATTCAATAAGATTCTAAGTATAATCCATCCTCAACAGCAATGACAACTATTACAATGTGGAGCCATTTAACACTGTTTAAAAACATTAGGCACTTACTGTACCTTGAAGGCTGCAACTCACTTTTTTTAAAATAAAACATTCAAATAAAGTACTGGTTTCTACTTTGCCGTACTTCACTGGCAACATCAAGTTAGTGCATCAAGGTAGGTATTAGGCAACAGAACATTAAACATGTATAGTGCATGAATTGAACAGTCGTTTCCCACAACGTGGGCTGGGCAATACATCAATGTTGTGATATTTATCTATTAACAATCAATGTATTAAATCTGAGGTAGAAGAGGCAAACAGTGTAACATCTTAACCCCCTGGGGTCGGCTGTATCGCCGGCGATACCAGCTCGCTTTTTTTTTTTATCAGTTCAAAAGAGATTCATTTTGCTCTGTTGACTTTGATATTACAAACAAGTTTCACACATCAATCGATTCTGTTAAATGTGTATTATTTTTGTGTATACTCACAATAAAAACAAAGTGTTGTGCTTTTCGCCAAATAAAGAAAAATAAACACGAAGCGAGTTCTGCCTTCTCTCTGTCAGTGAAGTCCATTCTGAAACGTGTCCGAAAATGAACAATAACTCAGCGAATACTCAGTCAAACAGGCACACAGACACACAGGCATGAAGCTTGAATTCTCTTCTTTTAAATGAAGTAATTTATATTTAAAAAAAAATATTCTCTGTTTATGTAATCTTTATGAAAAGAGAGAGATGTCAGTCGTTCTCATCTCAGCTCATTACGTTTTAATCTGCCCCGCCCACGGAGAGCGCGCGCTATTCAAACGCAAATGACTGAGACGATCCCATACAAACTGTGAACGCCCCCATATCAGCTCGAGAAAACACATCAAGTTTATTCAGATCATTGCACTTGTTTACACTGTCTCGCAGCGCTGTGAGGAATAATAATAATGGAAAACTTACCTCAGAAGTGCTGGTATTTCGAGGAGCAACGGATGGAATACTGTAGTAAGTTTTTTTTCATTCTCAAGTAAATCGCGTTTCTGTGTGAATGAATGAACGGCAGAGATGCGCTGTTTACCACAACTCGCAAAAAGACGGTTTAAATTTGAATTGCGTTTTTGTGTGTGAATGATCTGCTTTTAGCAAACTATTTTGCTATACTGAGTAAAAATCGACTGAAATATGATGATGTTTTATTAACAAGGTTCGGGAGGAGCACGTTCAGATAATTAACACAGGTGGAGAGCACTCAGCAATCAATGGTAAGAGGTGCATATATACTCAGCAGTCTCACCTCATTCCATTGACAGTTTTGCAGCATCCCTCCACCACCCCTTCTCCACCCTTCTAGTCCTAAACACTTACATACGGGGGGGGGGTACTCTGGGTTCGGGCCGAACTCCTAGCTCGGAGCCCTCCCTCCGGACAGCACGCCAAATACGCATTAAACTTTACCCTTCAAATTATATGTAAGTGTGAACTCGTGAATTGAAATAAAATGTATTTGTATAAGCAACGTATTAAACTGCAAATTAACATTTATATTCCTTATAATAAAATCGAAAGACCTATGTTACAGACAAATGAAAGACAACATTTCGTTGACTAGTTTTGGATAGATTACACATTTTTACTGTAAAATATCTGCCACCTCAAATAAGCTTTTTTTGCCAATTTTTGCTAATATGTTAAATATAGTATGTTTCGTCAATGTAGGCTATATTCGAAGTAATGAATCCTTAACTTTGAAATATGTATGATAAAATGTATACTTTAGTTTTTACAAAGAAAGATTACACTTCAATTGTTGTTGTAATTGTAACCTTTTTAATAAAAAATATATATTTACAAGGTAGATGTAAACAAATTTTAAAAGGTAAATATAAGCCTTTTCTTTAAATAATTTTTATTGTGTTTTATTATTGACAAATTTGGGGAGAGGATACATATTCCAAAACTGAAAATACAGTATGAGAATTAACTGCACAATTACTAGACATGTTTTCCTTGGATATTATACAATTTGCAAGCAAAATTTGTGAAAAAATTGACATGCTTCCAACTGTGAACCAATTTGGTAGAATATATATATATATATATATATATATATATATATATATATATATATTGCTCTTGCATTCTTTCTTGTGGCTATAAGTGACACACCTGAATGAATGGCTCATTAAGTATGCGGGCCCCATTGTCTCCTCAGGTGTGAATCCCTAAATATGCATGATGCTGTTGAATCGTTGACGCCCCTTGCGCATATTGTCTTTACAAACAAAAAGTGTTTTACAAGATTTAAATCAATGTATTGTGTTATGTGAATGATAAGGGCAGGATGATTTTCACATCATTTTGAAGAAAAAACTCTAGGCAACGACATCCATTAGTCAAAAGTCTTATTGTCACATATTTAGTATGTGTTTTGTGGCCTTATTTCAGAAACTTTAGTTTTTTGTTTTTTCAATAACCATGCATAAACATTATTCTCTCAAAAATACAAACATGTACATGCATGTTGCTCACATATTATGATAGCCCTGTTTGTGCTAAATAGAGTGTAATTATACCTTTGCCATTAATATGTTTATAAGCAACTGAAAAAAGCACAAATGTCAGGGCATGTCAGAACATCTCAAGGACCCCAAAAACCACTCAGACCCCAGAGGGTTAAATCTGAGGTAGAAGAGGTAAACAGTGTAACATCTTAAATCTGAGGTAGAAGAGGCAAATGATTACATTTGTAAAGAGGGGGAAAAAAACAAAAACTTCCTCAATACTCAACAGTGATTCACTCATTGAACAAATCATTATTCAGCGTCAGTAGACGCCCTTTCAGTGGTTTGTTGTCCTCAAGACACATCACAACTTTTTGGATAAATGTGAATGTAAGCTCAAGGTTCTTTGGGTACTGTAGGTCTAGTGCATAGACGTATGCAAAGAGCAGGAGAAATGAGTCAGCCAGATTTGTGGGACCACTCACAAGTATTTCATCCTCCACGACAATACAGATGCTCTCAGGGCTGAAGAGGGCCGCATCAGTAGTGTCATCCGTGACGACTGTCAGGAGAGCCACCGGAGTGTCAGTGAGGTCTGGACCATCTGCTGACTATAAAACACAAATAATACAAGAATGAGTTCAGCCCCTCAAGGATTCAAATCATGCTAATGATGTCTAAACATTACTGTCACTTAGCACTTAGACTGCAACTAAGCCACATGTTTAAACTATTTTCTTTGCATATGCTTATATCTTATGTTAGTTTCACACCTATCTGTTAGCATACTTTGTGTTTAGTGGAATGCTTTATACTTACCTTTTCATTTATGTAATTTCTACATGTCAGTTTACAGAATAACAACTCAAGTAAACTTCATAAACAGGTCCTGGGGGGTATTCCAGAAAGGAGGTTCAACAAACTCTGAGCCTAACCCTGAACTCTGAGTTGACTTACCCTGTGAAGTGAAACTCTTGAGTTTTCAGTTCCAGAACAGCTGATCTGAGTTAGGTATGTCGACTCTGAGTATGTTAACTCTGAGTTGAGCTTGTGCCTGACGACTAGTAAAAAGCCATCATCAATGGAGCTGTGATTCACCATGCCAACAGGGGAGAAAACAGGAAGCAGACATGTTCTGCCACGTCCGACAGAGGCAGAGGAGCTGGTCAGAGGATAAGTTTCCCTCATCTCAGAATTCATTCTGAGTTTTCACATAACCTGCTTTCTGGAATACACCACTGGTTCTCCTAGAGTTCTTTGAGTGATGTCATATGTTTAAGCTGATTGAATAGCTAGGCAAAGGGATTGATAGTGAGGCCAGTACACTTACATTACAGGTCCTGAAGAATTTGAAGGCATCTTCACGCAGGTACACAGGAAGTGCACGAAGGACGAGGGCCCGTCTCATATTTACATCACGTTGTTCCTAGATGGACAAAAAAAATATCCATTACAATAGTAATTACACAAATGCAGAGCAAACACTTAAAAAAAAAAATCAAAGTGTTAAATAGCTCCATATTCTGATGGTGGTAATTGCTATAGATGGTAGATTCAGTATTTTGGGTAACCATTTCTTCAGTAAAACATTTTTCAAATCAATAACTTTCTATTGTAAATACTTTAATAACTCACAAAGGAAAAAAAACTTAAAATTGTAAATCAAATTTTACGAAAACACTAGTTATTTGGACTTCTTCAAATTGAAGGTTCCTCTTTCTGATAGAATACATCTTGTCAAGACGTCTATCTCTGATGAGATGACAATGTTGTGTTCATGGCATAATCACTTAAAGATGAACTGAACTGAAAAAGAAAAAAAATTATAACGTGTTGTTTATGACAATTAAAAGTAAATTACACAAAAAAAAATTATTAAACATATCAATATAGCTTTTTTTAAAAGCAACACAAAAATTGCCTTTGTTAGTATAAGAACGCTGGCAATTCTGATGACGTCACTGGAATGGTAGGACCTGCGAAGGTATATGGCAGCTGCAACTGCAGGTCCTATACACACGAAAATGAGTCATTTTGGTTACGTGTTTGAGCCTGTGAGGGACAGGCCAGTAGTACTGACTACCACCACAAGGAGGACGATCAGTTTCAGGCTCCACCTACAGTACAGGATCGTTTGGGGGGAGCGGCGCGTGCTGTATCGATTCGCCTCACTGATCAAGTGCAAAAGAAACTACGAGCATGCAACGCCGTTACGTTGTAAATTACACGAAATAAAAGTAATGCAGGTATGATCCAGATTGTATTTGCAATGTACAAAGTCAATTATTAATGGAGCAATAGTGGTTCATGGTGTTATAAGAGGGAAATGTGGTGGGAGGTTGGAGGGCTGTAGTAGCCTGTCATGCACTCTCATTTATTGTATACAAGCACATTATGCATTTTATTAAATAGAGACTGCTTATATATGTTGTGTGCATTTAGAGAAAAATACTAAAACATGGTTGAGGTACTGTGCGTTTTAGAAAGTCAAGGCAGATAAATGGCAAATGTGATTGGACGAATTCATCCAATGGGATAGCTTGTTCAGTTAGCTGCACGCAAAATGTTAAAATCAAAATACTGCACGGCCGGTTACTGCACAGATACCTCTTACTATGGCTCTGTATGGACCTAGCAGCTAACGTTAGTTCTGCGAGTTGAACTCCCTGCATCAACAATGTTTCCTGACACGATGAACATCAGCTAGCTTCAGGGTGAGTAGAGAGGGACATTGGATTCTGTTGACAGACCTGCTGCGGTTTAGTTAGCTGCTAGTAAACGCATTATTAAGGCAGCTGGGGTTACGATACATTTTCACAGGCTAACGTTACCTTTGACAAGGAAACCAGGCTTTATAGCGTTCAACAAAACTGAGACTGACACACTCGGCATTCATTGAAATTGAGTCACAAAACCAAGCTAGATACCAAACGATCCAACCTAGGTAAAGAGCTAGCAGCTAAACACGTTGGAAGCACTTTTGTCAAACTCCACAAGCTAGCCACCACTCCGACCATATAAACTGTATAAATAAATAATGACTCCGACGTTATCACAGATTGATGCGTTTACTAGCAGCTAACTAAACCGCAGCAGGTCTGTCAACAGAATCCAATGTCCCTCTACTCACCCTGAAGCTAGCTGATGTTCATCGTGTCAGGAAACATTGTTGATGCAGGGAGTATTTTGATTTTAACATTTTGCATGCAGCTAACTGAACAAGTGATCCCATTGGATGAATTCGTCCAATCACATTTGCCATTTATCTGCCTCGACTTTCTAAAACGCACAATACCTCAACCATGTTTTAGTATTTTTCTCTAAATGCACACGACATATATAAGCAGTCTCTATTTAATAAAATGCATAATGTGCTTGTATACAATAAATGAGAGTGCATGACAGGCTACTACAGCCCTCACACCTCCTAACACATTTCCCTCTTATAACACCATGAACCACTATTGCTCCATTAACCCTCTGGAGTCTGAGCGTTTTTTTGGGCCCTGGGGGTGTTCTGACATGCTCTGACATTTGTGCTTTTTTCAGTTGCTTATAAACATATTAATGGCAAAGGTGTAAATTCACTCTATATAGCACAAACAGGACTACAATAATATGTGAGCCACATGTATGTACATGTTTTCATTTTTGAGAGAATAATGTTTATGCGTGGTTATCGAAAAAACTAAAAATTAAAGTTTTTGAAATAAGGCCACAAAACACATACTAAATATGTGGCAATAAGACTTTTGACTAATGGATGTCGTCGCCTATAGTTTTTTCTTCAAAATTATGTGAAAATAGTCTTGCTTTATCATTCACATAAAACCATACATTGATTTAAATTGATGTAAAACAGGTTTTGCTTGGAATGCCAATATGCGAGGGGGCGTGAACGAGGAGTGGTGTACACCTTAGAATACACCCACTCTGCATAATTGACCTTTCGCCGGCCCCTCCCCCAAAACGGCCATTGTCCAATCACACATCATAGCAACCGTTACTATGTGAGCAGGTCCGACAAACATTAGCAAGATTGTGAAGCGTGCGCCCATGGCGTTTGTAAATCGGACACTACATACCCCGAGAGATTGTCTGGAGGAGTTGTGTTCTTTCCATTCCCAAAGCCGAAAACACAACGTGAGCGGTGCCTACAATGGATAAAACAGTGTGGACGGCCCCACTCCCAGTTAAATGTGTCGAACATTACGAAGCATAAATACGTCTGCTGGCTGTGGTATCGATGGCTACTTAAAGGTTTTTTTGTTTTGTTTTTCTGATCTGAAAAACGATCCTATCTGTAACTCAAAAAACATAATATTGTCTGAACCGCGAGTTTTATGATCCGTTGCCCCACTAATAAATATTATGGTCTCAACCGCGATTTTTGTGATCTGTTGTCCCCCTAATAAATATTATGGTAAGTGAATTATGAAAGACAATCAATGAAAGTTATTTAACGTTAGATGCAAATTAAGGCTATGTCTGGTTAAACAGTTATTGTGTGATTTCGTTTATTGTGCTTTGTCAACTTGAAGCATGAATTTGAGAAAGAAAATCATTTTTGGAAGAAAATGCACCACATACTTTTGTCAATGATATAGGCCTAAGTTATAGCTAAAAGATTGTAAAAGCTTTCAGTTCACCTGCCTAATTGTAGTTGAAAAGTCAAATTAAGCTTGATTAATGATATACTGTGACTGATCAAATAAACTACAGCATCGGGAATATAACTCCCATGTGTTTTGCAGCATTTAAAATTTTAGTCGTGTTATGCGAAAAAACACACATGTATAAGAAATTATTGCTGACAGCACTTTTATTTTCAGAGACAGTTTTTTCTTTCACACAAAAACACAACAGTGTAAAGTGTCTTACAATGCTTTTAAACACTTGTTTCCTTGTTCTTTGTCATAATCACAAATGATGTGTATGAACACCGGTAAGCATTAGCCTCGATAGAGACGTAGATAGTAGTCGTGTCTCCTTCATTGCGTATTTTTATATTATAATATATCCCTCCACTGCATACTGTAACCCTTTTTGCCTCAATCTGGAAGATATCGCGGAGGTATTGCTCCAAAAAAGGTCACTGACACGCACGGGTATACCTTTTTCCGTCATGGCAATCTGTCGCGCTGGTCGTGTTTGACCATTTGTTTGTCGGACGTAGCAACAGTAACTAAGGGGGGCGGGGCTCGGCGAAAGGTCAATTAGCCATTCACTCAGGTGTGACACTGACTGAGCCACAATGCAAGGACAAAAGATATATTTAGAAGAAGACTTATATTGACCATTTAAGATTTTGCTTACATCTATCTTGTAAATATGTTTTGCTATTTTATTAAAACGGTTACAATTACAACAATAATTACAATTTCAACAATATTTCAAGTGTACTCTTTCTTTGTAAAAAAAATTATTATAGGCCTACATTTTATCTATGTATTCATTAGTTTGAATATAACCAACATTGGAACAGCTAACATCTTAGTTGATTACTTTATTTTTGACAAAAATAGTATTTTATATATAGAAATTGCTAAACAAAAGCTTATTTGATGTGGCAGTATATTCTACAGTAAAAACTGTACCCAAATCTAGTCAACAAAATGTTGTCTTTCATATTTCGTCTGACTGTAACGTTGTTTTCATGAAATATTAGGGCATATTGTTAATTTGCAGTTTAATACGTTGCTTATACAAATAGCCTACATTTTATTTCAACATTCAGTCGATGTTTACTTATCTCAGTATAGCAATGCAGTTTGCTAAAACATCATCATTCATTCACACACGCGATTTAAATTTAAACTGTCTTTGCCAGCTGTGGTAAACAGCGCGCATCTCTGCCGTTTATTCATTCATAAACAGAAACCCACGTGAAGAAATTCACGTGAGAAGGAAAAAACGTACTTGTATTCCTCAGCTCGCTCCTCGATATACCCGCACTTCTGAGGGACATTTTCCATTAGTATTATTCCTCACAGCGCTGCAAGACGGTGTAAACAATGATCTAAATAAACTTGTGTGTTTTCTCGAGCTGATGGGGGCGTTCACAGGATTGCCTCAGCCATTTGCGTTTGAATAGCGCGCGCTCTCCGTGGGCGGGGCCGATTATAACGTAATGAAATGAGATGAGCTCGACTGGAATCGCTCTCTTTTAATACAGATTTCACAAGATGAGAATATTTGTTTTTTATATAAATTACTTCATTTAAAAGAAGAGAATTCAAGCTTCATGCCTGTGTGTCTGTATGTCTGTTTGACTGAGTATTCGCTGAGTTATTGTTAATTTTCAGACGTATTTCAGAATGGACTACACTGGCAGAGAGAAGGCAGAACTCGCTTCGTGTTTATTTTTCTTTATTTGGCAAAAAGCACAACACTTTGTTTTTATTGTGAGTATACACAAAAATAATTCACATTTAACAGAATCGATTGATGTATGAAACTCCTATGGAAAATCAAAGTCAACAGAGTATTTATGAGTTTCTTTTACACTAATAAAAAAAAAGCGAGCTGGTATCGCCGGCGATACCATAGACCTCAGGGGGTTAACTCAAGTTCAGTAAAGTTGCCAATATATTCACAGATTTGAATGGTGTTGGACGTGGCGGAGCGTCCGATACTAGACCTATCACTTGTATGCTTGTGTAACTTGTGTTAGGTGGGGTCCATATGTTGTGATCCCTACGGTGATCCCATATGTGTATTCTTCCACGGGTTGACTCCCTTCGGCGAGCCCGTGTCTTCCCTTGGCAGAGCCTGCTCTGCCGTCACTGACCGGTTGCGTCTCCCCCGTTTTTGGCTGGAGCCACCTCAGTGACATGCCATATGATGTACTGCCCGCTAAGTTCGCTCAGTCCATATGTGTTCTCCACGTTACCTCCTTCGGGCAGGATGTGGCTTCCGCAGCGTAGACCTTCCAACGAAAGGTACGCTTTCCCAGTGGTCCTGTGGAACTTTCCTGGCCTAAGCCCTGTCAATATTCGCAAGCGCAGAAGATCTGGAGGCTTTTGTCTTGGCACTGGAAGGTTGCAGCCCTAGTGGCGACTTAGCAGGATCCCAATCAGTCGACACGTCGAACGTGCCCGACTGAAAGGGAACGTCTCGGTTACGTATGTAACCCTCGTTCCCTGAAGGAGGGAACGGAGACGTTGTCCCCTAGCTACTATTGCTGTACCTCCACTGACCGGGTTCCGCTCGGCTCCTCAGCGAAAAACAACTGGTGCGTGCATCCACTTCCGTATTTATACCCGCGCTGCGGGGCGGGGCATGTGATGCGATTCACGCACGCCAATGTCCATTGGCTCGTTTTTACAACGTTTTTACAACTCGTTTTAGGAGCCACTACCACAGAAATCATCACGATTGATCATCTTTCATCTGGGACTGGCCAAAATTGTGCAATGTGTACTGGGCATTAGGAATATTGAATGTCTTTTTTGTCATGAGACAAGTAAAGATTATTATTGCAGAAATTAGCATTGGTCTGGTGTCTACAGGCTGTATGTGCAGCGCATATAGCATACACACATATTTTGTGATTGTAATTTAAACTAACTGTTTCGTGAGCACAACTCTAATACTTTTTTATATATACACTACCGTTCAAAAGTTTGGGGTCAGTACGATTTTTTTATGTTTTTAAAAGAAGTATCTTCTGCTCACCAAGGCTGCATTTAATTTGATTTTAAAAATTAAAATAAAAACAGTAATATTGTGAAATATTAGGACAATTTAAAATGACTGTTCCCTTTCAGTCGCTCACGTTCGACGTAACGTCGACGTGACGACGTAATTGGGATCACTTCAGGGAGCCCTATCAACTTCGAGTGTCTACAGAACGAGCCAATGAACGTTGGTGTGCGTGAATCGCGTCACGCGCCCCTGCCCCGCACGCACACATTGTCTTTCACTTCGGAGCCGAGCTTTCGTTTGACTTCTGAAACTACAGACTGCTACTGAGAACGAGAAGACTCTCATTCGTGTGTGTGACGGCGCGATCAGCGGTGGCCGCAAGCATTGCAGCTCTCAACTGCTGTTTTCACAGCACTGCTGTTTGTGTATTGTGTGTGTGTCGGTGTCGGTGGGCGTTTCCCCTGTGTGTTTATTCACACCGCGGCTACCTCTGGGTGCCTCAACATTGAGAGAGTGTTTCTATTTTTTTGTTTTCACTAAAAGAGCAACACAAGCGTGACCCTGCGTCTTTTTCAAGATGTCATTCCGCTTGTGCGTTTCTGGATGCCGTCGTTCCCTGGCGCCAGCAGATGGCCACAGTAGTTGCCTCTCGTGTTTGGGCATTCAACACGCTGAGGCAGCTTTTGTGGATAGTTCATGTTCCCATTGCGGGAATATGACTATCTCAGCGCTTAGATCGAGACTCGCTTACCTCAAAGGAGGTGCAGTCCCCTCGCCTATGCCCCGATCTAGTGTTTATTCTGCCCCGCAGAATAGACCTACTTCGGTGCATGACCAGGGTGATCTGAGGATTACCGTGAGGGCTTCCCCGTCGAGTCAACCTCCGCGGGCCCCTCACGCCTCACAAGCGCTGCTGCCATTGGAGTCCCTTAGTGAACGTCTTGGTCCTTCTCCGGAACGACCAACCGTTTCCTTTTGGGCTCCAGCTGACGACCAGATGTCGATAGCAGCATCGGAGGGGGAGCTTCAGTCCTCTGGAGATGACGACTCGGCTGCGTTACCCCCTTCGGGGCGTGTAGCGTTGTCCGAGACCGATCCAGAATGGGCGGCTATGCTTTCCCGGGCCGCCGAGAAGGTTGGGCTTGTGTGGAACCCTCCACCACGTCCCGAACCTTCTCGGTTGGACGATTGGTTTCTCGGGGCGGGCCGTGCTGGTTCTCAGTGCGCCGCCCCGGTACCTTTCTTTCCGGAGGTGCATGAGGAGCTTTCTAGGACGTGGAAGGCAATAGTGCCCGAAGCCGTTCTAGTGGCTCCTCCCCCCTCGCCACCCTCGACGGCGGGGCAGCTAAGGGGTATGTGGATATCCCCCCAGTGGAGCGGGCCGTCGCGATGCAACTGTGTCCGGCGTCCGCTTCCTCTTGGCGGGGTAATACACGCCTCCCGTCCAAGGCCTGTAAGTTTTCGTCCGGTCTAACGGCGAAGGCTTACAAGGCCTGTGGACAGGCTGCTTCCGCCCTCCATGCCATGGCGCTCTTGCAGGTCCACCAGGCCCAGGCACTCATGGACATGAACGAGGGTGGTTCTGACCCAGAGCTCCTCCGGGAGCTCCGTGTGGCAACCGACCTCGCCCTCCGGGCGACGAAGGAAACCGCACGTTCAGTCGGTCAGGCGATGTCCACCTTGGTGGTCCAGGAGCGCCACCTTTGGCTCAACCTGGCGGATATGAGGGACACCGATAAATATTGGTTCCTGGATGCCCCTCTTTCCCAGGTTGGGTTGTTCGGCAACGCGGTCGAGAGCTTTGCCCAGCAGTTCTCGGCCGCACAGAAGCAGACGGAGAACATCCTGCTGCTCCCACCCGTCCGCCGGCCGCAGACCCTCTGTCTACTCGTCGCCGAGGTCGGCCTTCTGCGGCGTCCTCCGCTCCCGCTAAGCCCCAGCAGCAGCAACCATCCAGGCTTCAGCGTGGAGCAAGCCGTAGGAAGCCGACCCCGCCCGTCCAGGCCGCTGCCAAACCAGGAGGCAAGCGACGGTGCAAACGACCCTGAGACGGGCGGCCCAGAATTGGATCAAGTTGCTCTTCAGGAGATGGCGAAGGCGCCACTCCTTCTCCGCCCGGCCCTCCACCGGGGGAATCTTTTGTTTCCTTTTCTTTTTGTTCCGCCACTGACCACTGGTACCCACATTTTCAAAAAAAGAGCAATTTCTGAAACCTCCGGGCCCAAAGAGGGCGCGCTTGGCAGTCGACAACGCCATCATGCCTTGTCACTCCCGAGCCCCTCTTTCATCGCCAGCGGGCAGCAGTCTGTGTCCTGGACGCACTGACGCCTCCGCACACTCACTCTGCCCTTCGACGGAAGCAGGTATGTGCTGCACCACACACTCAGACCCCACTTCGGGCCGCTGTGCTGTCCGAGTCGGGTCCCTGCATTCCGCCGCGCTGCCCCACCCCGGGTACGTCCGTGGTGCCGTTGGTCCCGCCTGCTCGGTCTCTGGGAGCCTGGTTAACGCTTCCCAGCCCGTCTCGCTGGCTCATCCGTACCATCAGACTCGGCTATGCGATTCAGTTCGCCCGGCGCCCCCCTGCTTTCAAGGGCATTCTGTTCACCCATGTTTTGGCGGACAGTGCCCCTGTGCTCAGGTCAGAGATCGCAGTCCTACTGGCGAAGGTCCCTCCAGCCGATATGAAGACCGGCTTCTACAGCCCGTACTTCATTGTACCCAAGAAAGGTGGTGGGTTACGACCAATCTTGGACCTGCGCGTCCTGAATCGGTCCCTTCACAGGCTACCGTTCAAGATGCTTACGCAGAAACGCATTTTCAAATGCATCCGTCCCCAAGATTGGTTTGCAACGATCGACCTGAAGGACGCGTACTTTCATGTCTCGATTCTCCCTCGACACAGACCGTTTCTTCGCTTTGCGTTCGAGGGACAGGCATATCAGTACAAGGTCTTACCCTTCGGGCTGGCCCTGTCGCCCTGCGTCTTCACGAAAGTCGCGGAGGCGGCCATTTCTCCCATGTGCGAGCGTGGTGTTCGCATCCTCAACTACCTCGACGACTGGCTTATTCTGGCCCAGTCGAGAGAGCAGTTGTGCGAACACAGGGAGATGGTGCTCAGTCACCTCAGCCACCTAGGGCTTCGGGTCAACTGGGAAAAGAGCAAACTCACCCCCGGGCAGAGGATCTCTTTTCTCGGTATGGAGTTGGACTCGATCAACATGACAGCGTGCCTCACCGAGGCCCGTGTCCAGTCAGTGTTGGACTGCGTGAGCACGCTCAGACGCAGGACAGGGGCACCACTGAAACTTTTTCAGAGGCTCCTGGGGCATATGGCATCTGCAGCCACGGTTACGCCGCTCGGATTGCTTCATATGAGGCCGCTCCAACACTGGCAACACTGGTCTCCACAGATGCCTCTGCCACCGGCTGGGGGGCCACGTACAATGGGCATGCAGCTTCAGGTCTGTGGACGGGGCCTCAACTGCTTTGGCAGTTGCCTCGAGTTGTTAGCAATACGTCTTGCGCTGAGCCGCTTCAAAACGCTGCTACTAGGCAAGCACGTACTGGTCCGTTCGGACAGCACCGTTGCGTACATCAACCGCCAAGGTGGTCTACGCTCCCGCCGCATGTCACAACTCGCCCGCCATCTCCTCCTCTGGAGTCAGAAGCATCTGAGGTCGCTTCGTGCCGTTTACATTCCGGGCCTGCTCAACCGTGCAGCCGACGAGCTCTCACGGCAGCAGGTGTTACCGGGAGAATGGCGACTCCATCCCCAGGTGGTCCAGCTGATTTTCAGGCGCTTCGGGACCGCTCAGGTAGATCTGTTTGCCGCCCCAGACACATCTCACTGCCAGTTGTTCTATTCCCTGACCGAGGGGACCCTCAGCACGGATGCTCTGGCACACAGCTGGCCCCGGGGCCTTCGCAAGTATGCATTTCCCCCAGTGAGCCTTCTTGCACAGACCTTGTGCAAAGTCAGGGAGGACAAGGAGCAAGTCTTGTTGGTTGCGCCGTATTGGCCCAACCGGACCTGGTTCCCGGAACTAGTGCTCCTCGCGACAGCCCCTCCCTGGCCCATCCCTCTGAGAGAGGACCTGCTCTCTCAGAGACGGGGCACCCTGTGGCACCCGCGCCCAGACCTCTGGAAACTCCATGTCTGGTCCCTGGACGGGACGCGGAGGTTCTAGGTGACCTACCCCCTGCGGTAGTTGACACCATCACTTCTGCTAGAGCCCCCTCTACGAGGCGCCTCTATGCGTTGAAGTGGAACCTGTTCGTTGACTGGTGTTCTTCTCATGAGGAGAACCCCCGATCTTGCTCGATCAGAGCCGTGCTTTCCTTCCTGCAAGAAGGGCTGGAGCGAAGGCTGTCTCCCTCCACCCTTAAAGTGTATGTTGCCACTATTGCCGCACATCACAATGCTGTTGATGGTAAGTCTTTGGGGAAGCACGACCTGATCGTCAGGTTCCTGAGGGGAGCGAGGAGACTGAATCCTCCTCGCCCACTCTCTTTACCCTCTTGGGACTTGTCTCTGGTCCTTTCGGCACTTCAGAGACCACCCTTTGAGCCTCTGCAATCAGCTGAGTTAAAAATCCTGTCCTGTAAGACAGTACTCCTGCTTGCATTGGCCTCAATCAAGAGGGTAGGGGACCTGCATGCATTTTCGGTCGACGAATCATGCCTAGAATTCAGCCCGGATAACTCTCACGTGATCCTGAGACCCCGGCCCGGATACGTGCCCAAGGTTCCTACCACTCCCTTCCGGGACCAGGTAGTGAACCTGCAAGCGCTGCCTTCGGAGGAGGCAGACCCAGCCCTGGCTTTTCTCTGTCCCGTTCGCGCTCTGCGTCTGTACGTGGACAGAACGCAAAGCCTCAGGACCTCAGATCAGCTCTTCGTCTGTTACGGAGGCCAGCAGAAGGGGAAGGCTGTCTCCAAGCAGAGGATGGCCCACTGGATAGTGGATGCCATTGCCTTGGCTTACGAAGCCCAAGGCGTGCCCTGCCCACCCGGGTTGAAAGCCCACTCCACTAGGGGTGTCGCTTCTTCCTGGGCGCTGGCACACGGCGCCTCGCTGACAGACATCTGTAGAGCTGCGGGCTGGGCGACACCTAAAACGTTCGCTAGGTTTTATAGCCTACGTGTTGAGCCGGTTTCTTCCTGTGTGCTCGCTTCAACTAGCCGGTAACACCGAAGTTCCCGCTCTAGAGTCGGCTTGCTGCGCCACTCCCTTCCTAGGAATGGATACGTGCGCTTTTTGCTCCAGTCGAGTTCCCCAATCGGCGAACCCTGTGAGTTCCTCCGCACCCCTTCGGCAGTCGGACGTTGCGGAGCGTCCGACGCCAGGCCTAGTGCTCGTATGCTAGTGTGACTTGTGCTATGCTGGGTTCCATGTGTGTGATCCCTGCGGCGATCTCATATGTGTATTCTTCCACGACCAGCTCCCTGCGGTGAGCCCGTGTCTTCCCTTGGCAGAGTCTGCTCTGCCGTCACTGTCCGGTGTAGCCTCCCCCCTCTGGCTGGAGCCACCCCAGTGACATTCCATATGTTGCACTGCCCCTTCGGCCAGTCCATATGTGTATTCTCCACATGTTACCTCCCTTCGGGCAGGGTGTGGCTGCGCAGCGTCCTTCCCCTGGGAAGGTACGCTTTCCCAGTGTTATCCAAGAGTTTCACTGTGTGGGGTATAATGGAACAGCAGTTGAACTCCCTCTACGCAGGTCTTCCGCCCCAGCAGTTGGGGGTCTGAGAGTCTTGCGTAGGGCGCTGGATGTGGCAGCAACCGTGGCGTTTTCCATGGGATCCCAATTACGTCGTCACGTCGACATTACGTCGAACGTGAGCGACTGAAAGGGAACGTCTCGGTTACTGATGTAACCCTCGTTCCCTGAAGGAGGGAACTGGAGACGTAACGTCCCGTCGCCACCGTTGCTGACCATCGCTGCATGGCCGTCACAAATTTCGGCTCCTCAGCGAAAAACAATGTGTGCGTGCGCCCGCTTCCTGTTATACCCGTGCTGCGGGGCGGGGGCGCGTGACGCGATTCACGCACGCCAACGTTCATTGGCTCGTTCTGTAGACACTCGAAGTTGATAGGGCTCCCTGAAGTGATCCCAATTACGTCGTCACGTCGACGTTACGTCTCCCGTTCCCTCCTTCAGGGAACGAGGGTTACATCAGTAACCGAGACGTTTTCTATTTTAATATATTTTAAACTGTAATTTATTCCTGTGATCAAAGCTGAATTTTCAGCATCATTACTCCAGTCTTCAGTGTCACATGATCCTTCAGAAATCATTCTAATATGATGATTTGATGCTTAAGAAACATTCATTATTATTATCAATGTTGAAAACAGTTGTGTACAATTTTTTTTTTTTTTTTTTTTGATGAATAGAAAGTTCAAAAGAACAGCATTTATTTCAAATAGAATATTTTCTAACATTATAAATGTATTTACTGTAACTTTTGATCAGTTTAACTCATCCTTGATGAATAAAAGTATTGATTTATTTTATTTATTTCCCCAAAAAATTAGGTAACGTGCTAATTATAAAAATAAATAAATAATTGAATTAATTGAAACACCAGATATTTTGTTGTAATTTTTTTTTAAATGTAATGCTTTCCTTTCTTTGTTACTTGATTACATAATGCGCAACCACTCAGAACAACCCCCTAGCATTGTTCGGCTAATATTTCACAAGTAAACATGGCTTATATTTAGTTCAGAAAAAGGGTCAAATCAGTTACATATTTTTATTGTTGTTGCTGTTGTTGTTTATAAATAATTAAATTTACTTGAAGGTGTAAAATGGTCACTGTAGTCCTCAATACAATGTAATGGTGCTATGGTAAATCGTTTTTAAATGTGTCACACTATGTCCTAGTGTAAAGCACAAGTTTATGTGGGTCCTTTTTTTATAATGAAGTCCCAATTCATTATAATTGGATGGAAAAGAGTTTCCAGGACTATAAAAACACATCTCCTTTTGTGTTTCTAAAGAAAATAAGATGGTACAACAGGGCTAAAGGCTCACTGGTGTAAAAGATGTATTTGATTGTATTCTCTTCTAAACCACTAGAAGGCACAACAACTTTCCTAAATATCCATGTTTCACTATGCATGCGGAAATTTTGCATATTTTTTTATGCAGTCATAGTTTTTGATAGCAATCATCAGCAATACAAAGTTGATTCTGTGCTAATTTGATCTTATAGTAGTTTCTTTTTTTTTAAAATCATTAAAATGATGTGCAGAATGTATTTTGAGACAAAGGACTTGCTAATGATTTTCATTTTTGTTCAAGGTGAAAAAAACAACAACAGTTTTTTTAATAACTGAAGAATATGTAAAAGTATGGTATTTGGGCTAAAAAGCTCCCCTGCCGTTGGGACTAATAACACAAAAAATAAATAACTGAAATAACTATTTGTTGACATGACATAGATTCAGATAATTCATATAATTTATTAAGTTGGGTGTCCACCTTAGAGATAATCATCATATTTATAATGAAACCATCATATTTAAACATTTTATATTATTCGTTTCATATAATATCATGTTTATTGTTGCTTGTCTTAAGCCATTTTAAATTATTACGGGATCTCCTTTCAGAATCTTTACTTGTTTTTAAACAATATTTTTGTCAAGTCAAGTCACCTTTATGTAGGCTATGTAGCGCTTCGTTTCAAAGCAGCTTTACAGCGATAACTGGAAAATTATGCATTTCAGCTGTTGTCCAGCTGAAGTCAGTTCAGTGTTGATTCAGATCCGTTGTAAATATCATCAATTGTTGAATTAGTTAATTTCATCTAAAGCAGTCGTTGTCTGTATTTTTAAAATGAACTTTTTAAAAATGAATCTTTATTTATCAAAATTAACAGAAAATAGTTATTTGCCATTGATACTATGCAGATATTATGCAAAACATGTTACTTCAGCAAACTCGGCCATACATTTATACGATTTTTAAACCAAATAAACTACTTTTATGATTTTTGTTGCCACAAAAATGTTGATCCATCAATGTTTAATGAAAGCATTTATTTATTTTTTTTCTGCAACCATTCACAATGGGACTAGTGAAAAAACAAAACAAAAATCTTAAGGTGTGCCTTTATCCCCATTGTACTGTGTGGGTTTTGAATTCATATGAGGGCGAGTAAATTATGGCAGAATTATTTGATTTCTTGAACTTGAATGGTTTAGGGGTGATAAATATAGATTCATTGTAATTGGAAATTCTAGATTAGCATGAGGAACTCTAAAATGACTGTTTCAGCTATTCTAGTTCTTAACCTATTTTCAGCATATACTAAGGAACTAAGTGGAACAACCATGTAGCGAAGACAGCAGTTACCGTGATGAGAGTTTTAAAACATGTTTAATTCATTCTGGCTGACAAATAGGATGTAACACAAAAGCCCATAAAGAGAAAACACTATGGGCCAGATTTACTAACACCAGCTCAAACCCTCTTTTGGTGTTAAAAAAATACTGTTAGGATTTACTAAAGACATGCAGTAAAAAATTGGCGCTGAAAAGGTGTGGACACAGTTATTTTTGCAGCTGACCCTATTGCATAATGCATTTGTAGGAGTTTCCCTATCAGATGCAAAATTTATGGGAGAGTATTTAAATCAATGATTTACTAAGGTTTGCGCTTGTCAATTTACTGGTATTTGCGGTATAATCTGGCCCCATATTTTTTTTTTTAAAGAGTTTGCAAATGTTAACATACCTTCAAGCATGTTCCTGGACACAAACACACACAGTCTCACATACAAGCTGGTTTTAAATATGTAAAATGCAAGATCAAACAAGTAATTTATACCAGCCAAATGATTCACCTAAAAAGTTTTGTTACATCCTTCTAAGACATTTGACCTTTTTAGGATTAGGAAGGGTTGAAGTTCTCAACTTAATTAAAATTGACCATTGCTTATTACAGTGTTAATATATGAACATTTAATATGTACCCAATGACTGATTATGGGTTAAATTGTTAGATTTATCTACACCATTACAGATATCTTCAGCTCAGAGTTATTGCAGCTGCTCCGATGCCCTTGCAAATGAGGTCTCCACATGAGGAGTAAGGAGATGTGCATTAAAATAGAGGATATTACTTTGCACAGCAAGTATGCAGAGTCTGTCTGCTTTAATCTGAGTATGTCCTTGGGACGAAAAAAACAAACAAAAAAAAACACAGAGATACCGTCAGGACAGAAAGGAAAATATATCACATTTATATAATTTATGAAGCACATAGTTCCACCCATCCATCTATACATTCTCCTAACCACTTTTCCTCTCTAGGGTAGCAGGGATGCTGGAGCCTATCCCAGAGTCTTGGGCTGCAGGCAGGGAATTTATGAAGCACATAGTTGTATAAAATAAAAGGGTTGTTCATGTAATACTCACCAAAGTCCTTTTTGCATTAGATTATGGAAATACATCAGCCATTGTCATTGCTGTGTTGAGGTAGGAATTCACTCCTTGTTGGATGAATAATCCATAGAGGAAGTGCTTCCTTCCCAGAAGGATTCCAGGTTTTACATGATAATATTTTCTGGTGCTGAAAAAGGATGGGGTTTTGCAGCTGAATTTCACACTAAGGAAGTGCAGTTTCATAATGTTGATGCTGAGACACATTTTGTCTAGATTCTAACAGGAGGTTGGTTCGTAACTATTAATCTAAAGAATGCATATTCTATTTTCAGATCATCTAGATATAGAAAGTACTTCAGGTTTGCATTTGGCTAAGCTTACCGGTTCATGGTAGGCTCCCGTTATCCAACCTGTGCTGCAGGAAACGTAAAAATTCGGCACAGGACAGTTTGCCGGGTCGATATCGTTATCACGGCACCATTTCACAAACACTCCTCATTTTTTAGCATAAAGGTGCCTAGTGGAAGGCACACAAGACTCTGTGAGTGTATCGAGCACACGGGAAGGCAGGGCGCCTAGCCCCTCTAAGACCCCTGAAGCAGCCACGCATTAAGGCTCCACAACTCCGGGCTGGGGTGCCATATCGTGCCTTTCCCTTGAGACAGTAGGTCCCTCCTGAGGGGAATCCGCCATGGAGGAGCCGCCAGCATCTCTCTCAGGTCTGGAAACCAAGGCTGATTCGGCCAGTTCAGGGCAACGAGGATCACCGACGCTCTCTCCTGTCTGACTTTGCGTAACACCAGAGGCAAAACCTTCACCGGAGGAAACGCGTAAAGTCTGTTTCTCGGCCAATGCAATGTCAAATGAAAGTTTGGTCAATGGACAGATACAAAGTTCTGGCATGAAACTCTATATGGTGCAGGCTAATAGGTCCTTTTACTCACCTGTTCATAATCACATCGTTATCTATAGGGCACAGCTGATTGGTTCCTGCCATCAGTAGCCAATGAGCTCGCTGCTCAACCTTCAAATACTTGGGTAGCATTTGCCTTAACAGTGCAGAGCACTTTCAGAAATCCTCTGAAATTCAACATCAAAGCTAAGAGCATGGGTTTTTAACACTATATCACTGTGTTTTGTGTAGTCTGCTTAATAAATTCCTCATTAACTAATCATTCACAAGGTCAAAATTATGTGTCATGTCAGCAGTCCAGAATTAATGCTAGAGTGAATCACTAGCATTAGCAGCTAGAGAATGTGCATTTTACATTATACAGCAGCAAGCAGGCAATAAGCTTTGCTGAACTCTTTAAAGTGAAAGGCTTTTGTTTGTTTCACATATCTAACAGAGATACAGCAATTCCTGGTATTTTATAGAAATCAGATTGCAATGTTAACGAATATCAACAGCAGTAGAACACTAGCAGACGTTGCGGTTAAGTAGACACTGTACGTGTTTGCTAATTTGAGTCCATGTGTCGGCTAATCAGTCGATCATGAAATGTAAACATTACCATTTTTAAAATGCAAACAAGGATTTCCACTTGCGGCGCATTTGCAGCAGTGGGCGTTTCGATCACGGACATGTCGTTGATCATGTGTGGTGGCCATCAGAGGTGTTTATTATCAGTCAGAATCACTCACTACTTAGAACGCAGAAGTATTTGCTTCACAATAGGAGTGTAAATAGGAGATTGCAGTTTGCACAGCTCACTGATGTAGCAGCAATTTCTGAAATCGCACGGGCAGACATGAGTGAGCAGTTGCACGCTCTAGCGACTATATGTCATTCATTGAATAAGTGTTCATGCTGTGGTGAGGGCAGACAGTCGGTTACAGGCTGCGAAGTTCAGTAGTGACATATATGTGGGATTAACTCTCAAATTGTGTTGTTGACAACCACTGCATGGGACAGATATGAAATGCAGAGTAGTAACGCAATACCAATGTAACTCAGACAATAGATATAATAGAATATCAGCTCAAATATTTGAGTTCTTTCTCAAATATCGTAAAATAATGACTTGTAAATTTAATGTTCGTGGTACATTTCTATTCTCTTGGTGGACACTGCTATACAGCATCTGCATTAAGCACCATCACTAAATTTTGGGAACTCTGGGTTCCAAAACTGGGATGGACATGCAAATATTAACCTTTGCTTGATCTATGAAACAACAAACAATGCCTTATTTGTTTAAGAAAAGTGTTTTACACTTTGATACGTGTAGATACGTATTAAGATACAGCACCAGCAAGCCTTTTACGCAAGGTTACTGTGACTGCGAGTAAATTTACTGTGAGCAATAGTGGACATGACACAATGTTCGTGAGAAAACATATAGCCATTTAACTGGGGCTATTACTTTATTTACCAACTTCCAACAACACTTTCAAGGCTGATGTTTTAATTTCCTTGTGCGTCGGTCGGTCAGCTGTATACTCGTTAGTCATACTCCATTATTCATCCGTTGTCCAAATGACTCCACATTTACAAATATAAGTATAGAGGGTTTGACAATGACGATTATCAAACGATGCTAAATCATCATACTATTTGTTCAGGTGGTTGTGGGGGGTTTCTTTTCTCATCTCTATTAGCCCGCAATGTGTTACAATTTGTTAAAGCCACACATAATGCACATTCTCATTGGATATGTTTGAGCTTTCGGCTCAGGCACACATAGTCATAGGCCACTAGAGTTAAGCCATTCGGCGTGGTAGCCCAGGCGCACATAGTCACAGGCCAATAGAGTTAAGCCATTCGGCAAAGCATGCCCAGGCGCACATAGTCACAGGCCAATAGAGTTCAGCCATTCGGCAAAGCAGGCCCAGGCACACATAGTTACAGGCCAATAGAGTTAAGCCATTCGGCAAAGCAGGCCCAGGCACACATAGTGTAATAGGCCACTAAAGCCAAGCCTTATGACCCAGACTACTTAGTTTAGTGAAATGCATACACTGGTATGTAGGCACATACATAGAACACCACATTGATAAGTCACTAGGGACACCCCTTAAAAAAAAAAAAAAAAGGGTACACTAGTACACATAGGGCTACACTGCAAGATGCTTCACGCACCTTTTTGGCCTTTTCTGACATACAGTACACTCGGCTTGTATTGTATTGTCAAATACCATGTCACCTGCTCTGTTGGGGGGTAATTCATGTACGCTATATTGTACAGCAGCAGTTTGTCTTACTTGTTCACAGCAGTATTGGCAGTAGCAAGTCCCATACTTGCTCTGCCGCAGCAATAGCAATAAAAGCAGCAGCAGCGGCAGCGGCAGCGTAGCAGATCTATTCCGCCAAGACCAAACATACAACATTGTCATACCCATTACCATGCCAATCACTCCGAGAGCTGTCATTACAGAACTGCCTTCAGAGCCGATCAGCCCTATACGCACACTACGCAAGGTGCGTAGGGCCCCGCAAATTACTCAAGGCCCCGCCTCCCCCTCGTGTCAAAGCGCGTCAATCAATGTTTACAATATCGATGACAAAATGAAGCGGAACTATCCTTCAGGTCACGAAAAGAGAGAGAAAAAAACACCATGAGAGTTAATTGCGGCAACAGTTCAGGTAGACTTGTGTTCTCTCCTCTCAAAGTTTGATGTCAGCAAAGACCAGTAGGCTAAAGTTAAGTTGATGTGAGTTGATTTATTATGCTTAATAAACGACAAAGGACAACGGTGTTTGTTTATAAACTGCAGCTCGGAAAAGATAACCGCGTCACGCGTTCATATGCGCGTGCATGAAATGAAACGTGCACTTTCCAGCAGAAACATCTGTCGGGATTATAGTTTTAAAACAAGACGATGATTATCTAGTCGCTCAGTCAAGGTTTAGTTACAACTCTGCACTAATGCAATAATGAAAGCCATGTATTGACATTGACTATTGATAGGCTCCATTGAATTTAAAATGTTGATTGGCTGGAGATTCTGGTCAATATGGATGCACATCCCTCAGTAAATAATAACCATCAAGTATCAAGAATTACTTTTATCATTTAAAGCACAGTGACATGCTATGGCGCCATTTTAGCTTTTATTCATTCACAGGATATGCATTTTTGATATCAATAATTCAATTTGTACTATTTAAAATGTGAATTCTTGATATTAAGAATGAACTTTTTACTAGTAACAATGTCTTCTGATATCAGGAATTACATTTTCACTAGAACTAGTTAAAGGAGGGATTGTAGTGGGAACACTGGGGTGTCAGGTGTGACTGTGTGGCAATGGCAAATGGTTCATGGCTCATGGGTCAGGTATGAGGGCCCCTAAACAGAATTTTGCTTAGGGCCCCAGGGAGGTAAGGATCTGACTGCCTTTAAGTTGTAGAAGAGCAGTCCTCACATTCCCCACAGTCCCACACACAATACAGATTGAAACAAGCTGTATTGTTAAAAGCGTTATATAAATTAAGGTGACTTGACTTGACATTATTGCCAAAGAAAGGTGATCTAAATGTTTATTTATTTTATTTATTTTTACTGGATAAATGTGAGCTTGTTATGTACTGACTATAAGTTACTTTCAAAAGTCCTGGCAAATAGACTGGGTGAAGTTCTAAGTCAAATCATTCATGCTGACCAGACTTATTGTGTTCCAGGGAGATGAATCTTTGATAATATTTATTTTACTAGGGATATTTTAGATATTCGCATAGCCTTTAATTGGATTTTGGACTAGTGTCCATTGACCAAGAAAAAGCTTTCGACAGAGTGTAACACGTACTTATGGAATGCATTAACAGCATTTGGTTTTAGCAATGATTTTGTTTCCTTGATAAAAGTGTTGTACAATGATGTTGAAAGTGTTTTGAAAATTAATGGGAGTTTGTGTGCCCCTTTTAAGTTTAAGTTGTACGTTTTTAGAGGTATCAGACAAGGCTGAGCATTGGTAATACACTTTGGCTATAGTTATATATTATATTATATTATATTATATTATATTATATTATATTATATTATATTATATTATATTATATATAGCTATAATTCTCTTAAACAAATTAAGAGCAGAATTGTATGGATTACGTGTCCCAAGATGTACAAATGTTTTTATCCATCTTGGGGAGAATGTTAAACCAGAATGGAGAGCATTATATAAGTCACCTTTGCCAAAGAAAATGTGAGACTTACAATGGAGAATTCTTCATGATGCTATAGACGGTTATAGACCCTTGGTATTAGCGATGAATGTCCTTTTTGCTCCCAGAAAGAAAATATAGTCTATGCTTTTTTGTATTGTAACAGGCTCATACCATTGTTTCAGGTTTTAACCTAGTGAAATCCAGAATTTTTATTGACTTTTGGTATTATAAGGCTATGGGGGATATTTCTTTTTTATTTTTTTATTGATTTGGTGGTATTAGGGGGCTCTGTGTGAAATTATTAATGAGAGTTTACAGTTTGTACATGTTTTAAAATGATTTGTTTAATGTATATTGATTTTTGATTTGGGTATTTGATATGAATTGTATGTGTATATTTTATGTCTTAGGTAGGAATTGATTGTATTAGTTTAGGATAATTTTAATGAAGGTGTGTTGAAATCCCAAAACATTCTCTCTCTTTCTCTCTCTATCTCTTTGTACTTCCAGAACAAAAGCACTTGTGCAGAATTTGGAGTCTAAATCACATACTAATTCTCTTACGTATTTTCTAAGTGAACTCTGGGAGCTTATCTTGCCAATACCTAAGCCAAAAGTGACAGTTGTATCAGTGTGGGTCATGTTGGACGTGTAGTTGGGATACTTTACTAATGCTGACATAAGCCTAGGCTGTGATTTAGAAACTCGGTATTGGTGTAG
Source organism: Leuciscus leuciscus (assembly GCF_965113295.1). Classification (NCBI taxonomy): domain Eukaryota; kingdom Metazoa; phylum Chordata; class Actinopteri; order Cypriniformes; family Leuciscidae; genus Leuciscus; species Leuciscus leuciscus. The sequence continues at coordinate 10,739,846 of NC_138740.1, forward strand.
TAGCAGGGATCGATGGCCTGTGATTGGGGAAGCAGCTTGCAGCAGTCCCCACTGTGCAATCCCTAGCACAGATATGGGCATCAGAAAACAAGACCAATGGTCTGGCATCTCCCTGTCACGGTGGGTTGCAGAAAGGCAGACAGAAACAAGGATATAATTCCAAAACAAAGGTTTATTAGTAATTAAACACAGGACGGCAGAACAGGTAGCAACACGCACACTAAATAAGACGGAGATCGGACAAGGACTGACAGAACAGACAGAACTTAGATACAAACACAGATTACACTGATTAACAGAACACAGGTGAGACAGATGACGAAGATGACTAAACAGGTGAAACAACTGAACTGATAATGACGGTAACCATAGAAACAAAGGAGTAGCGGGAAAAGAACAATGGCAAACAGGAACAAATCAAAACACAAACTTAAAGTCCAAATGAACACTGAGACGTGACACTCCCAATGCAGAACTCAGAAGCAACCGTTTTCTTTTTGTGTTGGTGTCAGTAGTTCCTTTGTTCTTATTGGAGATTTACATGGACCACAATGCATTGTGTTTGTTTGTTTGTGTGCTTATTTATTTTTGTAATTGTCTTGGTCACACTGTCAATATTGATTCTGATTAATGATTACTTTCGTGTGACTGATCAAGCTATTATATGTCGCTAGTATGAATAACAAAATGCTTTCTCTGTGTCCAGATTCGACTGTAATGAAAAACTGATACTAAATCAACATAAACTCAACTTTGACAAAAAGTAACTGATTATGTCTGAATAAAAACCCAGCAACCAGGGAATACACAGCATCTTGATATGTTTATATATAGGGCTATACAGCCATCTAGTGGTTACACGATGCATTGCAGGTGATAAATGGTGCATAATTTAGAGATGCTCTTAAAATACACGTTAAAGGGAAAAAATATTATTGTAACTCATTTTAGTAAAAAAAATATATATATATTAGAGGTGGGCATAGATTAATTTTTTTAATCTAGATTAATCTAGATTAATTTTGAAATTAATCTAGATTAATCTAGATTAAAATGGCTCATTTGAATTCTGCCGAAGGCATTCAGGATATGTGTGCTACCCAAATAATGACTATAAAAGTAAGTCTTTGAGAACGGGTTTCTCAAGCCAGGTGGCGCATTAGACCAGGGGCTCATCTCCTGTTTCCAAAATGCATCACAAACTGCTTGAGAAAGCTGTTCTACTCATAGACTGTAAAAGGTTACTACTGTACTGTTACCGTCCGTAGGCAACATTAGGTAGGCCTATGTTATTATCAACTACTATAGGCTATCAATTAGGGATGGGCGATATGGCCTAAAATCTATATTGTGATATACATTGCAGCCTCTTGCGATAACGATTTACAGTATATTATAATAAAACCATTTCAGAACAGATTACACAGACCCATGCTAAACAACTGCTAAATGTATATATTTTTAAAGGGTTTATGTAGTTTTGAGAACATATATTGTGCAAAACTGTAAGTACACAACATAATTTTGCAGATAAATGAAATTTAAGTACACTAGCTGCAGAGACTTAAGTAGGTCTAATGTTTATTATGGCTTGGAGCTTATGAAACCCCAAATTTAAAATTAGAATATTGTCTAACTGATGTCTTTTCAGTTTAAAAGAAACACAACAACGATTCTTAAAATCGAGATGATGTGCTACACCACTAAGCAAGGCTGGATTAGTACCCCCAGGGGCCCCTGGGCACTGAAGCTCATGGGCCCCCTCCCCTACCTGACAACCACACCCTCCAAAGGAACACACACCAGGTGTGGGATTTAACATGCCAATCACTATTGATCAAAAGCTGAATGACTAGTTCACAAGACAATGATACGAAATACATTTTTCTGAAAAGTATGGCTGCACGATTTGGGGAAAATGTCATATTGCGATTATTGAGGTCAATATTGCGATATGCGATTGCGATATAGTAAACAAATGGTTTCATGAGTTAACTTGCTTATTTCTCAAGTAAAATGCACACACAGATTAGTGATAATGCTGAAATTTGTAGCCCATTTCTCAACTCAAACTAGAAACAACAACTAAATGCACTGTGTTTTCAAATTAAAATAAATTCAATATTGTTATTTGTCTCAATAATACAAGAGTTAAAAATAAATGTCATATTTACCTGTGCCTGTCAAACAGGTAGACCTAGGACATATACCGAAATTGTCAAACTGCACTGCATAAATTATCAATTAAATATAGACTAATCCTTATTATAGCAAAAAAAAAAAAAAAAAAAAACTTTAGTCAACAGCAGTGAGTCATTTTCTCTGTTCTTTTTGTTCTTTGATTAACTTTACTGACAGAAAGCTTTATTGGCTGCTGTCTCTTTAAGACCAGCTGACGGAGACGCGGCTCTCGCACGCGCCTCATTCTGTCACAACTCTTGACGTTCATCATAAGACAGCTCTTATGTTATGAAGATACTCGACAAAACGGACATTTTGGCATACTTGTGTGTGTTATTGTAAGTTCAAGCACGAAAGATAACTGTATTCTGGCGTGCTGTCTGTGCGCACGATACTGGCGCGCGCGCGTCTTTCTGTGTCTGTGTGTGTGTGTGTGTGTGTGTGTGTGTCACAGTCAGACTTTTGTCTTGTCGCACATGAATTGTTTAAAAGCAATTTTAACAATTGCTTTTAAACAATGGTGCCCCTGCTTTTAAACAATTGCTTTTAAACACGTGCCCCTGGGCACGTGCCCAGATTGCCCATATGGTAGATCCGGCCCTGCACTAAGATATATTGGAATGGGAATAATACGCGCGCGCTGGTATTCAGTGATATCATGTTTCGTTTTGAATTTGAGGTGGTAGAACGGATTAGTCGTGTGTTAACTTACCGAACTGTTACCCCACACACTCTGTATATAGTTTGCTGCTGCTCGTCTGACGGCTTAAACCCGAACCAAGTCCAAATAATGGATGTTGCACCGATCTTTTTCACCAGCTTTCACTTTCAGCCGTGTTTACTTAAGATGACGACGAATATGCGTTGCAGCCGGGTTTACCTCGCGGCCGCGGGTAGATTGCGTCATCATCTCCCAACCCAACTTGGAGAATAGATTAACGGCGATATTTTTTTTATCGCGCGATAAGAGTCTCGCGTTAACGCAGCACGTTAACGCCGATAACGGCCCACCACTAATATATATATATAATAATTCTAGAATCCTCCCGATCAGTAGACAGGTGAAATTATGCATGCAGTAGATACTAGGCCTACATTCAGCAGCATCAAGATTACAAACTGATATGGCCTGATGAGCAGGATACATGCACTGAATACACAGAAATTTTGAGTCATAGACTAATGACATCATAGACTAATGATGAAGGTGGACCCGCCCTCCTCTTCACACTTGCAAAACTCAAAGTGAGAGAATCGTGCCAAAACTGTAAGCGCAGGTAAAAGACGCAGCTGTACACATGGGTTATTACGGGAACTTTTTTGCCTCATGTACACAACAAGTCATTTAGACATTTGCGACAGTTTATTTTTTTATGCAAAACACAATTAATTACGCAATTAAACTGTTTTGTAGTTCCTGACTCAGTTTTTTTCGGTTGCAAATAGCTGTTCACAGGCCTGCAGTGCTTTTGGCCGTTTTTGTGCGGAATACAGATCATATTTATTTTGCGTTAGCACGAAGCTGCAGTTTCGCAATACATGAATTACACTTACGAATAACAGTAAAATGCAGCAAATATTTTTTTCTTACACTTGAAAGGTGATTTACACCTTTACAAATCTTCTCTTGCGCATGCAAATTTAATTTACGCTTGCAATCTTATGTACACTTTCACAAATCTTACTCTGCGCATTCTTTATGACGTCATATTACCTTCATAGTTAACAACAGAGCCCAAATGATTAGCCTAAATTCAATTGCTATTTATTTTTAGATATAATAACACTCAAATAACAAATTGTAAGCAAACATGTAAGATGCACATAAGGCAGTTTTTGCATTAACTTCTAAATCTAATTATAAAATTATGTTTTACTCCAATTCATTGTTGAAATAAAATCATTGATACACAGTGGCTGTCATTTTCATGACAGATTTATTTAAACTAACAGTAAATAATCAAGACATCACTAACAGGTTCAGTAAAATGAATATATAGGCTAATACAGTGCATAATATATTTAGTGAAAGAGTTCATTTCTCTAGCGAACTAAAAAGCTGTGGACACTGAATGACTTTCCTGAGGTAAATAAATAAAGTAATGCTACGTGACATTTTTGGTAACCCTTCCTTTTACAGTCCCCTAATTATTAGGTATTTACCGGGTAAATATATGGTAAGTTATAGTTGGTTATTGGTAATTACCACAGGTAACAAGTATGTAAATGCAGAGAAACTACAAACTAATTACTAGGTATTTACCGGGTAAATATATGGTAAGTTATAGTTGGTTATTGGTAATTACCACAGGTAACAAGTATGTAAATGCAGAGAAACTACAAACTAATTACTAAGTATTTACCTGGTAAGCATATGGTAAATTATAGTATTTTAGTGTGTAATTACTTAAGGTGATTAGTATGCAATTACAGAGAAACTACCAGGGAAAAAAAAAACACCACTGTTAAATATCAACTCAACAAAGTACTGTGTACTTGTTACCTGTTTAGGTTGGTAATAACTCAGATTTAATTGTGTACTTCCTCAGAATGTAGGCAGCCAATTTTTAGGAACACCTCCAGTATTACCCATCAATTCAAGTTAGGTTTGTAGTTTTCCTAGGGTTATGTTGGTAACAGTCCATGTTTATTTATTACTATCTTGAAATTAAGATGGTAGTTTCCAATAAATTTCCTTGTCTTACATAGTTGTTGTTCATTGCTACACCCATTTATAGAGGGTTTATCAAATAATTTACCTTACACTTACCTGGTAACTACCCCGCAGGAACAGTTTTCCCTAATGTCATGGCACATCTTAAACTGGGTATGTTCTTGCAGATGTTTTTACAATTTACTCAGTAAGTAAAGTGCAACTGTACTGTAAAATGAAGCCTTGTTTATTTCCATGGTATTACAGAGAAACTACCAGGGAAAAAAATTGTACCACATAACCTGATCATTCCCTTTTCCATATAGTCAATTTTTTTTCCTTGTATGTTCTGCAACGTTACCAAGGAAAACATGACAATTTACTCGGTAAGTAAAGTGTAACTGTACTGTAAAATGAAGCCTTGTTTATTTCCATGGTATTACCGGAATTGTACCATATAACCTGATCATTCCCTTTTCCATATAGTCAAATTTTTTTACCTCGTATGTCCTGCAACGTTACCAAGGAAAACATGACTATTTACTCGGTAAGTAAAGTGAAACTGTACTGTAAAATGAAGCCTTGTTTATTTCTATTGTATTACCAGACTCTTACCACATCCTTTGCTACTGCTTAAACATTTTTGAAATCACAAACTTTTACCATGTGTGTTCTGCAACTTAACTAAAACATTCCAGCCTGGTCTCATTGTTAATACGTAGTATTAATACGTAATTTTCAAAGATAGAGAACTAAACATAACGTTACCCATTTTATACTGAATATAAAAAGGATAAAACGTACAGAGTGTAGGGAAATGGCAATTTTATTAACAATATAGCATTAAAAGATTTTTTTTAGCAGCTAATCCTACTCCTACCCCTAAACCTACCCATAACAATTTCTTAAAACTACATAGGCTACAATTATGAAGAAAAACAACATACGTGTAATTATTTATTGCGAAAATGTCAAAACCGGTACCAAAAGTCGTCCACATGACGATGTGTTGCAGTCACAGTACTCTCTTTCAGTATATAATAGTTTTGAATGAGGTACAGAGCAGAATTTAAGTTATTAATCCATGAAAATGTTAATCCGGCTTCGCTCTGTGTGAAGGCGCGCGCGCGCTTCTCCATTTCAAATGTAGTTTACCGACTGAAATACGGCATGTCGCAATCTGTGACGAACATAGACGAACAGGCGAGAGCCATTGAGCGTTTGATATCACTGCCGTAAAACATGTCGTAACGCTTCTTGAGGGCGCAATTTTTGAATTTGAATTCATAACGAGCGCGGGATTTGACAGTTACGGACTGCGCTGCTGTGATAGCCTGTGAAATGGAGATGATCACTCACTGGATAAAGGGCTGAATTTGGATCTCTTTCTTGCAAACGTATGGATTCTAAAGATTTGGATTATATCAAGTATAATAAAATTTATGTATTTTGTGAATTTATGTTGGGTTTTGGTGTATTATTGTTCTATTGGAGAAAACGCATTTTGTGTCTCACTGTAAATAAACTAACGTTAAATATTAAAATGGTTAAACGATTAAATAAGGTATTTTTAAGGTTTTAAAGTGTATTCTTGTTTAACTTCATGTAGGCTAATCCTCCGCGGGCGGGTATAGATATATACACTAGATGTCGCCTTGGCTACGGTTTCGTTCCAATGAACTGCCGTAGCCAAGGCGACTTCTATTGTATATATCTATACCCGCCCGCGCTCTCAGATCACTTGGACGTGGCTGTGTACAAGAGGTAAAAACGATATAAATACTGTTCGTTTTCTCACACAAACCGCTCGTTTCGTGTCTTAGGCCATCAATGTGTACTTACGATGGGGAATTGTTTAATTTGGACGACGGGGAATTGTTTTAATTTGGACTCTGTGCATGCTCTTTGAGGTGGTGACCATCGACCTGCATTATATGACTGACAGACAAGAACGGTTTGACCTAAAAATATCAAAATTGAAACTACTGCGGAAAAAAGACACCTACATCTTGGATGCCCTTGAGGTAAGCTAAAACATACCAAAATTTAATTTCAAAGTGAACTATCCCTTTAATACGTAAACATTTTACGTTTTAGTGCTGTAAATACGTCAGTATTATACGTTTCTGTGTGTATAAAACGTAAGTAAATGTACGTATGGTAGAATTACACTTTACGTAAAAATACACACGTATTCTCATGAGATCACGTTGAACATTCTCAGTAAGTAAAGTGAAACTGTACTGTAAAAGGAAGCCTTTTTATTTCCATGGAATTACTGGGATCTTACCCTATAATCTGTAATAGCTACGTAGCTATTACAGATTATAGGGTAAGATCCCAGTAATTCCATGGAAATAAAAAGGCTTCCTTTTACAGTACAGTTTCACTTTAGCTATTACAGATTATAGGGTAAGATCCCAGTAATTCCATGGAAATAAAAAGGCTTCCTTTTACAGTACAGTTTCACTTTACTTACTGAGTAAATTGTCATGTTTTCCTTGGTAACGTTGCAGGACATACGAGGTAAAAAATTGTGACTATATGGAAAAGGGAATGATCAGGTCATATGGTACAATTCCGGTAATAACATGGAAATAAACAAGGCTTCATTTTACAGTACAGTTACACTTTACTTACCGAGTAAATTGTCATGTTTTCCTTGGTAACGTTGCAGGACATACAAGGTAAAAAATTGTGACTATATGGAAAAGGGAATGATCAGGTTATGTGGTACAATTTTTTTCCCTGGTAGTTTCTCTGTAATACCATGGAAATAAACAAGGCTTCATTTTACAGTACAGTTGCACTTTACTTACTGAGTAAATAGTAAAAACATCTGCAAGAACATACCCAGTATTTAAGATGTGCCATGACATTAGGGAAAACTGTTCTTGCGGGGTAGTTACCAGGTAAGTGTAAGGTAAATTATTTGATAAACCCTCTATAAATGGGTGTAGCAATGAACAACAACTATGTAAGACAAGGTAATTTATTGGAAACTACCGTCTTAATTTCAAGATAGTAATAAATAAACATGGACTGTTACCAACATAACCCTAGGAAAACTACAAACCTAACTCGAATTGATTGGTAATACTGGAGGTGTTTCTAAAAATTGGCTGCCTACATTCTGAGGAAGTACACAATTAAATCTGAGTTATTACCAACCTAAACAGGTAACAAGTACACAGTACTTTGCTGAGTTGATATTTAACAGTGGTGTTTTTTTTTCCCTGGTAGTTTCTCTGTAATTGCATACTAATCACCTTAAGTAATTACACACTAAAATACTATAATTTACCATATGCTTACCAGGTAAATATTTAGTAATTAGTTTGTAGTTTCTCTGCATTTACATACTTGTTACCTGTGGTCATTACCAATAACCAACTATAACTTACCATATATTTACCCGGTAAATACCTAGTAATTAGTTTGTAGTTTCTCTGCATTTACATACTTGTTACCTGTGGTAATTACCAATAACCAACTATAACTTACCATATATTTACCCGGTAAATACCTAGTAATTAGTTTGTAGTTTCTCTGCATTTACATACTTGTTACCTGTGGTAATTACCAATAACCAACTATAACTTACCATATATTTACCCGGTAAATACCTAGTAATTAGGGGACTGTAAAAGGAAGGGTTACCACATTTTTTTACAAGCTGTAATTGATGTCTTTCCGCCATTGAAACACTGATTGAGCGATTACACAAGATATGATACGTTTCAATAAGTTGTACTGTATCTTTTAACATACCTTCAGATGTCCATTCTGTAATGAAGAAGAGATGATCGCATTCACTCACGCTCCACGCTATCGTGTGAACTGAGGTGCCTATACAGAGATCTGTCACGCCACATTAAAGATTGTCAAAACGCCATTTTCTGTTTGAATTTTGTGATAAAATGGACTGAATTAAAAAAATGACACTTAGTTTCTTATCGAAAGTAACAAAACCCAGAGCGTATTGCGATTATTGGTGGTTAGGCTACAATGCTGTATTCGTCGTGTACTGCTTTTATCTTATCCACCTGTCTTTGTCCGTTGTCGTAATTCACCGGGAAACTGAAGTGTTCCAAAACAGGAGACCTTAATGTTGCAATGTAATGCATTCGGTACATGTGCACCATACCGGTACCCTGGAAATCCAGAGTTCTCGCGAGAGCACAAGTTAAATTTGCTCAGCGAGTTTACTCTGGCGTCGAGTAATGATGCTCATTAAATATGCCCTTGTATCCGAGCTGCACCAATCACATCGGGATATCTGATATAGGCGGGCCAGAGGCGAGCTAAACAGATGACGACAACACTGTGATGTCCAAGTCAAGGTAAACTTTGCAAGATGGCTATGGATGAACACCAGTTGTTTGAAACGGCTTTGGCCGCTACAATGAACGAGTTAGACTTGGCTTTTTATCGCCGCTCGAATCGTTCCTTTGCAAGAAGGACGTTTTTGCTGTTTTGCCAACCGGATACGGCAAGAGTCTAATCTACCAGTTAGCTCCGCTGGTAGCTAAGCGTATGGGGCTTGTTGTGATTGGTCGTGGTGTTATCCAGTTGCGTGCAGTGAGATTTTCAAATGCACACTTGGTTGCGCCCCTCGAGCTGGCCGATTTTCATTAGTCGATGCCAGACCATTAATCTTTCAGATTTAGGTCTGGATTTCCAGGCTACCATACCGGAAGTCCTTGCACCGAAACCGAATGAATACGTGTACCGTTACACTTCTCTGTGTACCTACTTTTCACTTTAGATCAAATTGTCTTTATTACACAATTTTAGTAATGTATTACTCAAAACTGTAAAAGGTAGCACTTTTTTACAGTCCTGTTCCCCATGTACATACTAGGTACTTATTATAGTATTTGCAATAACTAGGTACTAACCCTGTACCTACCCCTAAATTGTCTCGGGTTACGACTGTAACCCTTGTTCCCTGAGAAAGGGAACAAGACACTGCGTCGATGATGACACTTTGGGGAACGCTCTTAGCGTAACGCATCTGAAGTATGAATGAAACTAATCCAATCCTGATTGGTGCTGTGTCATGACGTAATGTGATGGCATACACGGAAGCTACAAAGGGATTTGTTGTGCCCTACAAAGGGCGCAATAGAGTTAGCTTCTGCGATGAAGCAAGTCGCTCCCAGGCAGGGGGAGGTGTGGCGAAGGGACACAGTGTCTCGTTCCCTTCTAAGGGAACAAGGGTTACAGTCTTAACCCGAAACGTTCCCTTTCGAGAGAACTCGCACTGCATCGAGGACGACACTTTGGGGAACGAGTTCCCACTATGCCACAATGAGCCCTGCCTGTCCTAGTGAAGCTGCGCACAGGCACACTTAGAATGAGAGCACTAGAGTGCCTGGCGTAGAAGGAATGTCCAGGCTATAGAATCTGATATAAGTATGTGGGGTGGCCCATCCTGCTGCATTGCACACTTCTTGATTCACACTTAAAGGGATAGTTTACCCAAAAATGAAAATTCTGTCATCATTTACTCACCCTCAAGTTGTTTCAAACCTGTATGAATTTCTTTTTTCTGCTGAACACAAAAGAAGATATTTTGAAAAATGTCTGTAACCAAACAGTTGATGGACCCCATTGACTTCCATAGTATTTTTTTTTTCCTACTATGGAAGTCAATGGGGTCCCTCAACTGTTTGGTTACCGACATTTTTCTAAATATCTTCTTTTGTGTTCAGCAGAAAAAATAAATTCATACAGGTTTGAAACAACTTGAGGGTGAGTAAATGATGACAGAATGTTCATTTTTGGGTGAACTATCCCTTTAAAAAAAGAACATCTTAAAACGGTAAAATGACTGACAGTCTCAGCATCCATCTAAAAAGTTCAATGTCCATAGTCATATTAAAACGTGGATAAATCAACTCATCAACTTAGTGTAATGCTCGTCATCGTCCATTGTCAACCCACGTGAGCGTCACATCTGGGGAGGAAGGGGAAACAACCCTCTCCAATATTTGAATTTGGACTGCAGTCTGCAGTTATTAATTTCACATAGTTTTGTAATGCATCAACAATGCTACTGCATGAAATCCATAATACCAAACTTTACTATTTTCAATAAAACAGCAACATCTAAACCTCTGTTAATTCTCATTAAGAATTTTTGTATGAAATAAATAAAGATAAACTGGATTGTAATATAGTAAGTGAAGATACTGAGATCTTGAGAGATCTGTGATTTTCTTTTCTTTTCTTTTTTCTTTAAAGTGAAGGTGTTTGATCCTGATAATTCAGGAAATACCTGTAAAAAAAGGGTTTTGTTTGATAGTACTTGACCGAATTATTATTATTATTATTTTTACAGTGTGAGAAATAGTGCAAACTGTCCCTTTGCGCCATCTGGTGGGAACTGATATCGCCATTATTTTTGTAATTTTACATAAGTTTGTATGTAATTTAAGAAAAAAAGAAAAGACAAAACACTGTATAAATAATACAATTGAAGAATTACTGTGAAAATTAGAAATACTGTTTTTTTTTTTTCATTTATGGCATAACACTTTAAATAACACCAGAATTGTTAATTTTACAGATTTTGTTTGTAATTTTAGAGAGTTGTGAGTACAATTTAAAACAAAGTAAATAAACGACTGTGAAATTTATTTATTTTTGTTATTTACATAATTGTATGTTTTTACAGTGTGTATTATACTGTGTACTGAAATTAAGCAAAATATTATCTGGAAAATATTATTACTATATCAAAACAATTGTTAAAGGGTTAGTTCACCCAAAAATAAAAGTTCTGTCAGTAATTACTCACCCTCATGTTGTGTTCATCTTCGGAACACAAATTAAGATATTTTTGATGAAATCTGAGAGCTGGCTCACTCCCTTCATAGGCTGCTAGGTAATCGATATGTGCCATCCCAGAAACGTTGGTAAAGACATTGTTCAAATAGTCCAAGTGACTACAGTGGCTCAACCCGACGAGAATACTTTTTGTGCAAAAAAAAAAAAAAAAAAAAAAAAACACTTACGGGGTTGGAACAACATGAGGGTGAGTAATTAGTGACATAATTTTCATTTTTGGGTGAACAAACCCTTTAATAGTTCTAATTTATTTGTGCATTGCCTTTCACAATAAATATTGGTTTATAGAAACCAGAATACCTTAACATCCCATAAGAACACATGCTCTAAAAATACCTTAGCAACTGCATATCACTATGCCAGTGAGTTTTGCTTGTGTAAGCACCACTAATCTAGTTTATTCTGATAGCTGTCAAACAAGCTGATTCTGTAACCTATTTTTATAAGTCACTCATGTCCTGTAAAGCTGACTCTGCATATTGAATCATAGATGATCAGTTTTTCACAGAGGATTACACTCCTGTTATCCACATTTCCAGCTTTTCTGAACAGATCACCAGAGGCCTAACTAAAGATTAAAATGTTTGCACATAGTTATTATACTGAGGATTATAGCATCTGATAGCATTACATCAAAACCCTCCTATTTGATTTTCTGCAGCAAAATCCTTAGTGTGTAACTTAAAGGGATAGTTCACCCAGAAATGAAAATTACCTCATGATTTACTAACCCTCAAGACATCCTAGGTGTATATGACTTTCTTCTTTCAGCCAAACACAATTGGAGATATATAAAAAAATGTCCTGGCTCTTCCAAGCTTTATAATGGTAGAATGGAGGACGAAATCTTGAAGCCCAAAAAAGTGCAGCCATCCATCATAAAAGTACTCCATTTATGGCGAAAGAGTAACCCCTGACCTGATGCTTGACGTATTGGCGAGCACGGAAGCGCAGAGGATAGAGCAAAACAAAACACCAGTCACGAATTAGAAGTCTAAAACGAGAATTTTTAAAGAAAAATATCAGAGGATTTCGGTATAAGAGAAGAGGAGTTTGAGTTTGTTGCCCAGCCCTATTTGTTTGAACCGCAAGAGCTTACGCTACTCCTACATTGCGACAGGGGTTACTCTTTTGGCGCAAGTCGACTTGCGTTGGCCTTCTGACAGAGGCTAGTTATTTTAGTTTGAAACATGGATATTTTTCTTACAAAACCCCATTGCTTTGCTTCAGAAGGCCTTTATTAACCCCCTGTAGTTGTATGGATTACTTTTATGATGGATTGATGCCCTTTTTTGGACTTCAAAATCAGGACCGCCATTCACTACCGTTAACAAGCTTGGAAGAGCAATGATGTTTTTTAATATAACTCTGATCGTGTTCGTCTGAAAGAAGAAAGTCAAATACACCTAGGATTACATTTACATTTTTACATTTATTCATTTAGCTGACGCTTTTATACAAAGCGACTTACAATTGCTATATATGTCAGAGGTCGCACGCCTCTGGAGCAACTAGGGGTTAAGTGTCTTGCTCAGGGACACATTGGTGTCTCACAGTGGATTCGAACCCGGGTCTCTCACACCAAAGGCATGTGTCTTATCCATTGCGCCACCACCACCCCTATGATAGCTTGAGGGTGAGTAAATCATGGGATCATTTTCAGTTTTGGGGTGAACTATCCCTTTAATGACGTGTTTAAAGATTCTCATTTTCTTGTATTTATGAAGGATATAAAAATATTTGAAACCAGCTATAAGTCAGCTAATTGTCTGATTCTTTTCAGATAAAAGTTCATCATTTACTCACCCACACATCTTTTATTTTATCCCTTTTTTTGTGGAGCACAAAATTAGATATTTATTATAAGAATGTTTACTTTTTCTTTTCCATAGATTGAAAGTGAATGAGCAATGGTCAATCAGTCCATATTGTCATTGTCACAGTGGGCAGGTAAAGGAAGAGCAGCAGAGGATCTAATTGCAGCTTACTTCGTTAATTAACGCCTGGATGCGACGACAACGCAGTCCTGAAGTGTCAACTAGTCTCTCCCCTATGAAGGCCTCCTTCCCTTCCCTTTACCTCTGTACAGATAAAACGTTGTCGGGATAATTCTGGCAATGTGGAAGCGATAAAACTTATGTATTATAAATTTTAAGGCCAGACAAGTAGTTTTTTGAGGGTTGGTTTGTTAAGAAGGACTATACACCTGCGCACATATATATTCAAATGCGCATACCTATAGACTATACACATAATATGCATGTGCAGGCCATCAGCGTTCTCACAGGTTCACATTTTTAAAGTTTGTGCAGAGAGAACTTAAGAGTTTTCTGTTAGAACGGTGTCGTGTTAACGGCCCCCAAGTTAATAACTAATGATCGTTGCGACGGAAGTGAATCAATCAAAACTAACTTTAGCTGGACAATAACTTTATTCTAGAGCTGCTATAAAGCCAAAACAATCTCTGTTACTTTAATTTCCTATTATCACTGTAAAGCTGCTTTGAAACAATCTATATTGTTAAAAGCGCTATATAAATGAAGGTGACTTGACTTGACTTAATTGAACAAAAGAAAACAAAGATTTGTTCTATCTACATAGTATGAATTTGTGTAGTATTAATATTCCAGACGTATTACATTAGCCATGTTGTCATTATCATGTGACCTACCAGCGTCATTTGCGTCTCTTCATTGCCATTCACAAATCCTCTTCCATGGCCTCATGGGATTGTAAAATGTGTACACATCTTATGCACACTTCAGAATCTCTAAGGAAGTAGTAAGTAATTCGGGTAGTGATGGTCAATTTCGAAACACTGCTTCATGAAGCTTTGAAACCTTTACAATTCTTTAGTTTCGAATCAGTTGTTCGGAGTGTGTAGGTGTGTTCGACATCAGCTGCGGCTGGATGTAACCGATTGGCGAAAATTGCCGCGTTCAGGCGGGAGGAGCTGAAAACGGAGACGTGAAGTAGGACACTTTCTGCTTCCCGTAGTTACGCTTGCACTGTGTTTGCATACTTTACCACAGCTGAAGTGAGATAAATGCAATATTTGTCAAATACACAGATGTTTCAGATACGTTTACATTTAATACTTTATGCACTGCTAAATACAGCATATGTTTGTACAAGAATAAAGTTCAACATAAGCCTATACTATTGAAATACCAATGTAGTGGGGTCTACTTTTTTTTTATCAGTTTTATTTTGATAAACATGACACAATATAACATCGCAACTTCATAAAAAGAGCTTTTACTGTTATAAAAAAAACAGATTTGTGAACATTAACGGAACTGAAGGTGTTCGAATAAACATGAAACACACGTGATCGTTGTCATGCGGTGGGTTTGGCCAATCGTGGAACAGTTGTGTGGTCATCAGAGCTTTTGCAGCCGCTCTGGAGAGGCTGTGCAGAATGAATCAGCCGGCTGCTCTCCAATCGCTTCAATTGTTTCCAAGCTTTGAAAAGCTTTGTTTCTTCCATTCCTACACCCGGGTACTTTTTGCCCACTCTTTTATGAATACTATGAACATACTTTTTCTTTTGTCACATTCTTTTTTTCACCTACAATATCGTAGGGAAGTATGTAATATCAGAAGCAGCCATCAACAATACCAAACACAGGACTGAACAAACTGAGGGCCTATAGACACAACTGTTTAGTGAGTTTAATAATGAGAAATCTAAGAATCTCTTTGCTTGCTCTAATTCATGTGCAAATATAAACTGTGGGTGAAGGTTGTTGCTGTTTTCCTTTCATTTTTACTCTTTTTTTTTTTTTTTACATTTTGACAATCCATGGCACTTTTGTGGACGTCCTTAATTTCGAGAGGGAAAAAAAGAGGTTTCTCACAAGAATCTTGGCTGTTGAATTTTTATTTATTTTTTTTACTTGTCAAAAACAAACTGCAAAGGCTCTTTTATCAGCCTGCGGTCATAATAGTACCCATATATTTGCCTGATTAGAGAACTTGATGAGCACTTCCAAGTTTAACATTAAGGTGTTGATAAATTGATACATTTTCAGATGTATTTCAATGAAACTGCCCTATTATGCCTTTGTCGTCGATACACACACACACACACACACACACACACACACACACACACACACACACACACACACACACACACACACACACACACACACACACACATAACAAAGGCTCAATATGGCAGTTTCAGTTTTTGAGTGTTAAAACATGTGTCTTGCTCACTAACTACCCACAGCTTAACCAAGTACCAAATGCACTAATCTGCTGCATCTTCCACATAAAATAAGGGAATTGCAAGGTGTAAAATACATTCAGCTGAAATTCTGTGGACATGTTTGCACTAGTGCACCTGATTTGCATAATTCCTTTAGTAAAATGAGTGCTAAAACAATGCAGATTGCACCATTATAAGTGGCCACAATTTATTCTTAGTACATTTCCTCCTGTGTATGCCATATTCTGGCTTAACCCTCTGATGGTCCTCGGTCATTTCTGACCGAATAATTTTCTGTTTTGAATTTCTAAAAATCACAGCTTCATCGGAAGGTTATGATACTTGGTGACTTTTCTGGGATTAGGTATGTGAATACAAAAAAAAATTGAGGTCATGATCCGAGCATGCTAAGTGGTCGTAAAAAAAATAGTCACACTCGTGGTCTTCGGTCAAAAATGACCGACCCATAGGAAATGAATGGGAAATTTACAAAAACACAAAAATTCTCTGAATTTTTGTCTGTACAATCTACAAATCGGACACGATTCTAAAAAAAAGTACACCGTAGTAAAGGGGTGACACTCTACAACATCAAGAGTGCAAAAAATTCACACCCACCCACCCACACACACATACAAACACACGTTTATACACATACACACCAATAAATTCAGATTACAAAAATCTGTTTTGAATTTTTAAAAATCACAGCTTCATCAGAATGTTACGAAACTTGGTGACTTTTCTGGCATTAGGTATGTGAACACACAAAAAAATTGAGTTCATGATCCGAGCATGCTAAGTGGTCGTAAAAAAATTAGTAACGGTTTTGGTCTTCGGTCAAAAATGACCCCCATAGGAAATGAATGGGAAATTGACAAAAACACAAAAATTCTCTACAAATCAGCCACGATGCAGAAAAAAAGTGCTCAGCTATGAAGGGGTGAAGCTCTTAAACATCAAGAGTGAAAAACATAACATAATTAATAATTATAATTAATATATGTATATATAATTAATATAATAATTATTAAAATTATTAAAATAATAATTAATAAAATGTTATAAACCTTGGCAAAAAGTATTATTTGAGAATTTCTAAAAAAATACATTCAATCCACATCTTAAAAGTAAGTAATTTGGTCCAAAAACAACTAGAATTCACAAACATCTCCATTTAGAGCTATACAGGCATCTAGTGGTAAACCCATGCAATAACATGTTTTATTTAATTTTATGTTTAATAAATTGATTAATTTAATTTTTTTTTTTTTTTTTTTCTGAAAGCCTAGTCTCTATTTTACCCGAAAATACTGCATAGAATTTTTATTTTTTTTAATACAAAAAAAAAAAAAAAAAATCATTATTTCCAATGGCAAAAAATGGACTATAAATATTGCATAAATATTAATAAGTTCAATCAAATTGTCTCAAAATTCTAAATTAAAAAGAATAAATATTATAGAACAAAAATAAATTGCATTGGTTTTTACTGGGATGGAGGAAGTTTCATTTTTAGGTGTCCGGTCATTTATGACCGGGAAGGCCCCCACTGTGACTGCTAAAGGAAGACCATCAGAGGGTTAATCAGTAATATTTTTGTTTATGCATCATTGCAATTTGATTTGATTTAGATCTTTGGAACGTTATATTTCATCACAAGCTTGAATAAGTTGTATTTACCTTTCAGATCAGATGTGGTATCATGAAACATGTGATTCCCTCCCCTAAATAAAAAAATTAAAATATCATATAAGTAGATAAATTGTACACACATTACTAAAAAAAAATCATATTTTGAGCAGTAAGAGAAAACAGATGTACAAAAAGCTCCATCAGTAAGATGAATGTTTCACTTTTGTACAAAAGAACTGACAAGGTCTACTTTCACTTCTTTTAATAATTATTGCCCTAATTTTTCCAATTGACATTTCCACAGAGGCGAGAGTCAGCTTCCTTTTCCAAGAAGACCAACAACACTTTCAACATTGTGGGAACCACCTACAGCATGGGCGTAGCCAAAGATCCCGGATTGACAACCATCTCCAAGAGTGCCACATCCACATCCACATCCACCCCATTACAGTCGGTCCGAGAAATCCGACTACCCAAAATGGATGGTGAATATGTGCCGGAGGGTGGAAAAAAGTCATACAATCGCGTCAGCAAAGTGGACAAGATCTCTCGTATCATCTTTCCAGTGCTCTTCTTCATCTTCAACCTGGGTTACTGGGCCACGTATGTCAACAGAAAGCCGACCATCAACCGGTCCAGCCCACAGAAATGAACATGGCGACTGCCAAAAGAGAAAAACTGCCAGTCTACCATGCTACTGTTTTCATTTTCCAAATTTCCCATCATCCTTTTTTTCCCCTACATTTTGTAGTAGTGCCAAACAGCCATGTAGACACATAACCCTAGTCAGTAGTTTTCCAAATTTGTATGTGACATTTCCTGTGTTGCATGAGGTAAAGTATGAATAATTAATATTATGACTTTATAACTGGTCTCGTATGGATGATCATTACTTACCCACGAAACCCTCCCTCACTCCACACACTGTCTATCATCAGGAGGAAAACTTCAGTCACCATTGGCTGTCTGTCGCCATGACAAGTACCTGTAGCCTTTCAGCAGCCAGTAGCGATGTCTGTAGGCACATCATTATTAACTATCTGTCCTTTGACACTCCGCAGACCCAGAGTAGAGTTGTGTTCTCATCCCCATGGGTCTATATCTGTGCATTTACCTGTCCAGTGACTATTGTTTAAACAGCCTGAGCAGGCTCCAAGATAAAGAAACTGTGTGCCTTTTTAATCACTTGCCATAGAGATGAATAGTTTGGCACATGCTGACATTGTCTTCAAGCTTATGCCTGCCTACTGAAAAACGTCAGTGTTGATTGATCTCTCACAGGTTGGTGTTAAACTCTGAGTCGTCCTGCATGCAAGTTGATTTAGAGTTGATGGTTAACCGTAAGGCTTTGCGCCAGCCAACGGTTCTTTGTTTATGGCCAATATGAGCAGCCGGGATCAGAGAAAGTAGTGAGTGAATTATGACACTATAACAGGCTATAAAGCATTTTAGTTGTGAAGAATATCAAGACCAGATTTTAGATGTGGGCCAGTGCCACACAGGAAGGAACATGCATTTCCATTACCTCACACTGAAGAGTTGGTGGTTTTGATCTTTACACTGATGATTTCTTGATTTATGTATTGTACAATACAGAATTCATGTTTGTGAATGCACTATTTTTATTGTTTTATAAATCATAAAATATTGTTAATTTGGCAACTGCAAGCCAATATCATAGTTTCCTGTGTGTGAGATGTGATGTACACAAAATGTAGAAGTAGTTTCAATGGCATGTTAATTTAAGCATATATTTTAGATAATCTTAGTACAAACACTCATTATGGATGTGCATTTGTGCTGTTATCACCATTGTTTCCTTATGATTTAATTTATTTCACATAGTGTGTTAAAAAATTGTGTGCATCAGGTTTTAGAAGAAAAATCTGTAACACTTTCCATGAAGACCATGCTTATAATGAATTATAGCCCTATTTATAAGTATTACTATTCTATAAATATATTTATAAATGCTCATTAAGACCTATACTGCATTATAAGAACAGTTATATATACATTTATATTATTTTTATAATTCCTTATAAATCATGCATTTGAAAATTAGAGGTAGAATTTTATGTATGAATGTTAAATATGAATATTTTTCTTACACAAACTCATCGTTTTGCTACAGAAGACGTTTGGAGTTTGTTTATGATGGATGGATGCACTTTGTTGAGCTTCAATCTGTTGGTTGCAATCCACTGCCATTATAAGACATGAAAGAGGATAATTTTTAATGTAACTCCGATTGTATTCGTCTGAAAGAAGAAAGTCATATACACCCAGGATGGCTGAGGGTGAATAAATCATCATTTTCATTTGAAAGTGAACTAATCCTTTAAAGCCATCAATGATGCATTTATAGTGGTCAGTAACTGTATTATCACTCACAGTGAGTATTTATAAGAACATAACACGGCTATTAATAACAATACATTCACTTATTTGACAGAAATAAATCTGAATTACTAAAAAGTCATTGTAACTATAATATAATAACATTATAGCAATGCAGGTTGCATCTTTATAAATACATTCATGGAACCATATGACTGACTAATAAATACTTATAAATCAGTGTATAATGGATTATGAGCATGTGCATTGAAAAAAGCAAATGCATGACTTATAAGGAATTATAAAAAATAATCTAAATGTAACTATAACTGTTCTTATTATGCAGTAAAGGTCTTAATGAGTCTTTATAAATGTATTTATAAAATAGTAATACATACTTATAAATAAGTAAAAAGGAGCTATAATTCATTATAAGCATGGTCTTCATAGAAAGTGTTACTGAAAAATCTTTTGCATTCACTTAGAAAGTGCTAGGTTTACATGTGAATTTAAATAGAGACATTTTTGTAGATAAACTAAGAAGTTGCGTAAAGTATGTACTTATGTGACAGCAAGCTATATTAAGCAAAAAAACATTAACTTAGCCATTTCACTTGTTTCATGAACCATTAATGTGGCTGTTGATCAATAGCTTCAGACACACAACATAAAATCTCACTCATCAGTTTTAAGTGGATTTATTAGCAAAAGAATAGATAGGGCTCTTGTTTATTTTAATATTCCAAATAAGAATAGTTTTTTTTTTTCTCCCATTTATTAGGATGTGTTAAGAATAAATGAATGCATGACAATCTTTTCATTAGTTACATCACCACATATGCTATATCTTTCTGAATGAGGCTTCATGTTTTTTGTATCTCGTAAGGGCCCTTCAAATAGCCATATTCAATAGGCTCCTTACATTTCATTTGAGCTATGGTAGGGCTAGATCAGCTGGTGTTGGTATTGATTGTTGACACAAGTAGTACAAATCATAAATGAAACCACATCTAAGAAGTATATTTATATAGGAATTTTAATCTATTTACTTATCTGATAGCATACATTATCTATGCTTTTACTGTATAAGTCATAACCTTGACAGCTTCAGTACAGATGTACAAAAATTATATTGGGAGAAGAGCTATGCCAGATAGCACACGCACATCTCCAAGTCATGTTAAAGAACACCTCATTTGGAAAATAGGCTATCTGTTGTATACGAGCATCTGATAACCAACGTTTAATATGCAGTTTTACATACATTCTAAATCATAAACATATCTTTTCTAAATGTCTTTAACATCCGACTGGATTTTTTTTTTTTTTTTGCAAAATAAAAAATACACCTTCCAAACATGCACATCAAACATACATATGTAGCTTACGTGTGCTATCAGGGTAGTGTCTTAATAGTTTATTCAAATATAAGAACAAGTAAAAGATGTAATATTTTTTTAGATGTTGTCAGCCAACTTAAAATAGGAGATGTGGGAAACGTAGTTGTGTTAATTGCCATATTACTTGTATATTGGATTTACTGTAAATTTTGTCAGCATACTTGTCTAAAATGTGTGACATCTGGCTTTTTACATGCACGTAAAGGCTAATATTAGTTAACTAATTGGTAAAGAAATCACTGATAAATTCTAACTGAAAAACTTGCAAAATTATGCTGATTTACTATTTAAAATATTGGTGTTAAGCTGATTACACATTTGAAGTCCCCCTTTTGCCCCCTTGTGTGTTTCAGATCTGAAATGTATATTTCTGGGTAATGTTGAATGGTTAGCGTCTTTGCTAATGACACTAGCCTAATGCTAGATTTGCCAGATGTACCACCTTGTGTGCACTTTTCTGAACATTTACTGTGAAGAGGCAGATGTACAATCTGTCAGGCTCCCTGTATATACATGTACTGTATCAAGAAGGGAATTTTTTATTTATTTTTTTTGCTGCATGTCCCAATTGCATCTGACACAACCTTGTGGTTTGTGGAGCCGTGGTAGATGTTATCTTATTCAGTTTTCTGATTTCTTTTCACAATGTCTGGGTTTGAAATGTGGCTTGTTCTTTCCAAAAAGCTTTATTCTTGATAAATAGTAGTGGGAAAGCCAGGCTTCTATTAATGTAATAGTTTAAGACGAACATTATCTTGTAAGGACAGTTGGTTTGTTTTGAAGACATCAATCTTGTACCTCCTGGTAGTTTGTCACGTCATGCTTGTTGTACTCTGGCGCATGCTAGATATTTTATTATGTCGTGTCACACTGTGATTCAATACCAAGAGGCTGATAGAACAAGGACATAGGCGACATAGACCAAGTCATAGGGAACGACTAAAATCCCTATAAATCTCGTTAAGGCGACACTTCTTGACTCATGATTTGACTCACTTGAACGTGGGAAAGTTTTATCTCTGACATACCAGATGATTCAATGTCTATTATATTAGTGCAGTTGTGCGAGAATGGTCTTCTTTTGTCCCACAGTTACTAAGATGTGCGTCATGGATGTATGTTTGCAATAAAAGTTGTACCATAAATGTCAAAAAAGAAAAGAAAGTCAAAATAAGGTTTAAGTAAAGTGTTGTGCTGGAGCACAAGTGAATTGATGAAGCCGCAAAAAATCTGCTATGTTTACAATTTGCTGCCTCGGCCATACATCACGATTATAGCCAAATTATCAGCTGTGCCAAATGACCTTTAGAGAAAGTGTAGGGGGAATGATTTGCCCTTTGATATTGAGTTTCTTCCACAGGCATGTCAAGGGAGCATTTGTGATGGGTTAATTTGAGAGAAGTTGCTTTAGCATTGCTTTTGATTTCCCAGCAATTTGCGAAACCCTGTAAAGATGGAGACATTGCCCCAAAGGTAGAACAACTGACCTGACCCATTATCGATTTATACCCTTAGTGGAATAACAAGCTGATACATCTCTCATCTTAGATCTGAGGTTTTCTGTTTTTAGTACATTGTTGTACATTGTTTAGTAGAATATCTAAAGTGGACTAGCGAAATATTGTCATCAGAATTTTTTTCAGCATCTAGATTGTTGTTCTGTTAATAGTTCATGGAAGAGGAGTCACTATGCTAGTCACATTCTCAGCTTTGCCACACGAGGCGCTAGATAGTGGGCATCAGTGTAAACTGTTTTTTATTTTTTTATTTTTTTTTATTCATGTTGAACAAGTTAGTTACAGTTAAAGGGCCCCTATTATGGATTTTTTAAAATGACCTTTCATGTAGTGTGTAACATAACTCTAAGTGAATGAAAACATTCTGCAAAGTTTTAAATCTGAAAGTGCACTGTATATAATGAAATATATCATGTATTTTCATTGAAATACATCAATGAAATGAATCGTTTTTCAAACGAGTCATAAGCCGTTTCGTTGTGACGTCAATACGAAACATTAGCATATTGCCCGTCCACTTATTGCGCGCACAGACACCAGGGAAAACTTGAACCTCAAACCTGCTGCTGATTCCTGTGGATATTGGATAGCATCATGTCGAGAAGATGCTGTGCTCTATAATGTGAAGGTAAAGCCAGTTTTTTTTTACCATGATATCACAGCATTATAATCCTAAACTTTAGCTGTGTTCCCTTTATTTTACTGACGAATGCTTCTCAAATCTCGGAGTTCAATACAGGATTCGCAAACCACTTGCTCTTGAAAGATGGTGTTCAAAATACTTAGTTTTAGTTTTGTATTGTGTAGGTCTCCTGCAAACTGGCTAACTCACGTTATCACTGTCTTACTTAAATACTTCTGCTAATCAGTTGTGGGCCACTATGTATACATTGCATACATGCACTGTTATTGATACAGTTTCCACGTGTTCACCGGAATATATTAGACAAATACTCTGTAAATAAATTAGTACAAGTAAAATAATCGGTTTGTTGATGGACAGGCACTTGTTCATGCTGATGGTGAGGAATTACTTTTGCAATATCTCATAATGTACCTCAAACTGAGTAGCATGTCACTGAGAAACGTCCTGCTCGAGTCGTCCTTGCGATGGAGGTTCGAGTTGAATGAATAGTTCTTCCAGTGTTTCATCATCATCGG
Source organism: Leuciscus leuciscus (assembly GCF_965113295.1). Taxonomy (NCBI): domain Eukaryota; kingdom Metazoa; phylum Chordata; class Actinopteri; order Cypriniformes; family Leuciscidae; genus Leuciscus; species Leuciscus leuciscus. The sequence goes on from NC_138740.1 coordinate 10,763,804, forward strand.
ACTCGCGCTCGGATTGATATGGTGAAATCGTCATCATTGTTTGTTACTGTGTTTAGTTTACGGTGTAGGAAGCCTCAGGACACTCAGAGCTGACGTTGTTATGGCAATGGGCATTTTTGTTTTCGACGCGCGCTGTACGCGGTAAACCAATCACAACAGACTGAGCTGTCTGGCCAATCAGAGCAGAGTAGCTCACGGAAAGGAAGGATTTAGAGAGATTGATTCATCTGACGAGTCGTTTGAGAATCATTGAAAATGTAGTGATGTGCAAATGTATATTATGAGGAAATGAAACAGTTTTTTTTTACCTTTGCTGCATGTAAACCTGTTGTAGGAGACTCCAAAACAGCATTAGGAAACTTTAAAATAGCATAATAGGGGCACTTTAAACTGTTGACATTTAGCTGAATAATATCCCATCTGGTTTAATGCACGAATCAGATGAGATATTATTGAGTAGAAACCCCTTAAGTATGAGGTTTATTATTACCAATTTTAATGCAAGAATGCATTTGAAGTATTTACAATAGGACTTGCGTTTGCCCTTATGATCCTCTTGCTTATCTGTTTGGTCAGCCTAGCAGATTCTGTAGCTTCTTCTGTTGGTGGCAAAGGATTCTAGGTTGGAGACCAAACAAAGAGTATTACATAAAGCATTGAGAAGAAAAATGTACAGTAATTGTACTTACTCGAGCTCTTAATGACCTTTACTTACTTTGTAACATGCATGTTGCAATAGTTTTCAAGTGGCACTGTTGTCAAACACATCTGAAACCCAAATGTTTCTTCAGTGAACCCTGGGTAATTACAGATTATAATTGTGAGGTTGTGGACTTGGCTTAAGTGTGAAGGTACTGTGAGGTATATGAAATATATGGACTTTAACATTCGCAGTGTCTTATGTATGGCCAACTTGTCTGAAAAAATTGCAGCAAAATTTTGTGAAATCTAAAGAATTTGTTCGGTCATTTGAATGATGGCCCTCCCTGCCACTGTGTAGCACTAAGAAAGACTGTCAGATATGTTGTTTTTGTTAAATCTTTATTTCAAGGTGTTTTGCTTTTATTTTTGTTGTGAAAGTTTGTTTGTGGAGCTAATGACAGTGTTCTAGTGTTGTTTTCAATCTTTATGTGTCCTGGTTTACTGTTCTTTACGTTGAATAAATATTCAGTCCTTTCATTTCCTTGTTGTTGCTGTTGTCTTATCATGTTAGCTATGACGCAGAGATGTGTGTGTGGTTCTGGTAAACCCTACATTGCCCGGACAAAATTCCCCAGAAAGATGGGGACATATTTTGTTCCCCATGAGGAAAACAGCTCATAAAATATGTTCCCTTTAAAAAAGCTACACTTAAAGGTATAGTGGAGGATTTTCTTTTTCCGGGTGGATCATCAAGACTATTGGTCCTCCTAATTGTCAATCATTCTGGTGATATGTTTACGTAAGGCCGTAGTACGTGCTCGTCCCTAGGTAGTTTTCGCTTTCTGCGCATGCGCACTTTCAGGTGTATATGTGTGGTGAGCTACGGTTTCAGCCATTCATTGAAGCTCGCCGTTCTCACCGGGTTTTTTCAAAATGTCTGAGGGTCGCAAGAGAAAAAGTGTCTACGAATTGTATGACAAGAAGAGAAAGGCCTCTGAAGAAAGAAACAAGACCAGAGTGTTTTTGGGAGAATATTTCACACGCTGGCGTGCGCTAAAAGCACAGGTTGGGCTTCCCACTGATGCCTCAGTCACGAAGTTTCTACTCGACAGGTAAATTTTGGCATGCTATTTGGAGAAATCCATTTAAAATCACTGCTAGTAAAAGTTAATGTAAGCTATGATTAGCGATGCTAGCCGTCTCTCGTGCACACGTTTAATAGGCGTTCCCTTTCGGGAGCAGGTAGAGTGTTGAGCATGTGCATTTTTTCAAAAAGTGGAGAGGGCGGTTCTTTTCTAAAATTCGCGAAAATCCTCCACTATACCTTTAATGCTGCGCTTGATTCAGTACTCTGGGAACAATTTTTGTGTGACCGGCTCTAAATATAAGTGTGTAACATGTCAATGGAATTGACTTTGAACTTTTATAGCCTCGGACAGTGACGTCATCGGAATGCGCGCTCGTCAGAAGATACAATTAGTTGTACCACAGGTGCATCAACAGGTCTTTTGTCTTCAGACCATACTGTTTGTGTGTGTGACAAGCTCTCTCTGTTTCTCTGCTAGGAGTTAGTTTTTACTAGGCAGTGCGCAGAAAATATTTCTCTTTATCCTCTCACTCTGTCTCAAAAGTGAAAAAGAAAAGAGAAAAAGAAAAATAAATGAGCAAACAGTGTGTGCCTCTGTGTTCATGAATGCGACACACACCAGTATTGCTTTGTTTGTTTGGTGGAAGAGCATGCTGCCCTTGCGTTGGAACAGGGCGAGTGCGAGCATTGTGAATTATTCACGGTTAAGATGCTACATGCTCGCCTTGGTTACTTCCATGGGCCAGCACCCACTTTGCCATTGCGGGGCTCTCGTATGGATCTGGCTGAGGTGCGAGAAACGGGTCCGTCCCTTTTGCTCGTGCTCTATCCAAATCCAGATGTCTTTTTGCTCAATCCCGAAGTGCGCCCCGGCTCCTCTTTGGCTCGAGCGGAGGACAATTAATCTCTTGGATCCGGTGTGGATTACGAGCTGCCTACCTCCAAGCATTCCTCATGTGATGATAAAGCGTCTGAAGAATTACTTGAGGTGGTGACTCATGCGGTGGCCAGGTTACAGCTAGACTGGCCACATTAACAAGAGACCCCCAAACGGTCACAATTAGAAGACATATTTCTGTCTGGCTTTGACGTTGACATATGCGACCATCGTGGGTGCGAAGGCATGGGGGTATTTGATGATGCCACAGGTTGAAGAGACACTCGCGAGCTATCTCTCACCTGGTTCGGCATTATCATTAAAGAGACATAGTACATGAACATGTTCCCCTTCCAGAGAGAGAGTCAGGCTACTAAAGCAGATACTTCCTGGTTTCCAAGAAGGACGGGAGGTTGCCTCCGATTTTAGTTCTACCAGAAAACTAGTTCTACCAGAAAGACTCGGGAGAATAAATACTATAACAATTAACATTTATTAACCCTCTGAGGTCGAGAAACGCGCCGACGCGTTTTGCTGGATTTTTTTCACATAGCAGCAACATAAACTTTAATTACTCCGTCATTTATGGTTACACAGAAAAAAGAAATATAAAAAAATAATCTGTGATATTTCTACTTTTGTATGTGTCCACTTACAATCAAATCAAAACATTGTGCTTTGGTAAAATAAAGAAAATAAACAGGGTGTGCGTTCTGCCTCTCCGTCGCGGTGAACTTTTTTTCTTGAGCACGTCTATAAACTGAAACAAAACTCAGCGAATCCTTCTCACACATTTATGAGCCATACACCTTTATACACATTTAAGTGTGTACTTTTAAATGATCGGATTCAAACTGCAAACAAATATTCTCTGTTTAAGTAATTTGTATAAAACCAACAGGATGTCCAGTATCTCAAACGCTTGCTAATTACTTTTTAATTCGACACGCCCACTCGCGCAAAAGTGATTCACATGCAAATCTCCACATGGGACGCGAACGCCCTCGTTACCTCAAACACAAAACACCAAAAAACTTCACAAGTCTCTGCTTTTCGTCGAGTTTGGAAGACACGTCTGAGCTTACATTGGATTTACCCCCAGAAGAAGAAGAACGCGATTTGAAGACAAGAAAGATGTAAGGTGGGAAATTCTTACTTATTAGTTTATGGTATTGTTGCATAAACTTCACATTGCAGTTGAACTGTTGCTAGATATATGGTGAATATTATACTATTTAGACCCGTGTTTCCTGTTAAATACTGTTTGTGGATATCTGCTCAAACATAGATATGTATAACCATAATGTTTCATATTTTGGAGCGCGATGGCGTTTGAATGTATCATATTTTGGAGCGCGCTGTGGGTTTGAGTATCATATTTTGGAGCGCGCTGTGGGTTTGAATGTATCATATTTTGGAGCGCGATTGCGTTTGAAAGGAAAAATGCACCAAACATTAGGCTTTATGTTTTTACTATTATCTCATTTCATATCATCATAACGAATGGAAACATTTGAAGTAACATAATGATAATCAATATATTTTTCTCTAGCGTAGTTGTTCTTGAAATCTTTTGGAAGATTTAATTTATTGTTATTATTATTTTATGCAGCACTGCGTGGCCTATGCCTACAAGGCACAACAAACCTGCTCATTATATATTGTTGGAAACATTTGTGTGTGTATTCTGTGAATTTTAAAAAGAAATTTGAACCAGAAAAATCTAAAATCTATTCCCAAAATCGTGCAGCCCTATAGTTTCTCTTGATATCAGTATGTTCACAGTTTTTTTTTTTTTTTTTTTTTTTTTTTACAGGGCCCTGATGCAACTGAGTCCTGCTGACTTCAACATTCACATGAGTCTCTGTATATGAACATGGTAAAGTGAAAATCAAACACCTTGGAAATGAAAGGTATGTACAATGTTTTTAGGAATGGCACAAAGGTCTCTGTCTTTGGATCATTGTTTTCAATGTGCTCTTTTGTCATTTGTATTTTTGGATTGTGTTGTGTTGTAAATAAATCCAAACAATCTAAAAGCCATTCTTTTTTAAATCTCCTCATTCTTTGTGCAAGGTTGCTCTGAATGACAGGGCCTGATCGCTCCTAATAGGACAGTTAGGGGAGTGTCTTTGTCTTTCTCAGGTGTTAAAAGCTTACATATTAATGAGATGATCACGCCTCTTCGCATATGGCTTTGTCACACAAAACACGTCTTAGAAATTTTAAATCAATATATTGTCTTATCTGAATGAGCAGTCAGGGTGATTTTCACATAGTTTTGGAGCAAATATTCTAGGCTATGTCATACAATTTTCGAAAGTCTTGTGAAGAAATAATCAGTATGGGTTTCATGGCCTTATTTCAGTGAGAATTTGTTTTTGTATTTTCACAAACCACGCATAAATGTCATTATCTCAAAACTACAAACTTTTACATACATGCTGCTGATATATTATTGTAGCAGAGTTTGTGCTGAATACAGTGTAATCAGACTTTAGCCATGAAAATGTCACTAGTAACAGAAAAAAACACAAATGTCAGAGCATGTCAGACCACCTCCAGGGCCCAGAAAACAGCTCAGACCTCAGAGGGTTAACAGCCCAACAAGCAATCAAGTTCTTTGGCGTCCGTAGCTTGCAATCCGAGGGTCCGGATCTGCATATCCTGCCTGAAGATGAAGGCAGGGGCGCAGCCGACCCCCTGCAAGGTATAGGAAGGGACCAACCTGGTGGTGGTGGGGTGGATGGAGGGAAGAGACCATCCTGGTGGTGTTGGAGGGATGGAGAGAAATACCCATCTTGGTGGTGGTGGGGAGGATGGAGGTGAATTGAAGCATCAGCATCTGCGAACTCAGACGTGTGTAAGTACCAATCTTTTATACCACAAGTATAGGAATATGATTGGATAGATGAGAAAGTAATAAGTGATGTAACAATTGAGACTTCCCGGCAGAACTTATGCTAGAGCTTCATTTCTACCAGAAAGACTCGGGAGAATAAATACTATAACAATTAACATTTATTAACCCTCTGGGGTCTGGGCTGTTTTTGGGGCCCTTGAGATGTTCTGACATGCCCTGACATTTGTGCTTTTTTCAGTTGCATATAAACATATTAATGGCAAAGGTGTAAATTCACTCTATATAGCACAAACAGGGCTACCATAATATGTGAGCCACGTGTATGTACATGTTTTCATTTTTGAGAGAATAATGTTTATGCGTGGTTATTGAAAAGACTAAAAGCTAAAATTTCTGAAATAAGGCCACAAAACACATAGTAAATATGTGTCAATAAGACTTTTGACTAATGGATGTCCTCGCCTAGAGTTTTTTCTTCAAAATGATGTGAAAATAGTCTTGCTTTATCGTTCACATAAAACCATACATTGATTTAAATTGATGTAAAACAGGTTTTGCTTGGAAAGCCAATATGCGAGGGGGGCGTGAACGAGGAGTGGTTTACACCTTAGAATACAATGTCCCACCCACTTTGCATAATGATGAGCCATTCACTCAGGTGTGACACTGACTGAGCCACAATGCAAGGACAAAAGATATATTTAGAAGAAGACTTATATTGACTATTTAAGATTTTGCTTACATCTATCTTGTAAATATGTTTTGCTATTTTATTAAAAAGGTTACAATTACAACAATAATTACAATTTCAACAATATTTCAAGTGTACTCTTTCTTTGTAAAAAAAAATGATTATAGGCCTACATTTTATCTATGTATTCATTAGTTTGAATATAGTCAACATTGGAACAGCTAACATCTTAGTTGATGACTTTATTTTTGACAAAAATAGATATAGAAATTGCTAAACAAAAGCTTATTTGACGTGGCAGTATATTCTACAGTAAAAACTGTACCCAAATCTAGTCAACAAGATGTTGTCTTTCATATTTCGCCTGACTGTAACGTTGTTTTCATGAAATATTAGGGCATATTGTTAATTTGCAGTTTAATACGTTGCTTATACAAATAGCCTACATTTTATTTCAACATATTTCAGTCGAATTTTCCTTTCCTCAGTATAGCAATACAGTTTGCTAAAACATCATCATTCATTCACACACGCAATTTAAATTTAACTTCTGGCAAAGATGAAGTTGACGATAGGCTATTGACACGCGATCTTCGCAGTAGGCTAGTGAACGCACCGGAGAAATGCACATTTATTAGGCTACATAGTTTTTTGTTTTGGATGGTTTTGTTTAGAACCAGCTTTCTGTAAATATATTTCACATTTTTTAGACATGTGAGGCGAGTAGGCTACGGTCTGGTTAATGATGATCTCCAGTTCAAGCACCTTATGTTGTGATTGCTAGCCTATATTTACTTTAAATCCAGGAAATTTGTTAATGAAAAAATTATTAAAATTAAGATACAATTGATACAAAACGAAATTCGTTTTAAAGAAAGGATTTGTAGTTTCTGTTTTGAGGTCTCTGTGAAAGTTTGAAAGTCTTTTAGTGGCTTTCAGAGCGCTCGCGTCCATAATGGAGAACTGTCACGTAATATTGTTTTTTCCTCATAAATGCGAACACGAAAAATAAAAGACAAAAGACTTTTAAGTAAAACTTACTCCGAAATTGTTTCCTCGGCGGAATTCGCTCTTCAAAATGCTGCCGTTCGTAGTCTGAGTTACAATCTTCCTCTGAGGAAACAATTTCCTCGCTGTCCAGAATCATCTGAAGGGCGTCTTTACTGGAGAAGCGTGCCATACTCAAAACGCGATGAACTATCAGTAAGTCTGATGAAGAAACTGTGTTTTTATGGCATTGTATGCGATGCATACTAGATCACCTAAACTATTTACCATTTGAATAGCGCCGGGGGCGGGGCGGCCTCAACTCATTATAGAGATAATGAGGCAGAAGGAAAAACGGTACCTCTCCTTGCTTTCAAACGGATTACATGAGTTGAAAACATTTGTTTTTTATATAAATTACTTCATTTAAAAGAAGAGATTTCAAGCTTCATAAAGACATATCTCACGTGTTTGTGTGAGAAGTATTCGGTGAGTTATTGTTCATTTTCGGACGCGTTTCAGAATGGACTACACTGACAGAGAGAAGGCAGAACTCGCTTCGTGTTTATTTTTCTTTATTTGGCGAAAAGCTCAACACTTTGTTTTTATTATGAGTATACACAAAAATAATACACATTTAACAGAATCGATTGATGTACGAAACTCCTATGAAAAAATCTAAGTCAACAGAGTATTTATGAGTTTATTTTACACTGATAAAAAAAAAGCGAGCTGGTATCGCCGGCGATACCGTAGACCTCAGGGGGTTAACAGCCCAACAAGCAATCAAGTTCTTTGGCGTAGGCCCCGTCCGTAGCTTGCAATCCGAGGGTCCGGATCTGCATATCCTGCCTGAAGATGAAGGCAGGGGCGCAGCCGACCCCCAAAAATAGGTGGGAGATAATCCCACCGGGACGGAGCCCACCCCCAAAGAATAGTAAATGAAGTATACCCACCGGTAGAGAATCCTGAAGATCCTAAAACGAGAAAGAGAAAAAGTTAACATAATAAGCCAGATATGGAACGAGATTTATTAATTAGCTATCGGCTATAACATGTGCCGCTCCGTCATATTTAGACAGAGAACCTGAAGATATAATGCATATCTGTGAGATATGCATATGGATATAGTATCTGCTGCTGAATATATAAGGTTTATCTGATGCTGACGCTTCCGCCCAAGCGACTTAATATTTCAAAACACGCTGAGTCTTATCGTTACTAGTTCCTAGTAGAAGGAACCTATTACCTTAGCTGTGACGGATCATACAAAGACAAGGCCGGTAAGGACCCCACTGACGTGCCACCTTGGGCCACATAAACGTGCCACCTTAGGCCACATAAAACAGGCCACCTTGGGCCACATAAAACAGGCCACCTTGGGCCACATAAAAAAGGCCACCTTGGGCCACATAAAACAGGCCACCTTGGGCCACATAAAACAGCCACCTTGGCCACACAGACCGGCCATAGGGGCCACAGAACAGTGCCACACGGCCTACTTAGACCACAGAGACGAGGCTGCACAGCCACACGGCCTACTTAGACCACAGAGACAAGGCTGGGAATCAGCCACAAAGGCTTCTAATGCCACATGGAAGACAAAGTAGACTGGACAGGCCGCGAGACCACACAGAACAGAGCCCACAAGGCCCACAAGACCACCATGGCCATTTTTTAGCAAGGCAACTATACCTTGAGGCTGAATAGCCACACAGACACCAGCCACTTAGGCTACATGAAACCGATGCCGCTAAGAGCCACTAGACCACTGGTCTTTTTTACATATAGGACAAGGCAATAATATGCCACAAAGCCGCTAACGGCCACATGAAACAAACCACACGGAACGACGGCCGCTAGGCCACATAGAACCGATGCCGCTATGGGCCACTAGACCACTGGTCTTTTTTTTTTTTTTTTTTTTTTTACATACAGGACAAGGCAACAGGATGCCACGAGGCCTATGAAGACCCACACGAAGACGAGGCCCACTGAGCCACAAGGCTGCTAATGCCACACATAAACAAAAACACACATGGACAAGGCCACTAGGCCACAAATAACCAACCCCAATACTGGCCACAAGACCACGGGACAAGGCTACATTAGGCTACACGGTCACAGAAGACCACACAGAACATAGAATGGTCACGATACCGAAAGCCCACACTGAGACGAGGTTGCACAGAGACAACGACCACTAGGCCACACAGAACCGATGCCGCTAAGGGCCACTAGACCACAGGTCTTAAAACATACAGGACAAGGCAATAGTATACCACAAGGCCTACAATGACCCACACAAAGACAAGGCCCACTGAACCACAAGGCTGCTAATGCCACACGGTAACAAAATACCACGAGGCCACTAGAAGCCACGCAGAGACGAAATACACAAAGACAATGGCAGCTAAGCCACATAGAGACAATGGCATGTTGGCCACACAGACGGGTAACACCCGAGACTAACTACAGATAGAGCATAACACCACCACCAGTAATTGCATAGGGATCTACCTGACCCATTAGTGGAGAGCTTGCTGAGCTTCAAGGATGGTTTTTGAATCGGGCCTTATGTAAGACTCGAATGCAGAGGATGACCATCTGCCCAGGATCTTGATAGGCCAGCTAGGCCAGCTTAAGAGTGGTGAGGGCCAGCCTATAAGCATAGATCTATTAAAATGTCAGACGCCACCGAGGGCCGGGCATAATATCTATCTGAAGCTTCAGCATCAGTCTAGAGAAAAATATACTATACTCTCCAATAAAATAATTATTACTAAGAGAGGAGATAGACTACTTTACCCTGAGGTGGCTAATAGCCCAAGAGATGACAAAGACCTTAGCGCTCCGCTGACATTCCATTATGTGAATGAGCGGCGGCCTCAAAGGCTCTCATCATGAGAGGAAGTCCTTATAAATCAACTCACCTTTTTTACATAAACCATAAGAAACTTTACAGAAATGTACATTTCGCCAACTCATTCAATCAACTTCTTGGTTCACGCACGCTTGTATCAGCAGCTCAGCTGATCTGTGTTGACTCGAGCCGGGAACTACTGAGAGCCGGTTCAGTCAGTTCACCAAAAAGAATCAGTTCAAGTATGATTCGTTCGCATCATTGGTGATTATATTTATTCAGTGAGTGGAGATTAGTGAGTGGAGCAGCACAGACCGCATCATTATCTGTAAGTTTCTTTAAAAAAATGCTTTGTCTTTTCTAACTAAACCCAACCTTGTCAGATCATTTATGTGGCAGTAGTCAAAATGTAATGAAGCTAAGCTGTTAAGCTAGCAGATATATGGCAATTAGGTTCAAAATGTCTTACACGTGTAAGTTTTGAAAATTCAGCACAGCATTGATTTCGGTACTCTTTTGGCATGTTAAAATTTGCAGAAATCTCGCAAACATTACATTTCAGTGTGGGCATGCAGAATGTCCTGCTATATTTACGACAGCGGGTGCACTTCGAAAGCATATGTACCGGTTCCATATGCACACCGTTAAACCATTGCCACATGCTTTAACATGCAAAGTAGGGGGTTGTAATTTTGTAACTGCACATATTTCAACCTTATGTGACCATCTCCAGGTGATATGATAACTGTTCCAAATTTTTTCATAGTTCATCGTTCTCCTCGAATGTAAGTCGCAAAATTAAATCTCGCTGCACCTCTAGTACTGCCACTGTCGGCACAGCTAGTTCATAAAACAGAGAAATGACTCAAACAGGACTGGATGATGGGAACAATAATGATGCCAATGATGGAGTGGAGGAGTTGAATGAGGATAATGCAAGTAATGCATTAGTAGATGATAATGATTGTGTGAACACCCTGGCCTTGTTTTATCTCCAAATGCAAGCTAAAATGCTGCTGCCAGCGAGTGTGATTCAGAAACTAATTGGAGAGTTCCAGGAGGTGCACAGTTACAGCACAGCCCATCTTTTGTCTAATCTGCATCAGGAATTAACAAAGTTAAATATCCCTGAAAATAATATTTGGGATCTCATAAAAAATTACCTCCTGAAAAGATGCAACAAGGGAGTATTAAGAACTGATCAGATGTGAAAATCCTTCTTCAAGAGTAAATTCAATCATATTGAGCCAGCCCCAGTTTATCTGGGAATTAGTGTGAATGTGAAGAGATTTTGCCAGTATGTGTCCGAGATACAGTGAAGACATTACTCTCTCAGACCCTGGTTCAAGAGCAAAACTCTAGCAAAATCGGACACACCAGCAACCCCTGATGTGCTGGAAAATCTGAGAGATGGTAAAGTCATCAAAAACAATAAATTGTTACAGGAATACCATCCTCGCTATCCATAATATTGAATCAAGATTCATTTGAGGTGAAACACACAACAGGTCTTCCATTGATCCAATGCAGCTTGTCTTGTTGTGTAGGGAGGAGGACTTCACATTTTTGGCCAAGAAAATGTGTTTTCTGCTGCAGCAATGGAAGAAACTGGAATTCATGGTCCTGATGGGAACATTGTGTTGATGGGAATAATTGTTATACTGTGATCACTATAACATGGGACAATCTAGGGTCACACTGCATTGGAGGTTTTACTAAAAACTTCAGTAAAATCAGATATTTTTGTAGGTATTGCCTCATAGACAGGGAATCATTCCAGTGAACACCCACAAAATCAGGTCCTGTCATATCGGTAGAAACAAGCATCATTACAGGAGGAAATGACCAATGGGATAAAGTTTGACTGTGTTTTCAATCAGCTAAAGTATTATCATGTTTGTCAGCCAGGCCTCCCTCCCTGTTTGGGTCATGAACTATTTGAAGGGATTGTTATGTAACACTTTAGAATACTGTATCTTACTTAATGCATAACTAATAAGGAATTACTGCAGAACTAATAGGAAATTCTTCATTAACACTTTAGTCATTACTATTAACTACTAAGTAAGATGTGTTAACTAATCAGTATGTAATAACATTTTTTTAATTGTGTTAAAGGGATGGTTCGGAGTAAAATAAACCTAAGGTCCTTTGCACCATGACCTCGAGCCAACCCCCCATTTTTACTGTTTGATAACATTATTAAAGTTAGAGCTTATTTAGAGATATCAGCCGAATGGCTAAGTGCAGGCGATAATGGATCCAAGGATGTATCTCATAAATTACCCCAACTAATAATGCCCAGAAAGTCCGGGTTAGCGGTAGAAAATGCGTTCCCCAGTGAGCCTTCTAAAGAAGCGGGCGGCTATGCGATTCATTGTCGCTTGGCGCCCACTCAAGTTCAGTGATTTTAATAACACTCAGGTGTTGAGCAGAGATGCTCCTGAAGCTCAGTGAATTTCATCACACTCAGGTGTTGAGCAGAGATGCTCCTGAAGCTCAGTGATTTTCTTCACACCTAGTGTTGAGCAGTGCTCCTGTCTTGTGCGCGCATGTCGCTTGCACGTACTGTGCTAGGCCAGGAGTGGAGCAGGTCTTGATAGTTGCCCCTTACCAGACCTAATTCCCCTTGACAGCCCTTCCTGACTTCCCCTGAATACATTCTCAGGGACAGGGCATGATGGCACCCACATTTGTAAACTTCCTAAATGTAAGCCTAAATTTATTTTAAGAAGAAATTATAAACATTTTAGTGTTGCGGTGCGGCAAATGTTGATCTGGCATGGAATTGTTTTAATTGATGTGTTCTGTACATTGTTAGCTTCTCTTTGTAAGCTCTTCTTTGGATTGTGTAAGTAGTAAGTGTTTGACACATAGTGGTGACATTTTTTATTACACTATTCAATAGAACGCAACCAGAAGCATGTAAAGCAGTAGAAGATGATACTCATTTTCTGTGATCTGCGTTTCGTCATTGTTTGCTGTCTAATCCTTGGAGTAGATATGACCGTAAGTTATACATTTCATATTGAAAACAACTTTCTTGTGTTAGTTTAATTAAAAGCTGGACGTTAATTGAGATGTTTAGACGTCGATAATACTGAAAATACTGAAAGTATTAATACTGAAAGATATCGCGAAAGATAGCTAATATGTTTCAGTTTTACAGTAATGTGTGCATCACATTAGCACAAAGAAGAATGTGTGATGGAGCTTTATTTCTTTAGTTGTCTGTCAACGCTTGGTTCAGAACACCATTGCCAGGACAGAAGATGATGATTAATAAGCATGCACCTCTAAAAATGCACCTCTGTCGGTTTTTCTATCAGAGAATGGAATAATGCATGGGGCCAAGGCTAAAAGACTAAAATCATTAAACAAATAAGTAGTATCTTAACTTACTATTCCCTTTCAAAAGGGAACTCGCACTGCGTCGATGACGCTACGTGAACCGGTGTCTGAAAGCTTATCCAATCACAGCAATCATTATTGATTGGCGATAGCCTATGTGTCAGGTTTAGAGATGAATCAGACAGGTGAGTAGAATAAACAGTAGTTTTATTTAGAACAGAAGCACGGAACCATCAGATGTATAGTTGAGTTGATAATGGCAATGTGGAAATGAATATAGAACTTAGCTGGAGAAATAACTGAATGTCTTTTGCAGATGGAGGTAGACCAGGCTAGAGAACGGAAGATGAAGGAGATCAGCGGTGATGGCAGATGGTAAACAGGAACACAGACTGTAGATGAGTATCGCAGGTAAGTAGATCAGGTAAGTCTTGGGAGCGAGTCTTGCGTGTCTTGGTAAAGACAAGACTAGACAGTGAACTGATGGTGAAGTGGTGTTATATAGGAAGCTGCTGATGATGAGGTGCAGGGGAGGTGAATCAGTAATCAGGGGAGAGTGAACGAGTGGGCAGAGTGTGCAGATCTGGTGAAGCCCTGACACTATGGCATCACTACTAATCACTACTACACCCGGAAGTATAAAAGGGGCACCTAGAGAACATGTCATCCTCTTTTCGTCTTCAGGGACTGTTTTATCTGATTTGCGATCACCTGGAAAAGGTAAAGAAAACCATTATGGCAAGTGATAAGCGTTGCAAGAAGTGTGTGGATCCGTGTCTCAGATATCTTACACCAGATGACACACACAACTTGTGCGTTTACTGTTTGGGTGAAGAGCACGCACGATCAGCTCTTGAGAGACCTGATTGTGCAGATTGTGAGTTTTCCACTAAGAAGATGGGCCACGGTGGTGGCCACGGAGAGACATCTGTGGCTGAACCTGGCTGACATCAGGGAGAAAGAAAAGTGTTTTCTCCTCGATGCACAGGTTTCGCCATCTGAACTTTTCGGCGCCTCCATTGAGATGGTGGTGGAAAAGTTCAGAGAGGCAAAGGCATTTAAATCATGCATTCCGCTGCGGACCGAATCCACGCCCAGACAGCCGGGGCCGTCCTGGCCCATCCCGGTTCGAGGAACGGCGACAGGGCCAGAGGTTCAGTGTCGCCTCTCAAGCCCCTCAGTAGGTCACAGAGAAGGCGTGATTCGAGGAAGAATAAGGGATCCCCTTCATCTGAGGGTGAATAACCAGTGGTGTCAAAAGTACACACTTTTGTCACTCAAGTAGAAGTATAGATACTGGTGTTTAAAAAGACTCTGGTAAAAGTGGAAGTATCAACTCAACCTCTTTACTCAAGTTAAAGTGAAAAAGTACAGGCTCTAAAACATACTTAAAGTAAAAAAAAGTATAAAGTAACCCTAAGAAAAAAAACAAAAAACAAAAAAAAACGCTTAACACTAGACTCGTTGGACCTCATATCATTGACACAACTGTTAGAAATAGAAGCTTAATTTAACAACTGATTAGTGCTACATGGATCCCAAGACACGGTGAAACATATCAAACAAAAACATAATGCTATCAAAGACAACAAACTCGATGGGCATGTTTTCCTCAAACTTTATTGTAATGCAAATAGACTTTCAAACTGAGGTAGTAATATTCAAGACATACCCTGGCCGGCAAAACTATAAGAACATTATTTTAGCAGCAAATGACTGTGACTTGTGTGTGTGTGTGTGTGTGTGTGTGTGTGTGTGTGTGTGTGTGTGTGTGTGTGTGTGTGTGTGTGTGTGTGTGTGTGTGTGTGTGTGTGTGTGTGTGTGTGAGTGTGTGTGTGTGAGAGAGAGAAATAATTATTGTAATTATGCCTGTGTGATGTACATGTCCATAATTCCCTTTAAAAAAACAGGCTGTAAAAGTGGACAAATGCTACATATCAAAACAGTCTCTGTAACCTTAAAGTGCTTGACTTGGGACTTTGTGCGAGAACAAATGTGCATGTCAGTCTGTGTGGAACACAAAAAGAGTGTTTGTGTTGATTGTGTGCGTGCGTGCGTGCGTGCGTGCGTGCGTGCAAGAGAGAGAAAAAGAGAGGGAGAAAGAAAAAGAGAGAGAGAAAGAGGGAGAGAAAAAAAGAGAAAGAAAGAGAGAAAGAAAGAAAGAAAGAAAGAAAGAAAGAAAGAAAGAAAGAAAGAAAGAAAGAAAGAGAGAGAGAGAGAGTGTGTGTACGTCAGTATTCCTGTGTTTGTGTATGACAGAAAGAATGCATTGACATACCCTATACAATCACCAGAACCTTCTGTTTAGCTTCAAAAGAAGCTGTTTTTCAAAGTTCTAAGAATCAATACGTGCCCTTTTTGGTCTGAAGATCAGTCCTGCTGAACTAAACAGTCTCTCACAGGCTGCTGAGGCTGGTAGTGCTGTGTTAAGCCTCAATGACAGGTTGCAAACTGCCGGGAAAGACTTAAGTATCTCTACTGTATCACCTGGGCATCCAAGGTAAGTCTCCAGCTGTTTAGCATTTTCTTGGGAACTGGTCTGTTTGATTGCAGAAAAGAAGTCCTCCTCCTCTGAAGAATGGGAGCTCTCACCTTGATTCTCCACAGTTTGGTCTTTCAAGTAACTTTTGATATAGTCAAGGCCTTTGAAACAGAAAAACAAAATTAGGACCAAATTGAACCATGGAATTGGATTACAACAATGAAATTACAACACTGAAAGATGGCACAATGATTTTGATCAACTTCGTATGGCTTACATAAGGACACAGATTGCTATTTGGATTGCTTGGTATGTTAGAGATACTTCAAATGCAAAACTTTCCTCTGTTAATAGCATAAAGCAAACAGTACAACACTTACCAAGTTTTATGATTTGTTCATCACTTGTCCAGCAGGTCTTGAATTTGGGGACTAGAATAGCCGCGGCTATCAGCTCCGGATCTTTAAGTCCTGCTAAAAGTGCATCAATCAATGGCCTACAGAACTTGGAAGAAATGTGAAGGTGCTGGAGCTTAGTCTTGAGTAGGGTTATTGTAGGGACCAACCATCCCATTTGCACATTGGTCTCTCCCTGAAGTACGTCAAGAGCCTTTGCAACTGGGCTCATAGTCTTTGCATATTCGGACAGAAAGGCAAGCTCGACAGGAGTAAACCTGTTCAAACAACAACAAAAAACAAAAAAAAAACATCACATTTATTTCATGGAACAGCTTCAATTGGAAGGGCCTAATTATTTTTTTAAAAACAATCATTAGAGATATTCCAGGCAGTCGTCCTCATCCAGCATGGCTCCAGCTTCAACAAACTCCATGCTCTCAGTGCTATCCTGCTCTTCATCATCATATTCATCATCACCACCATCATCATCTCCTTTACCACTCTCTGCTGCTAAATTGTTATTTTCATCAGTCTGACCATAAACCCTAAAAGCTTTTACGAAATTTGAGCCATTGTCAGTTGTGGTGCGGGTAATCTTTAATCCAGGCTAGGGCAGCGCAACATCTCGTCATAGTCTGGGGGTCTATCTAATGTGCTGTGACACCTATGAATCCATGCCTGTAAGCTGTCCAGCAGTCAGTTGTAGTGGCAATGAACTGAAGTTCACTTAGAGCGGTTTTCAGATAGTTTTTCATTTCCAGGGAAGCCTTCTCTACTTTGTTCACAACAGTGTTGCGTGAAATCACTTTAATATTGGGCTGGAGAAGATGTACAAGATCTATGAAACCCTGCTGCTCAACTACATTAGGTGGGTGAAGGCCTTGTATGATAAAATGGAGGACTGATTTATCCAAACTGGCCTGGGACACTCTTCTGGTTTCCCATAACTTAGCTTGCTTGGATGGGGGGCTTTCATCTGGTGCTCCTTCTGGCTTTCTTCTTAGGGCGTTTGAAGTGAAAGTTTTGTATCTCTCCAGATGATTAGGGTGTTTTCTATGGGATCAAATTCCCGCCAAATATATAGCGGTCACATATAAAAAAATAATAAGCGTGAATCAAACATTTAAAAACACATGTAAAAATATATTGCACAAACTGAAAAAAAGAATGCAAAATGATCAGAATAGCAAACAACGTGGTCACGGATCAAAATATAATAAGCGTGAATCAAGAAATAACAAGCATGAATAAAAACTTTAAACACATTAAAAGTTATTTTGCAGAAAACTTAAACTTATGGTCATGCTTTCTTAAAAAGTATGTTTTCCTTGGTTTTATTACTGTGTTCTTTCTTGCATTTTCTGCTCATATTTTTCTCTTTTGTACGCTTGTGCTGTTTTTCTCTTCGCTCTTCTTTCTATGTTCTGCGCTTGCTTTCCCAAATGTTGCAGTTCGAGTTTCATGTAAATTAGGGCGGGCTTAAGCGTCACCATTGGTCCACTAGTTCTAGATTGACAGCTACTCCTCTAGCCAATCAATCGAAGAGGGGTGTTGACGTCACACCAATGCGACTCGTGGCTACTGATGCTTACTTGTTATACAGGGGAAGATGACCATCAACTCAGTTGGCAAAAAAATTTCCTTAAAATTAATTAACAGTAACAAACACTTTGCAGTTTGAATGATGCCCTGTATAAACAAAATGACGGAGTATGTTCTTATGTTTCCACTGTTCGATCGCGCCTGCGCCTCACACACACAAATTTAAGTGATCACTTTGCGACTTTTCGATCGTCTCTCTCTCTCTCTCTCTCTCTCTCTCTCTCTCTCTCTCTCTCTCTCTCTCTCATTAGGTGTTCCTAAAGAACCCCCGTATCTAACAGTAGGTCCGCATTAGATTAATTAATTTGCACGCGAGTTTTATTTATTTTTATACCATGTATTCTCTCTCTCTCTCTCTCTCTCTCTCTCTCTCTCAGATTAGGTGTTCCTAAAGAACCCCCGTATCTAACAGTAGGTTACCGTTCCACCCCTAATACATACTGAATATTAATAGCTTAGTATTACAGGGTTTCCCGCAGCACTTTGCAGCAACATGACCGAACTAATACAGGCTAACTGCTAGCCCCAAAGCATGTCTCGGCATGCTAGCCAAGCCAAAGCAGCCAAAGCAAACATTGTAAATCGACCAATATTAGCCTAGGCCTACTCTAAAATGAATTAATATAATAATAACAAAGAAAACAGCTTACCTCTACATGTTTCTTCAAATTGGAAGGCGAGTTCTTGAAAGCCAAAAGTACATGGTTCTTTGGTTCACAAAGTTTGCAGTGCATTCTCCATGAGTAATTTTTGCTCCCGACAATTTCGAACAATTCTTTGAGGTAAGGCCAGGGATGTGGAAGGTTTTGTTGGTCGCCATCACTAGAAATACTACCAACGTTCTCGCCTGTGCTTTCAGACGCTTCGGACATTTCGCCAGACATCATGCTCTTGCCAACTGAATCTCTTTCTGACACATTTGCCGCGGTTTGAACGTGCACTTCGTTTCGTGCCATGCGCAGAAAAGATGGACAGCCCACACACCAATGACATCTCTGAATGTTATGGGTTTCTGTGCCTCATCCAATGACGCTCGAAATCAGTCTATCTGGCGTTGAACAAAAAAAAAAAATCCGAAACTAGAGTAAAGAGCTTGTTTTTAAAATGTAAGGAGTAGAAAGTACAGATAATTACGTTTAAATGTAAGGAGTAGAAGTAAAAAGTTGGCAAAAAAAATAAATAGTAGAGTAAAGTAAAGATACCTAAAAACTCTACTTAAGTACAGTAACAAAGTATTTGTACTTCGTTACTTGACAACTCTGTGAATAACAACCACCCTCTCATCTCCCCCACTTCTTCACCCCAGGCGCTTCTTACATCAGGCCTGAGGCTGGATCTATGATGATTTGTTTCCTTCAATACGGAACCTTCTGCAGGGTCTGGAGTCGGGCTTGGTAGTGAGTGTGCCCTTTCTAGCTCTGCTTTTGGGTGGTAGGCCTTCATTCTGAGAATAATATTTAGGCCGCTGCTCTACGAGCAGCAGGAAGATCTTGCTAGTTCTAATTAATAAAGATTGTTAAAACAATAGGCCTCAGTTCCCTGTTTGTATAGGATTATTATAAGTTACGAAATAGAGCCCTGAAGTTCCCACTTTATAGGTAGGCGTGGAAAATTGCGTCATCGTCTACCTTAAGTAAGGCAGATCAATAATATTGTTGAATATTAAATGTCCCCAACTAAGCAAGCCAAAAGCCAAGGCAACAGTGGCAAGGAACCAAAACTCCATCAGGTGACAGAATGGAGAAAAAAAAACTTGGGAGAACCCAGGCTCAGTCGGGGGCCAGTTCTCCTCTGGCCAATGAGCAAACAGTGTATGATTATGATCCAGGCAGCATTACAGGTCAGAAGTCAGATTGGATCAGAACATTCAGAATATTTATCCAGTTCGATCTGGTTGGAAGTCGGAGTCATCACGCCGGTATGGAGATGAGTTTGATGAGGATCAGTGCCGCTGGCTGTCGTGTCGATGAGGCCTTCACAGGGCTGATGAGGCTGGAACTTAAGGGATGCGTCATGGATGGGTCCAGGTGCAGGTCCACCATCTGATCTGGATACGTCCGGTATCCAGCTGACTTCAGTAAACAGGGGAGGGACTGGTTGACACTTCAGGACTGTGTTGTCATCGTGTCCAGGTGCAGGTCCTTCATCAGATCTGGATACGGTGGACTGCGGTAAACCTTGGATAAACATAGAGACTAATATTAGCGTAGACGCCAACTATGCAGCCTAACATTGAATTATAGGAGTCTATAGTATGCTGTTATGTGTATGCTAGGCCAAAGAGATGTGTTTTTAGTCTAGATTTGAACTGACAGAGTGTGTCTGCTTCCCGGACAATGTTAGGAAGATTGTTCCAAAGTTTTGGTGCTAAACAGGAAAAGGATCTACCACCAGCAGTCGATTTTGATATTCTAGGTATTGTCAACTGGACGGAATTTTGAGATCGCAATAGACGTGAAGGACTATAATACGTTAAGAGCTCGCTCAAGTACTGGGGAGCTAAACCATTTAGTGCTTTGTAAGTGATCAGCAATATTTAAAAATTAATATGATGTTTAATAGGGAGCCAATGCAGTGTTGACAGAACCGGGCTAATATGGTTCTACTTCCTGGTTCTGGTAAGAACTCTAGATGCTGCATTTTGGACCAGCTGTAGTTTGTTTATTAAGCGTGCAGTGCAACCACCCATAATAGCATTACAATAATCTAGCATTGATGTCATGAACGCATGAACTAATTGTTCTGCATTTTTCATTGAGAGCATATGGTGTAATTTAGATATATTTTTAAGATGAAAAAAAGCGGTTTTACAGATGCTAGACACGTGACTTTCAAATTAAAGATTGGTATCAAAGAGTACACCCAGGTTCCTAACCGACGACGAAGACTTGACAGAGCAGCCATCAAGTGTTAGACAGTATTCTATATTATTATGTGAAGAAGTTTTGTCCAATAATTAGAATCTCTGTATTTTCAGAATAAAGTAGTAAGAAGTTGCTAGTCATCCAGTTTTTTTATATGAGCTTTGCATCCCGTTAATTTTGTGAATTGGTAAGTTTCATCAGGGTGTGAAGAAATATAGAGCTGCGTATCATCAGCATAACAGTGAAAACTAATGCCATGCTTCCTAATGATATCTCCCAAGGGTAGCATGTACAGAGTGAACAGCAACAGTCCTAGTACTGAGCCTTGTGGTACACCATACTGAACTTGTGATTGATAAGGCATCTCTTCATTTACTGCTACAAACTGATAACGGTCAGATAAGTATGATTTAAACCATGCTAATGCTATTCCACTAATGCCAACATAATTTTCGAGTCTATTTAAAAGAATGTTGTGGTTGATAGCACTAAGCACTAAGATAGAGTAACACTAATAGAGAGATACAACCACGATCGGATGATAAGAGCAAATCATTTGTGACTCTAATGAGAGCTGTCTCAGTACTATGGTACGGTCTAAATCCTGATTGAAAATCCTCACAGATATCATTTCTCTCTAAAAAGGAACATAGCTGTGAAGATACAGCCTTTTCTAGTATCTTTGACAGAAAAGGTAGATTCGAGATCGGCTTGAAATTGACTAATTCTTTAGGATCAAGTTGCGTTAATGGTAACACTTTACAATAAGGTTCCATTAGTTAACATTAGTTAATGCATTAGTTAACATGAACTAACCATGAACAACACCTCTGTTCAGCATTAGTTAATATTTGTTAACGTTAACTCACACATGTACTAATGCATCAATTCACGTTAACAGCACGGTTAGTTAACATTAGGTAATGCATTAGTTAGCATGAACTAACCATGAACAACACCTCTGTTCAGCATTAGTTAATATTTGTTAACGTTAACTCACATGTACTAATGCATCAATTCACGTTAACAGCACGGTTAGTTAACATTAGTTAATGCATTAGTTAACATGAACTAACCATGAACAATGCCTGTAAATAGCTTTACTGTTTTGTAAGGTATACTTACTGTACATATTTACATTAGTTTACGTAGCAGTTGACACACACTAAGTATGAACATTTCTAACTCACCATGTCACCCTAAATGTAAAAATACTGTTGTGTACCTTATCAACACTCTTTTATATATACAAGGCATTGATTTGTAGGTACACATAATTCTACAGCGGAAAAATATGTTGTTCATGTTTATACGGACTTTACTATCATTACATTACATTCAAATAAGTATTTATTAATGGACTGAGTGAACCTTATTGTAAAGTGTACACTATTCGACATTAACTGATGTGTTATTAACATTTGTAGACTCTTTATTGACATGACTTACCATTAATAAAGCATTTAATATTACTGGAATTAAACATGGGGAACACGTATATGGTACTTATTTTTTTGTTAGCGACTTTTTATAACATGAAAATTAACTATTTTCTTATTGGAAGCAACTTCCCATCCGTTTTCATTGTTTGTATTATGTTTACAATGTTCTCATCGGCCATGATTGCGTCTTGACATTTCTGGGTTATGTTTGATAATTTCTCTCCCTTTTCCTGTTTGTCATGGATTTCTGCATATTTCTGCGAAGCGGAGTGGCCGTTACACCTCGGGTGTGCATTATTTTTCTAATAATTCAACGCAGTGGCGGCTGGTGAATTATATTTTAGGGGGGGCTAAACCAAACCCCTGTAGGGGGGTCTGGGGGCATCCTTCCCCAGAAGATTTTTTTTTTTATTTTCACATACAAACGAAGCATTCTGGTGCATTCTGACAAAATATAAAATAATAAAGACAAAATAGAACATTTTCCTACAAAGACGAATGGGGCCGGGGAACTAAGTTTTAACTTAATTTATTTGCCTTGTAGAATTCAGCAAGATTAAAAGTGCAAATACATCAATAGAAATTGGGAATTTATACACAAGTTAACATTCTCTCTCTGTGTCTGTATGCGTGTTTGTGAGAGAGAGAGAGAGAGAGAGAGAGAGAGAGAGAGACAGAGACAATCTATTGTGTTGGTAACTTTACTCATAAAGCTATCTACAGTCAAGTATGCAAATACAGTCAAATACAATAAAATACCAATATAATATGGGCAACCTTTTATGTGTGGTTGTTCAAGACACACTGAAGGCATGATGCCACCATAGGTTTGCAGAGAACTATATACAATATGCACACTGAAGATCTGACTCACTTGATCGAAGATATCCCCCTCGCTCTCTTTGCTCAGTTACGTATGACGCAGTTACGTATGACGCAAGCGCGTAAGTGCGAGTCCCAAATCCTCATTGAAAATGCATTGAAGGCTCATTTTCCGAAAAAAAAAAGTTAACATGAGAGTCAATGGGAGAATGCTTGGGCGATTTTCCACGTCAATGAATTCGCCCAGAGAGGCGGGAGTCGCGGGCGCGACCATTTGAAACGTGACTTGAATCTGACGAATCTGATTGGACAATGACAGATAATATGTCTAGAACACAGAAAACTACGTTTGCTGTGATAGAATTTGTAAAAAAAAAAATCCTCTTTCTCCCAGTTGGTAGTGCGTCGCCCAAATCGCCCCTATACACCATCCGCCCCTGATTCAACGGCCTGAAGTCAATTATTCCGCTTATACTACAGTTACCACACCTCGAAACATTGTTCAGATTATGTATTTCAAGACATTTGTAAAGTTTTTGTCATTAAAACGCTCTTGTATGTAGGACAAATTTCTTACGCATCTAATCCCATGCCTCCGTTGCTAATTCCAAAACGTCATTTCAGAGTTAGTAACGGAGGTTTGAGCCGCTGATAGCGGACTAATTCTGGGGACACACGACTAGCTGACACATTCTCTGACTGTTTTCATCGACATGATCGACTGCAGCAGATTTTAAACACCGACTTTGAACACAGACTGAACGCGCTGAACACGCTTTTGGGCATGATCAAGTATCAAATTACATTCATAACCGGCCTTAAAGTGTGTTCCCGGCTTTATGCAGTTATTAATGCAATTATTAGAGAGAGATGTTGCAATAATGAGACAGAAAAACATGTGCGTCAATATTATTATTTATTAATTAATTCAATTCGTTTTAATTAATTCGTTAATTCTTTTTTTTTTCTATTATTGACAGATGACAGTATACTAGCCAAATAAATGAAACCCAAAGCCCTTTTAACAAGTAGGCCTATCAATAATTATTTATTTGTTAAATTATCTGCAATAAAAATCCGTGCTGCA
Organism: Leuciscus leuciscus; assembly: GCF_965113295.1. Lineage (NCBI taxonomy): Eukaryota > Metazoa > Chordata > Actinopteri > Cypriniformes > Leuciscidae > Leuciscus > Leuciscus leuciscus. The sequence goes on from NC_138740.1 coordinate 10,787,862, forward strand.
GGACTATCCATTTATTTAGCCTATATTCAGTTTAATTTTCTATTGATTATAGATAGGACTTTATAGTTTATTTATTCAAATTAAACTGCATGTTTCTATTGATTGTGAAGCTAGACATTGAAAATTGCAGATCAAGCGCACGGGGCGAAATGCTTTTTCTTGTTATGAATTGTATCCTATTTTCCGTTTTATTACAGTTGACTACGCGAAGTGATATGGAACTGTAATGCGGTCAAGACCTGCCTGGAACTACTTTAGCCGTGCGTTTCCCTGAAAATAATGCACAGAACGTTCGTCAACCAATCAGATTCAAGCATTCAACGGCCCTGTAGTATAAGATACAATAACATATCAGCGTTTAACAATTTGAAAGTGAATAATACGTTTGTCTTGTTTTGATTTAATATTGTATTGTTAAAAATCTCTCGGGATTTTTTCTTCCGGGAACGCTACTTCCTGATGAAAAGCCGAAAAGCCCGCTCAGCTCCCACGCAAATTAACAGATGCAACGGCGAACACCACGAACAATCCAGTGACACATCATGTAAGATTTGATTACAGCTTTTAAAAATGTAAAACTAAGAATTGTAATTATAAATGTTAAATAAATGCATATGTTTCTTTCTTCAGCACTAACATGAAATGTATATATCACAACACTATAATTGTTTTTCTGATATATTTATTCTGTAACTATTTTATTGAATAAATAATTCTATATATTAGAATTATAATATATATTTTCATCTTTATTCATGAAATGCAAAAATGCATAAAACCTTACTATAGTTATTATAGTTATATAGTTAATATTTACATTGTTTCCAGTCAATGTATTTGTTTTGTGTGATGAGTAGGCCTATGTCTAAACCATCTGTTGCATGAATACTACATATTTACGTATTAATTATTATTATTATTATTATTATTATTATTTTAAATATACTCTTTTAAATAATTGTTTATGTATTTATAAGGTGACATGGCTCCGTCATTAAATCGAAAATTGCTGTCAATGATTGAAGGACGTCAAACAAAGAGGAAGAAATTGAAGTTGATTAAATGGCTCCAGAAAAAAAAAATTGCTTAAATGAAGTGCAATTTATGCCAACATAAAATGAAGCTGACTCATAAACCCAACAAAGCAGACAACTATGTTTGGTAAGTATTATTATTATTATTATTAATTTAAAATAATTGTATGACCAGAGCTTGCTTGCTTAAATTATCTTTTTAATAATTAGGGGTTCAAGCACGAAGTGCTGAACACCTATTGTTATTGTAAGGATTTTTAGGGGTTCAAGCACGAAGTGCTGAAACCCTATTGTAATTGTAAGGATTTTTATTATTATTATTCTGCCGTAAAACGCATCGTACAGCCCAAACCGTAAGTGCTGGAGACTTGAGACTTTGCCAGAAGGTAGTACAAAAATCGAGGAGAGGTTATCAAATTATGACGCCGATTGGCCAATAGGTGGCGCTATAGTAAGCAAAAGTATAAAATTGCTAATAACTCCTAGACGGTTTGTCGTAGACTCAAGTGTCTTATATCACTGTAATCCTTGGCTCAAGCCGGAAAAAACGTATATCTCCGATTTCATTTCCGGTATGCAAATTTTTCCGCCATTTTGAATTTTGTCAAAAACCTACTTTTGCAAACTAGTCTGTGGTTTTTTGTCCGATCGGAACCAAACCAGTGCAGAAATGTTCTCTGGAGTCTGACTATCAATAATTATCGAAAAAAAGTTTAAATTTCGATTCATGGTCGCTATGGGGCGCCAAAATGTTCGAAGGAGGCGGAGTCAGTTTTACTAAAATTGTTATAACTCGTGAACGAAATGAGATATTTTCACCAAACTTGGTACACATATGTAGACGGTCAATTAGAGGTGACAGTAAAAAAATTGCGTCGATTGGCCTCATGGTGGCGCTATAAAACAAAAAAAACGTATAGACACCTGACCGTTTTTCCGAATGACTTGAAATTTGGTATGCAGTGTCTTGGCCCAACGGGCCATGTATGTCTAAAAGGATATTGGCGTATCTCAAAAAACATGGCCGCCATTGGCCAATGAAATTTGAGCACCGTTAACGAAGTCCGATCGGAACGAAACTCGATGGGCATGTTCGACTCATGGTCCTAGAGGTCTGTAAGAATTTTGAAAGAAATCGGCCACTAGTTGGCGCTAACGAGTTTTATGGCTCTGTAATCACGTGGTGTTACACTTATCATCACAAAATGCATATCATTTGATAGATCTGCTCATGTTGAACAACTTTGCCTCAAGAACCATTGCTGTCAATCAAACCGTTCATTAAATATTCATGAATATGTTAAAAACCTACTTTTGCGAACTAGTCCCTGGTTTTTCGCCCGATCGGAACCAGACCAGTCTAGGACAATTCTCTGGACTCTCTAGATCAATAATTATCGAAAAAAAGTTGAACTTTTGCATTTGGGTGGCTGTAATAGGGTAATTTATAAAAGGGGCGTGGCAAAATACACTAAAATGCCTATAAATCATAAATGAAAACTCAGAACTTCACGAAAATTGGTGGGCATATGTGTCATAACATGGTGAAGAAGCATGCAGAGTTTCATGGAGATTGGACCATAGGTGGCGCTATAACTGGCAAAAAGGTTTGAAAACCACATATTTCCTATGGTAAATTGCCTTTATTGGCTGTAAATGGATTTTTCCATCTATTATTTCAGTGGTTAAAAGCTTGCTAAATAAAACGTAATGTCTTAAATGCTTATGTGCTTAAAGGCCTTAAATGCTTGAACCCCGATAAATGCTGCTTGCAGCTTTAATTAGGGGTTCAAGCATGAAATGCTGAAACCCTATTGTAATTGTGCTGATTTTTATTATTATTATTATTCTTCTGCCGTAAAACGCATCGTGCAGCCCAAACCGTAAGTGCTAGAGACTTGAAACTTTGCCAGAAGGTAGTACAAAAATCGAGGAGAGGTTCAGAGAGTATGATCCCGATTGGCCCATAGGTGGCGCTATAGTGCAAAAAACAAAAAAAAATCACGTTTTTGCTTAAATCTCCTTAACCCTTTGTCACAGACTCAAGTGTCTTATATCACTGTAATCCTTGTCTCAAGACGGACAAAATGTATATCTTCAATTTCATTTCCGGTATGCAAATTTTTCCGCCATTTTGAATTTTGTCCAAAACCTACTTTTGTGAACTAGTAGAGGGTTTTTTTGGCCAATCGGAACCAAACCAGTGCAGAAATGTTCTCTGGAGTCTGATTATCAATAATTATCGAAAAAAAGTTGAAATTTCGATCCACGGTTGCTAAGGGGCGTCAAAACGTTCGCAGGAGGCGGAGCCAGTTTACTAAAATGGTTATAATTCATGAACGAAATTAGATATTTTCACCAAACTCGGAACACATGTGTATGAGTTCAATCTGGGGTCACAGTAAAAAAATTGCGACGATTGAACACTAGGTGGCGTTATAACATGAAAAATACATGAAAAGGGCTATAACCACCTGACCGTTAGTCCAATTGACTTGAAAATTGGCATGCAGTCTCTTGGTCCAGGGTGCCATGTATATCCATGAGGACATTGGCGTATCTAAAAAAACATGGCCGCCATCGGCCAATGAAGTTGAGCACCTATTAGACAAGGTTAACGGAGGCCGATCGGAACAAAACTCGATGGGCATGTTCAACTCATGGCCCTAGAGGTCTGTAAGAATTTTGAAAGAAATCGGCCACTAGTTGGCGCTAACGAGTTTTATGGCTCTGTAATCACGTGGTGTTAAACTTATTGTCACATTATGCCTATCATTTGATAGATCTGCTCATGCTGAACAACTTTGCCTCAAGAACCACTACTGTCAATCAAACCGTTCATTAAATATTCGCAAACATGTTAAAAACCTACTTTTGCAAACTAGTCCCTGGTTTTTCGCCCAATCAGAACCAGACCAGTCTAGGACAATTCCCTGGACTCTCTAGATCAATAATTATCGAAAAAAAGTTGAAATTTTGCATTTGGATGGCTGTAATGGGGTCATTTAGAAAATGGGCGTGGCAGAATACACTAAAAAGCCTATAAATCCTAAATGAAAACTCAGAACTTCACAAAAATTGATGAGCATATGTGACATAACAAGCTAAAGAAGCATGGAAATTTATATGGAGATCGGACCATAGGTGGCGCTATAACTGTCAAAAAGCTTTAAAACCATATATTTCCTATAACCTATATATATATCATATAATGTTTATAAAATAATGTTAAAAACCAGTGCAGTACAAATCTCTGGACTCTATAGATCAATAATTATCAGAAAAAGTATAAAAAATAACAGTTAAAAAAGAAAATGAATAACATTGGCATATTAAGCCAATAAGTGGTATTTTACTGCCCCCTGCTGCCATTTCATCATACTACTTCCTAATATTGTTATATCATTCATATTTAGACTTTATAAAATCATTATTTTAACATTTACAATCACATTTTGTCAAAACTCATCTATTGGAGTATTATTATTGACAATTGTGTCACACTGTCTGTCTGAGATATGGAAATTGAAAACGAAAGTAAAACGGCATTTAGGCCACGCCCCCCCAGTACAAATTCATTCATAACTCGAAAACGGAAAGTCGTTGCGCGCTCAAATTTTGATGGTAAGGTCCTCTCCGGGCTCTTGATCGAAACGTGTCATCGCGGGCCTCGGGAGCGCGCCCCCCACGAATCGCAAATTCGTGGGACCCCCGATTTTGAACGGCCGAAACTCCCGACCCAGACCACCCCGAACCTTGTGTGAGAGCTCGTTGGAAAGGGCCAGTTCTTGGCTAGCTTCGATTCAAATGTGGTGTAATTTGCCCTGGGCATTCCAGAGATAAAAGCCCCAATAGATATGCCTTTGAACGGTCATATTTCCGGGCTCCAATCGCCCAAAAACACCGCGATGGTCTCATTCAACAGGGCTCCTCAAGCACTATCTATGCTCTGAATTTCAGAATTTTTCGCCTTCTGGTTCCCGAGATATAAGTGAAAAACCCAATTCCCATTCATTCATTCAAACACTTCAACTGTAAGATAGAGGCTGTAATTCCACTGTTGTCAACTAGAGGGAGCAGCAGTATTAGACATAGTATTAATCTTTTTATCAGCTTTCAGCTTTGGCCAACAAACAAATGGTTAAAGCAATTTTTTTTATTATTATTATTGGACTGATAATATAGATCACAATGAAATATATGAAATGGTTAGACCATTAAAATATTTTTTCACAATAACACATCCTAAAGACATTGAAAACATATTTGTATGTGTGTGTGTGTGTGTGTGTGTGTGTGTGTGTGTGTGTAAGCATGCATTGTTGAGTTAACATGGAAAATACTTATATTACAATAACTATTATAACACAATCCTATTTTGTCAGTGTTTATCACTTCATTTGCACTGACACTTCACATAATTGCTAGTAATGTGGTAAATCACGCTAGAAACATGGTAAATCATAGTAAATAATTGATGGTCTCATTCAACAGGGCTCCTCAAGCACTATCTATGCTCTGAGTTTCAGAATTTTTCGCCTTCTGGTTCCCGAGATATAAGTGAAAAACCAAATTCCCATTCATTAATTCATTCAATCACTTCAACTGTAAGATGGAAGCTGTAATACCACTGTCCACTAGAGGGAGCAGCAGTATTGCATATGATCTTTTCATTAGTTTTCAGTATTGGGAAACAAACAAATGCTTTAAAAAGCAATCTTTTTTTCTTTTTTTTTTCTTTTCTTTTTTATATTATTAGATCACAAAGGAATTCTAATAGACCAATAAATATATTTTCTCAATAACATATTCTAAAACATTAAAAACATATTTGTATTTGTGTATGTTTATTTCTCTCTCTGTGTGTGTGTGTGTGTGTGTGTGTGTGTGTGTGTGTGTGTGTGTGTGTGTGTGTGTGTGTGTGTAAGCATGCATTATTGAGTTAACATGGAAAAACTGATTTGCTTTAGTCCAGAAAACAGGTGAAAATCATGAAGTTTAAAGTGAAAGTGAGCCAATAAGTGGTCTTCTACTGCCCTCTGCTGGCCATTCTACTTATTAATGAAGTCTTTTCAAATGTGCTCACATTCATATTTAGACTCTAAAAATCACTTATATAACAATAACTATTATAACACAATCAGATTTTGTCAGTGTTTATCACTTCATTTGCACTGACACTTCACATAATTGCTAGAACCATGGTAAATCATAGTAAATAATACTATAATGTGGTGTATCAAGGTAAACCATGGTAAACTATGGTAAATCATGTTAGAATGTGGTATATCATGGTAAATCATGCTAGAACAGGGTAAATCATGGTAAACTATGATAAATCATGATAAACTATGGTAAACCATGCTAGAATCACAGTAAACAATGGTAAATCATACTAGAATGTAGTATATCATGGTAAATCATGCTAGAATATGGTAAATCAAGGTAAACTAAGATAAAATCATGGTAAACTATGTAAATCATGCTAGAATCATAGTAAATAATACTAGAATGTGGTAAATTATTGTGGGAGGAGCCTATTTTACTAAAATGGCTATAACTCAAGAAGTAAATTATATATCTTCACCAAACTCAGTACACATGTGTATGGGTTCAATTTGAGGTCACAGTAAACAATTGTATGGAGATCGGTCCATAGATGGCACTATAACTGCTATAAAAAGCTTTAAAACCATATATTTCCTATGGTACATTGCCTGTATTTGCTGTAAATGGTCTTTTCCATCTATTATGTCAGTGGTTACATGCTTGCTAAATAAAACTTAATAACTTTTGATGCTTTTGTGCTTAAAGGCCTTAAATGCTTGAACCCCGCTAAATGCTGCTTGCAGCTTTAATTATTATTATTATTTTCCCCTAAAACGCATCGTGCAGCCCAAACCGTAAATGCTGGAGACTTGAAACTCAGCCAAATGGTAGTCCTCAATTTGGGGAGAACCTATCAAAGTATGACAACGATTGGCCAATAGGTGGCGCTACAGCAAGCAAAAGTATGAAATCAGCCATAACTCCTAGACCGTTTGTCATAGACTCAAGTATCTTATATCACTGTAATCCTTGGCTCAAGACGGACAAAATGTATATCTCCGATTTCATTTCCGCCTGGAAAAATTTTCCGCCATTTTGAATTTTGTCCAAAACCTACTTTTGCGAACTAGTCCCTGGTTTTTTGCCTGATCGGAACCAAAAAAGTGCATACATGTTCTCTGGAGTCTGGTTATCAATAATTATCGAAAAAAAGTTGAAATTTCGATCCACGGTTGCTAAGGGGCGTCAAAACGTTTGGAGGAGGCGGAGCTCATTTTACTAAAATGGCTATAACTCGTGAACGAAATGAGATATTTTCACCAAACTCGGTACACATGTGTAAGAGGTCAATCTGAGGTCACAGTAAAAAAATAGCGGCGATTGGCCACATGGTGGCGCTATAACATGAAAAAAACATAAAACAGGCTATAACCACCTGACCGTTAGTCCGATTGACTTGAAAATTGGTATGCAGTGTCTTGGTCCAAGGTGTCATGTATGTCTATGAGGACATTGGTGTATCTCAAAAAACATGGCCGCCATCGGCCAATGAAGTTTGAGCACCTATTAGACAAGGTTAACGGTGGCTGATTGAAACAAAACTCAGTGGGCATGTTCGACTCATGGCCCTAGAGGTCTGTAAGAATTTTGAAAGAAATCGACCACTAGTTGGCGCTAACAAGGTTTACGCCCTCTGTAATCACGTGGTGTTGCACACATCAACACAAAATGCATATCATTTGATAGATCTGCTCATGCTGAACAACTTTGCCTCAAGAGCCACTGCTGTCAATCAAACCGTTCATTAAATATTCGCAAACATGTTAAAAACCTACTTTTGCGAACTAGTCCCTGGTTTTTTGCCCGATCAGAACCAGACCAGTCTAGGGCAATTCTCTGGACTCTCTAGATCAATAATTATCGAAAAAAAGTTGAACTTTTGCATTTGAATGGCTGTAATAGGGTCATTTAGAAAATGGGCGTGGCAAAATACACTAAAAAGCCTATAAATCCTTAATAAAAACTCAGAACTTCACAAAAATTGATGAGCATATGTGACATAACATGCTAAAGAAGCATGGAAATTTTTATGGAGATCGGACCAAAGGTGGCGCTATAACTGTTAAAAAGCTTTAAAACCATATATTACCTATGGTAAATTGCCTGTATTGGCTGTAAATGGTCTTTTTCATCTATTATTTCAGTGGTTAAAAGCTTTCTAAATAAATCTTAATGTCTTAAATGCTTATGTGCTTAAAGGCCTTAATTGCTTGAACCCCGCTAAATGCTGCTTGCAGCTTTAATTCATAATGTTATTGTCCAGACATAGCTGGACAATTTTAAATGTCAGCTATGGTTTTAGGAAAATTTTAACAAATATGACACAGGGTCTTACTCACTAGAATCTTGTATAACATGTTTAAAGGTCCTGTACACGAAACAGACATAAGGGAAGATTCAAGTCAGTGAGGTATGGATCACTTTTTGCCAAGTCGAAGTGTAATTTATTCTCCTGGATGAAGTTCATATATCGGTATGTTTAAAACATTTTAATTTAAGTTTTAGTCTAATTTTGAAAGTAGTTGAACAGAAATATGAACACTAAAGTTTTGTCATTTTTTTTAACAAAGGTTTGCTCAAGGCCTTCAGTTGAGACAAATCGACATGATTGAAGATGGCATTGCTGGAAGCTCACGTACACTCAGCAGCATGGCCAAAAAAGTTTGAGCTATTTGTAAAGAATCCATGAAGTTGTATGCCAGAAGGAAGGGCCAAATGATAGGACAACCCAGGGAGTTCGTTATGATTGATGAGAGCAACTTCCGTCACAAGCGAAAGGTAATTTAAATATTCCCATAAAATGTATGCCATTTATTTTAGATTAATAACCTTAGTTATGTTAGTGAAGTTGTGTTTTACATTATGTACTTTGTACATTTGCCAAAATTTGCAATTTTGCTAAACAAAAAAACAAAGAGTGTTAAGTGTTAAGTTCAAAGAGTGTTAGATTGATTGCAAGGCTGATGAGTGTTAGAATGTATAGAAGGATTGGATTGTTTTGAATGATGTATGCCTTGTTTCCACCGAGCGCTACAGTACAGTACAGTACGATTCGTCATGGTAAACCCTGATCCGGCTTGCATTTCCACTGCCAACAGTGGGCCGACCCTTACTTGATTGGCGCGGTGTATGCCTGAAAGAAACGAACAATATAATTCTTGTAAAGTAGAAAACAACACAGAAAATAACAATGGAGTATAGCACATATATAGCAGTATAGCAGATCTTGTTCTTGCTTCTCGGCTGTTCTTCTGTTTGTCACAAGAAGAAATGGTATTGTGTTTCAACTGTATTAAAAATGGCTCCTCTTGTGTTGTCATTCCTCTTGTAGCAGGCGCAAGTGACGATTATCTGTCAACAAATCAACGTTCTGCTAACTCCACCCTTTAGTACCGGACTACTGTGCTAGGTACCCCAGCGAAAGGGTCTCAAAAAAGTGGTACGGTATGGTTCGGTTCAGAATTAGGGTATCATTCACATCTTCTGACAATCGAAACTACAACAATTGAGTACCGTACTGAACTGTACTGTGCCGTACGGCTCAGTGGAAATGAGGCATTAAATAAATTTGAAAGCTTTGTATTTTTAAATATTGAATAGTTGTATACTTGTTTTTCAGTATGGACGTGGAAGGTTCGCAAAGACTTGGCGTAGAAGAAAGTGGGTCTTTGGGATGCTGGGGGTTGCACCAAGAAATAGCAAGCCTATTCTAAAACTCGTTCATCGAAGGTCCCGAAATCATCTTATCCCACATATTGTACGACATGTGCATCCTTGAAGTTCCATACTTAGTGATGAATGGCGTGCTTACAGAGGGGTACTAACCGATCTTGGCTATAACCATTTTCCTGTGAAGCATAATCAGTGTTTTGTAGATCCAATAACAGGCAGCCATACACAAAATCTGGAAAGAGCATGGTTAACTTACAAAGGAAAAATATGGCGTCTTAGAGGAAATAGGACAGAGGACCTACTAAAACAACATCTAAAACTGATAGAGTGGACTTACTGGCTTGGAAATCGGCACAAAAATGGTCCTCTTGGAAGACTGTTGAAGGATATTCATCGAAAATATCACCTTTAAAACACAAAGCTGATAACTCCCAAAGCCCATTATTTCTCCAGCCTAACTTGACCATGCTGGCTGCAGATCATCCTTATTTTTACTCTTTTGAAACACCTCTTCCATAGTCCCATTCATTGATACAAACAGTATATATATTTCCATATTTATATATTTCTTATTTTGTACATTTAGTAATTTTGCTGCAGATGATTTTTCTTGCTTACTTTAAATCATTTTAAAAACACTACGGTTGTACAAATGAATTTCCAATTGTCTTTTTATTCATTTGTAATATGTATACATTGTTAATTGATACCATTGTTATGTAATGTAGTAAAGGTTTTGAAAATGCAAGTGATGTGTGAATGTGTGACTTTCACTCATTTAAGGTTCAGTAAAATCAATAACCACTGCTTTGTAACAAATCTACAAATGTTAGTACATCACTTTACAATAAGGTTCATAAATTCCATTAATTAATGCTTTATTAATGGTAAGTCATGTTAATGAAGAGTCTACAAATGTTAGTAATCCATAAGTTAATGTTGAAATAGTGTACACTTTACAATAAGGTTCATAAATTCCATCAATAAATGGTTTATTAATGGTAAGTCATGTCAATAAAGAGTCTACAAATGTTAGTAACACATCGGTTAATGTCGAATAGTGTACACTTTACAATAAGGTTCATAAATTCCATCAATAAATGCTTTATTAATGGCAAGTCATGTCAATAAAGAGTCTACAAATGTTAGTAACACATCAGTTAATGTTGAAATAGTGTACACTTTACAATAAGGTTCATAAATTCCATCAATAAATGCTTTATTAATGGTAAGTCATGTCAATAAAGAGTCTACAAATGTTAGTAACACATCAGTTAATGTCGAATAGTGTACACTTTACAATAAGGTTAATAAATTCCATCAATAAATGCTTTATTAATGGTAAGTCATGTCAATAAAGAGTCTACAAATGTTAGTAACACATCAGTTAATGTCAAATAGTGTACACTTTACAATAAGGTTCATAAATTCCATCAATAAATGCTTTATTAATGGTAAGTCATGTCAATAAAGAGTCTACAAATGTTAGTAACACATCAGTTAATGTCGAATAGTGTACACTTTACAATAAGGTTCACTCAGTCCATTAATAAATACTTATTTGAATGTAATGTAATGATAGTAAAGTCCGTATAAACATGAACAACATATTTTTCCGCTGTAGAATTATGTGTACCTACAAATCAATGCCTTGTATATATAAAAGAGTGTTGATAAGGTACACAACAGTATTTTTACATTTAGGGTGACATGGTGAGTTAGAAATGTTCATACTTAGTGTGTGTCAACTGCTACGTAAACTAATGTAAATATGTACAGTAAGTTAACCTTACAAAACTGTAAAGCTATTTACAGGCATTGTTCATGGTTAGTTCATGTTAACTAATGCATTAACTAATGTTAACTAACCGTGCTGTTAATGTGAATTGATGCATTAGTACATGTGTGAGTTAACGTTAACAAATATTAACTAATGCTGAACAGAGGTGTTGTTCATGGTTAGTTCATGTTAACTAATGCATTACCTAATGTTAACTAACCGTGCTGTTAATGTGAATTGATGCATTAGTACATGTGTGCGTTAACGTTAACAAATATTAATAATTAATGCTGAACAGAGGTGTTGTTCATAGTTAGTTCATGCTAACTAATGCATTACCTAATGTTAACTAACCGTGTTGTTAACGTGAATTGATGCATTAGTACATGTGTGAGTTAACGTTAACAAATATTAACTAATGCTGAACAGAGGTGTTGTTCATGGTTAGTTCATGTTAACTAATGCATTAACTAATGTTAACTAATGGAACCTTATTGTAAAGTGTTACCGTGTTGGTTTTAACAAGCGGTTTAATCATAGCAAGCTTAAAAGTTTTTGCTACGTATCCTAATGACAAACATGAATTAATGAAATTAAGAAGAGGATCTATGACCTCTGGAAGCATCTCTTTCAGTAGCTTAGTCGGTATAGGGTCTAACATACATGTTGTCGATTTAGATGATTTAACGAGTTTAGAAAATTCTTCCTCTCCTATAGTAATGAATTACTCTAATTTTTCCTTAGGGAGACTACAATGCACTCCCTGATGTGATACAGTAGTACACGGTTGCATAGTTATAATTTTCTCCCTGATATTATCAATCTTATAAGTGATGAAGTTCATATAATTACTGCTGTGCTGCTTGGAAACTTCTGAGATAGAAGCTTTATTTTTCGTTAGTTTAGCCACTGTTTCAAATAAATACCTAGGGTTTTGTTTATTTTCTTCTAATAGGGTTGAAAAATAAGCAGATCTAGCAGCTTTTAACCCTCTGAGGTCGGCAAACGCGCCCCCGCGTTTTGCTGGATTTTCTTCACATTGTAGCACAATAAACTTAAATTACTCCGTCATTCATGGTCATACAGAAAAAAGAAATATAAAAAAAGAATCTGTGATATTTCTTTTGTATGTGTCCACTTACAATCAAATCAAAACATTGTGCTTTTGTAAAATAAAGAAAATAAACAGGGTGTGCGTTCTGCCTCTCCGTCGCGGTGAACTTTTTTTTCTTGAGCACGTCTATAAACTGAAACAAAACTCAGCGAATAGGCTACTTGTCACACATTTATGAGCCATATACCTTTATAAACATTTAAGTGTGTAGCCTACTTTTAAATGATCGGATTCAAACTGAAAACAAATATTCTCTGTTTAAGTAATTTGTATAAAACCAACAGGATGTCCAGTATCTCAAACGCTTGCTAATTATTTTTAATTCGACCACGCCCACTCGCGCAAAAGAGATTCACATTCAAATCTCCACATGGAACGCGAACGCGCTCGTTACCTCAAACACAAAGCACCAAAACACTTCACAAGTCTCTGCTTTTCGTCGAGTTTGAAAGACGCGCCGTGAGCTTACATTGGATTTACCTCAGAAGAACGCGATTTGAAGACAAGAAAGATGTAAGGTAAGAAATTCTTACTTATTAGTTAATGTTATTGTTGCATAAACTTCTCATTGCAGTTGAAGTGTTGCTAGATATAAGGTGAATATTATAATATTTAGACCCGTGTTTACTGTTACTGTGTTTGTGGATATCTGCTCAAACGTAGATATGTATAATATGGTAACCATAATGTTTCATATTTTGGAGCATGCTGTGCGTTTGAATGTATCAGCAAAACGCACCAAACATTAGGCTTTATGTTTTTACTATTATCTCATTTCATATCATCATAACGAATGGAAACATTTGAAGTAACATATGATAATCAATATATTTTTCTCTAGCGTAGTTGTTCCTGAAATCTTTTGAAAGATTTAATTTATTGTTATTATTATTTTATGCAGCACTGCGTGGCCTATGCCTACAAGGCACAACAAACCTGCTCATTATATATTGTTGGAAACATTTGTGTGTGTATTCTGTGAATTTTAAAAAGAAATTTGAACCAGAAAAATCTAAAATCTATTCCAAAAATCGTGCAGCCCTATAGTTTCTCTTGATATCAGTATGTTCACAGTTTTTTTTTTTTTTTTTTTACAGGGCCCTGATGCAACTGAGTCCTGCTGACTTCAACATTCACATGAGTCTCTGTATATGAACATGGTAAAGTGAAAATCAAACACCTTGGAAATGAAAGGTATGTACAATGTTTTTAGGAATGGCACAAAGGTCTCTGTCTTTGGATCATTGTTTTCAATGTGCTCTTTTGTCATTTGTTGTGTATCTTTGGATTATGTTGTGTTGTAAATAAATCCAAACTATCTAAAAGCCATTCTTTTAAAATCTCCTCATTCTTTGTGCAAGGTTTCTCTGAATGACAGGGCCTGATAGCTCCTAATAGGGAAGTTAGGGGAGTGTCTTTGTCTTTCTCAGGTGTTAAAGTCTTACATATTAATGAGATGATCACGCCTCTTCGCATAAGGCTTTCTCACACAAAACACGTCTTAGAAATTTTAAATCAATATATTGTCTTATCTGAATGAGCAGTCAGGGTGATTTTCACATAGTTTTGGAGCAAATATTCTAGGCTACGTGATACAATTTTCAAAAGTCTTGTGAAGAAATAATCAGTATGGGTTTCATGGCCTTGTTTCAGTGACAATTTTTTTTTGTATTTTCACAAACCACACATAAATGTCATTATCTCAAAACGTCTCAGGTTACGTATGTAACCCTGGTTCCCTGAGAGGGAACGAGACGCTGCGTCGAGACGCGGTGGGAACGCCCTGCGTGATTGCGTCGTGAAGCACGTGTATAATCAGTCCAATGGAAAGACGAGACGTCATAGGCGGGTGACGTCATCGACCAGGAAGCTATAAAGCACCCCTGCGACAGACCGCGGCAGCTTCTGAAAGCCGAAGCAAGTCGATCACAGGCATGCAGGGAGTATGGCAAGGCGACGCAGCGTCTCGTTCCCTCTCAGGGAACCAGGGTTACATACGTAACCTGAGACGTTCCCTTTCAAGGGAACTTCGAGCTGCGTCGAGACGCGGTGGGAACCCTATACCCACGACGCCATATGACAAATGCGCATACTAGGAAACAAGCACCCTAGACCCTGGAGTGGAGCCTAGGTCCAAGTCATAAAATCTAACAAATGTATGCGGTGAGGACCTGCCTGCCGCATTACAGATGTCAGAGTGAAACTCCTGATAATAAAGCCTTAGAGGCAGCCATACTCCTGGTAGAATGGGCTAGGACAGCCAAAGGTGAAGGCTGTCCGGCCGCTTCATAAGCAAGTGAGATAGCCTCAACTACTCACTTGCTCATTATCTGTTTAGATGCAGGGCAACCTATCTTAGGTAACCTGAAGCAGACAAATAACTGCTCTTATATATATGTCACAGGGCAGCTCTGTGGACATAAGCATCCAAGAGCTCGGACAGGGCAAAACAGATTAAGTTCTTCCTGATCTGGCTTGTATTAAGGTGGAGGACAGAAGGCCTGCAGCACAAATGACCCACAAATTTAGTAGGAATACAACCCGGCAAAGGAACCGGCAGGGAACAACCAAACTGACCGTTCTACGCCCCTCCTCCTCGGAGGATCGTATGGGGACGCTGACACCTCGGTGTCCTGAAACAGCGAACCGGCAGGAAAACCGAACAGCCAGCGTTGCGACCCTCCTCAGAGAGTCGCACCCCAGAGGGCGCCGAGGAGAAACGATTTCTCAAAACCGTCCCTGCCCCGGAGGAACCTTCAGAAGCCTGATAGCCTCAGCGTCAGGACTTCTTGTCTAAGTTTTATTAGAGATAACGACAGTCCTCAGATCTTGCCTACCTCTAACTAGCTTTGTTCCTACGACCCTCCTCGGAGGATCGTTGGAAAAAGCAGGCACCTCAGCGCCCTGAAACGGCGAACCGGCAGGGAAACCGAACTGACTGCTCTACGTCCCTCCTCGGAGGATCGTTTGGGGACGCTGACACCTCGGTGTCCTGAAACGGCGAACCGGCAGGAAAACCGAACAGCCAGCGTTGCGACCCTCCTCAGAGAGTCGCACCCCAGAGGGCGCAGAGGAGAAACGATTTCTCAAAACCGTCCCTACCCCGGAGGGGACCACCCTCAGAAGCCTGCAGCCTCGGCGTCAGGGCTTCTTCCATTTTTAGCTATTTTAGAGATAAAACAGTCCTCAGATCTTGCATATCTCTAACTGGCTAGACTGTGACCGCCACCCAGGTCCCCATCGATTGTGGATGAGCCCGAATGGCGAATCTTTGTTTTGCCGCACTCTATGCTGCGAGGAGCTTAAGTATGCTGAGACTGCTCCCACCCAGCAGTCTCAGGAACGTTAGATCGGTGAGGAAGAAACCTTTGGAACGCCGCTGAAGAGTTTATTTCTTCGTTTTTTTTAAAGCGGAGCGTCCAGAAGAAAAGACATATTTTATCTTAATTTTTCTTTACATCAGAAAAACTATATATATATATATATATGTATATATATATATATATATATATATATATAAATATAACACTCCGTGGCCACCAGCAGGAAACAACCGAACTGGCAGCGCTGCGACCCTCCTCAGAGAGTCGCCACCCAGAGGACACCGAGGAGAAACGATTTCTCGAAACCGTCCCTCCCCGGTATAGTTTATCTGTTGTGCGACGCAATTCTCGAATAGCGTCAGTGCTGTTACATCCGCACATCATCCATGCTTATATATTTTACCTACCAGTGCTGCCTAATAATATTTATCTATTATTTATGGTGGCTGGTGGGTAACGTCGGGGTTATGATGACACAAACACGGGAGAGAGATAGCTCGCAAGCGTCTCTTTAACCCGAGGCACTGTCATACCATGATACTTAATACCCATAACATTACTATAGTAGAAGTTTAGGGATAAAACACATAAACAGAAACCGGTTTATTCCACGATCTCGACACCTCAGTGTGGAGATAGGGAAAAAATGGCACTCCCCGACGAGTAGGCTGAGATATAGAGTTTTCCTTATACTTTCACTCTCATATATGTTCGGCTGGCCAGTAATATTTAACTTAGCAACAGCATTATATAAAACCTCCTTTTATAAGCTCCTCTTTATTCAACAGAGTTATGAGCTGACTTATTTATTTATTTATTGAAAACTCATAAACATCTGCCTTATTTTCTTTCATTTATTTTTAAAACAAAAACACTAACGATACCAATTCCTCGGAACTGGAAATCGCAGCATGAGTGCCTCATCCCGGGGAGGAGAAACCGCAGAGCGTGCTTCTCCCTGAGATAAGGCAAGTGGATCGAACAGGTGTTTGTTAGAACCATTTGCGATCCCCAAGATGCGCGTCGACGCCGTGCCTCGGCAGCAGCGGGACCCGCGCCTCGGGGGGCGTGCACCGAACCGTCCTCCTCGAAGAACGGCCGCCGGGAGCGGAGCGTCCTCACGGACAGCTTCTCGCAATGCTCACAGGCAGCCCCCTCGAGAACTGACTGTTGGCATGCTCCACTCCCAAACAAGCAACACAAAGCTGAAGTGTGTGTCCCCACCCGTGATATAACGTGGGGAGGGAACAACACAACGCTTGCTTGCTCTCTTTTGTTTCCATAATAAATATATATATTGCAACTTGACAGACAACAATAAATATGACAAGGACAGAATACACAGATCGCTTGCTGAAGGCACAGAAGCTGCCGTGGTCTGTCGCAGGGGTGCTTTATAGCTTCCTGGTCGATGACGTCACCCGCCTATGACGTCTCGTCTTTCCATTGGACTGATTATACACATGCTTCACGACGCAATCACGAAGGGCGTTCCCACCGTGTCTCGACGCAGCTCGAAGTTCCCTTGAAAGGGAACTACAAACTTTTACATACATGCTGCTGATATATTATTGTAGCAGAGTTTGTGCTAAATACAGTGTAATAAGACTTTAGCCATGACAATGTCACAAGTAACAGAAATAAGCACAAATGTCAGAGCATGTCAGAACACCTCCAGGGCCAGAAAACAGCTCAGACCCCCGCTGACCACTCCCAAGCCACGCCTCTGTCCCACGAACCCACTATTTGTCCAGTTACCCACTATAGTGGCCAAATGTCCCGTCGAACCATGTTGAACACTGCCAAGCAGTGGTGATCTTTCCGCCATTTAATAAGCTGCAATTGGACACAATCCCAGCTGCAATCTATTGAATGGGGCTTCAGACAGTTTATTTGGTAGACATTTAAATTAAAGTTCCTGTCATGATAAAAAACTATTTTACTGCACTCTGCAGGCCCCCCGAGTCTGTAGCACCAAGTTTCGTCACAAAAATCCACCGTCCACGAAGCCTCTATTGGGTACAATGGAATAAATGCTACTTGGGATCTCCATATCTCCGCGGACAGTGGAATTTTGGGGTGAAACTTGGACTCAGGGGAGCCAGTTGAATGCTGATAAATGGGTTTCATCAAAATATTTAGAAAGGGCTTCCGGTTTTGGACGCGAATGGAGTAGACGCGTCTACCTCGTGCTCCCTGCACACATCTTCTACTTTATCAGTTTATAATCCTCTACCGATTTATTTTTTCCGAATGTAATGAGATAACAAGTTTAATACACACGGAAGCAGAATATGGCATCCAAATCAACCAAGCATGCGAAAAAAGACATAAGTAAAGACGACGCGATCGCGGCTCATGGCGAGGTTAGCATGTCAGCCTTGACTAGCTTATTGGAGGAACACAGAGCCGCTCTCTCTTCCGATTTCAAAACCGCTTTGACGTCTTTAGAGGCTAAACTTGACCTCGTCCAGGCTGCGGTGTCGGACCATGGACCACGAATAACATCATTGGAATCCAACGCAGACGACCTCAGCGAGCGAATTCACTCTCTGGAAGCGGTGTGTGCCGATCTGACTGAGAACTACGCTAAACTCAAGGCCAAAACAGCAGACCTGGAGGGCCGCAGTCGGCGTAATAATATCAGGATCATTGGCTTACCGGAGTCCGTGGAGGGTCCTCGGCCCACAGTGTTCTTTTCTGAGATGCTGTCGGAGATTATGGGCGAGCAGATTTTGCCGTCTCCTCCTGAACTTGACAGGGCTCATCGGGCTTTGGTCGCTAAGATGAAACGAGGGAGGCCGAGAGCGGTAATAGTCCATTTTCATCGGTATCAGATCAAGGATGCGGTGATACGTGAGGCCCGTAAAAGAAGAGGATCCTTGCAGTACCGTGGTAACCCGATCGCCATTTACGATGACTACAGTCCGGAGGTTCTGGAACAGCGCGCTCAATATCGAGGAGCAATGGCAGAGCTTTACAATCTTGGATTTAAGCCATCCCTTCTTTTCCCTGCAAGGCTGAGGATCCTGACTAAGGAAGGTGAGCAGAAGATGTTTGCATCGGTGGATGAGGCCAAGGAATTTTTGACGGCTCACCGTAGTGCCTCTTAGTTCTATGACGGCCGTCCAATAAACGCGATCGGTCGAGCTTGACTTTATTTACTTTTTATGTCTCGAGGGAGCCCGCTGTACAACATTGACTTAACTACGCCAGATTCTCCTGAGCTCTTTGACATTATATATAAATGGCTCACTGTTCATTGAAAGTATTGTACATCATGCGGTCGTTTCTACGTTTCTAATGACTGATTGGTGCTGTAGTATTTAATCTGATACCATCGTTGAATTAGATTTGTCGTATGCTGTATCTCTTTCTTTTTTTTGTTTGTTTTTTTGTGTGTGCAATCACAAATACTGTTTGATTGCAATTTTAGCTTACTTTAGGGAATTTTTTTTACATTTTTTGTATTAAGGAGGGAGAGAAAAAGAAAGAAGAAAAAAGGAAAAAACTCATTTATTTTGATTTGCCCTGTGATCATTACATTGGTCAAATGTTTAAGTTTGATCCAAGGATCGTTATGCCATGGGTCTGCTCCTGTTAAGCAGTACGCTTAACAGGAGCAGACCCATGGCATAGCGATCCTTGGATCGTTATGCCTTGGATCGACCTTATATAATCCTCAATCCCTTAAAACAAAGTATCCTCGTTATACAACACATAGATAACACAACAGTATCAAATAGTACATTTGATACTGTTGTGTTATCTATGTGTTGTATAATGAGGATACTTTGTTTTAAGGGATTGAGGATTATATAAGGTAAGGTGAAATAAGGAAGTGTTCAGAACACTTAGTTATTTTTCTAGTGGGTAGTTTTACTGTCATTGTAATGTTCTTTGAGGGTTGGGTTGATTTTGTGGGCGGGTTGGGTTTCTGTATGGGATGGCGTCGTGCTGACCTTACGACTTTTATGTTTGCTGTTCTTTTTTTGCTGTTTTGTTCTTTTGCTTTTTGCAATTATTTTATTTTCATTTTCCGATCACAGGCTTCTGATAGATACTCTAATGGGTAGAGAGTTGAGATTTTTGAGTTGGAATGTCAAGGGCTTAAACCATCCAGTTAAGAGAAACAGAGTTCTTGCTCATCTTCGACAGCTCAAAGCAGAGGTTGCTTTCTTCTTGCAAGAAACCCCTTTACGCACCGTAGATCACAATCACCTCAATCGTGGTTGGAAGGGGCAGATTTTTCATTCTTCTTTCCAAGCAAAGGCAAGAGGTGTAACTATTCTGATTAATACGAATGTACCCTTTGTACCAAAAGACATTATATCAGATAAGAATGGCCGCTATATAATTGTTGTAGGCACGCTATGCAATAAGAATACAACTTTAGCTAACTTTTATGCTCCTAATTTTGATGATGTCAGTTTTTTTAAACATTCTCTCTCTCTTATTCCTGATCTAAACTCACACTCTCTTATACTTGGGGGAGACTTTAATTGTGTCCTTGACCCAGTGCTTGACCGTTCATCATCTAGACCATGCGCTGCAAATAAATCATCCATTTTTCTAAATAATTATTTTTCTGAATATGGTATATCGGATGTATGGCGGCGTTTGTACCCGAAAAAAAGAGAGTATTCTTTTTTTTCAAATGTTCATCACTCTTACTCTCGAATTGATTACTTTGAACTTTAGAAATTAAACCATTGTCCAGAACAGTCTTAAGCATATGAAAGTATTATTATATTAGACCACGCTCCTCTTACTCTTGATCTGACCTTTCCAAATTTGCCTTCACCTAGGAGGAACTGGCGTTTTAATACTTCACTCTTGGCAGATGATAATTTTATTTCCTTTGTTGCTGACCAAATTCCTTTTTTCTTGAGCGTTAATAAATCAGCGGAAGTTTCAGACTCAACAGTATGGGAGGCCCTTAAGGCATATATTAGAGGCCAAATTATTTCATACGGTGCTAATAAAAGAAAGCTCTCTAAAGAAAAGCAAATTTCACTCGCTAATGATATTTCAAAAATAGATGAACAATATGCTAGGTTTCCCACACCAGATTTGTATAAGAAACGTCTTAAACTTAAATCAGAGCTCGACCAACGATATAGAGGACCTTTTGAGGAAAACCAGGAGCGTTTTTTATGAAAGTGGGGAAAAATCCAGGAAAGTTTTAGCTAATCAGCTGCGAGGGCTACGTGCTAAACAAATTATAAGTGGTCTTCGTCTAGATAACGGGGAGGTCACAACTGATCAAAATACTATTAACGACAAGTTCAGAGATTTTTATTCTACTTTGTATAAATCTGAACCCTCTTCGCAGGGGGATATTGAAGATTTTCTTGGCCGATTAAATCTCCCCACTTTATCCTTAGATGTTTGCAACCTTTTAGATGCGCCAATTTCTCAGGAGGAAGTGCTATCTCTATCTGCTATCTCTACTGCTATCTCTTCTCTACAATCTGGCAAAACCCCAGGACCTGACGGTTTTCCGTCAGAATTCTATAAAAAATTATCAGTACAACTCGCTCCTTTTTTGACATCTGTTTTCTCTGAGTCTCTTAGGACTGGGACTCTTCCCCCAACGTTAAATCAAGCCTGTATCTCTTTGTTACTGAAAAAGGATAAAGACCCCTTAGACTGTGCGTCATATAGGCCCATTTCTTTGCTTAACTGCGACGTTAAAATTTTAGCGAAGGTACTTGCCTCAAGACTTGAAGATGTTCTTCCCACTATCATCTTTCCTGATCAAACAGGGTTTATAAAAAATCGTCAATCTTTTTTTAATATCCGCCGTTTACTTAATGTGGTATACTCTCAGCATCAGGCCATTCCAGAATGTGTTGTCTCTTTAGACGCAGAGAAGGCGTTCGACAGGGTTGAGTGGGAGTACCTTTTTTTAGTTTTAGAAAAATTTGGATTTGGCCCAGTCTTTCTTTCTTGGATTAAATTACTTTATAGTGCTCCCTCTGCAGTAGTCCTAAGCAATGGTTTGTACTCTAGGCCATTTAATTTGCATCGCGGAACCCGGCAGGGCTGTCCGCTAAGCCCACTACTATTTGCTTTAGCTATTGAGCCTTTAGCAATCGCCCTACGCCAGAGTCAGCAGATCACTGGAATTACCAGAGGTGAGACCGTACATAAGGTAACTCTTTATGCAGACGATCTACTGCTTTTTGTATCAAATCCACAAACTTCTTTACCCGCAGCTCTATCTTTGCTTGAGGATTTTGGTCGGTTTTCCGGCTACAGGCTTAATCTGCACAAGAGTGAACTTTTTCCAATTAACAAGGTAGATATGCAATTACAATATTCCAACATACCACTGAAACTAGTCAAGAATAAGCTCACTTATCTTGGGGTCTGTATCACTCGCCATCATAAGCATCTTTTTAAACATAATTGTGGCATGCTTCTTGAACGGATTAAGAAAGATCTTTATAAATGGTCACCTTTAAAGATTTCCCTCATTGGACGCATTAATTCCATTAAAATGGTGGTGCTTCCTAAATTTCTTTATCTTTTTCAGTGTTTACCTTTATTTCTTCCCCTGTCTTTTTTTAAATCTTTGGACTCTGTTATCTCTTCTTTCATTTGGAATGGTAAGCACCCTCGTCTACGCAAAGCATACCTTCAGAGGCCTAGATGCAATGGTGGTATGTCCTTACCTAATTTTAAGTTTTATTACTGGGCAGCTAACATACGAAATACACTTTATAGGTGGCATTATCACCTTTTGCCCAATAGACCATCCTGGGTGGACATGGAAATAAATGCTTGTAAGCAAATTTCCCTTCCAGCACTTCTTGCATCTAATCTACAGTCAACTTCTTATACTTCTGTCAACTGCCCAGTGGTAAAACACTCGTTGAGGATTTGGATCCAATTCAGGAAATCATTTGGTTTTAGGGATCCCTCTCTTCTCAGCCCTGTGTTCCGTAATAATTTTTTTTCACCTTCAATGCAGGATGGTTCATTCAAGAGTTGGTCTAACAAGGGGATAAAATGTTTCAAAGATTTATTTGTGAATAATGTATTCGCTTCTTTTGAGGAATTGGTATTACATTTTGGTCTTACAAAGTCAAATTTTTTTAGATTCTTGCAAGTAAGACATTACGTTAAGTCACTTGTACCAGACTTTCCATTGATGCCTTCTGAAAATCATTTGGATAGTTTCCTTTCATGTAATGTAATAGCTAAAGGCTCAATTGCTATTATTTATAATTTAATGATGAATCTGGCATCTTCATCTCTGGATAACATTAAAAGAGCTTGGGTGGAAGACCTTGATAGACCACTCTCCGAAGACACATGGAACTGTGTTCTTAAACAGGTCCACTCATCATCAATATGTGCTCGGCATTCGCTTATACAGTTCAAAGTAGTACACAGAGCTCATATATCCAAAGTTAAACTAGCTCAAATGTTTCCTGGTACTAATCCTATGTGCAATAGATGTCAATGTGCTGAGGGAACGTTAATTCACATGTTCTGGACATGCCCCAAATTAGAGCATTACTGGCGATCCGTATTTCTCACCCTTTCTGCGGTCCTTCCGCACAGATTAGAGCCAGAACCTCTGGTGGCATTATTTGGAGTCGCTCCAGAGGAGATATGGTTGTCAGCATCAATGTGTAAGGTCCTTGCTTTCTCTTCCCTGATCGCACGTAGAGCAATATTATTAAAGTGGAAAGACCCCTTGCCACCCACTCACACTCAATGGATCAAAGATGTGATGTCTTGTCTCAGCCTTGAAAAAATTAGGTATTCGCTAAGAGGATCGGAAAAACAATTTTTTAAGCTGTGGCGCTCTTTTATTGAATATGTTGATAAGTCTGTTTAATTAATGCCTCTACTATGGACACTATTATTTTTTTTATTCTATATATATATTTTTTTTTTCATTATTTTTTTTTTATTATTTATTATTATTATTATTATTTTATTATTATTATTATTTATGTAAGTATGTATTTGATGTATTTGGTTGGAGGTTAATGTATGTGAGCATGTTTGTATGTATACTCTGTTGGATTTAATGGACAGTATGGATGCTGATCTAAGGGGTGGGGGATTGTGAATGTGATTTATGTTGTTAAAAAACAATAAAAACAAACTTTGAACCAAAATATTTAGAAAGCTAAGCTTAAAAACCACTGTGTCCATGAAGCCACTATTTTGCCGCCACATTTTAATGCAAACTAAGCACTGAAATGACTTGAAAATTAGTGTGATGTGTTCAGTTGAGTGTACTTAGTACAGTAGAGGTGGTTTAATCAACAAGAATCGACATCACATATGACTGAAAGCAATTAAACAAAAATGTCCCAGATCCACCTATTTAGTGGCCGCCAAATAGTGGTTTCAGGAAAACAGAATTTTTATGCAAATTAAGCACCAAAATGGACCCAGGGCCCGGAATGCCGAAAGGGCCTGGGCCTAGGGCCTAAAAAAGTATTTTTTTTTATTTTTTTTGATCCATCTCTCTGTCTGCCATTGAAGTCAATGGCAGACACTTAGAAATAGGCCCGTTTTCAGCCAAACACTCGTCCCGACTTGTAATGCTTAGAAAGCAGCTAGGGCCCTCAAACTATGGGGCCCGACTCAAGGGCCCGTGGCGACGGAACTAGCTGAGTTTCGGGGTCCTACGACCTTCTGTCTCCTTACGGACGCTCGTCCCTTTTTTTTTAACCTTTCGACACCTGTCAGCTTGTGACATTTTTGAAAGGGGCCTCATTCATTTTAAATACTAAAAACATATATTAAACCACCTCTACTGTACTAAGCACACTCAACTGGACACGATCCACTAACTTTCGAGTAATTTCAGTGAAAAAAAGGGATCTGGAAGCTAAAAAAAATAAAATGAACACAAATAAATACATTTCTGTTCCTTTGTAATTTTTATTGAAAATCAGACACCAAATATCAAAACTAGATACTGTAAGCTTTCAAATGATATATAGTATAAAGAGATCATCTCTAGCTTTTGCGTGCACAGCTCAAACAGCAATGCACATTAAAATAACTATGATTGGGACTGTCATATACATGACATTATATTGAGAACACTATTGTAATAAAACGTTGTGAATTCTCTAGGTTCATGGCATTTCAGCGTGTTGTTGTGGGAATAGCGCGTCCAGAACAGGGGCTCATTCTTACATAATAGAGCATGTACGTATATGCGCACTCTTCAAAAACGGTGCTTTAAATCTCGTGACAAACTAAAAGACGTAAATGACGTGTATGTATTCTAAAAAAAAGATCCAGATTGTACTGAATGTCAGCTCGCTTATTTTCACATATTTGAGTCCACATGTCATGCAAACAAGAAACTATGCTTCTAACATCAGCTCGAGAGCAACTCGAGTTCCAACCACACAACTTTGCAATGCTGTTTGCCAATGTTCATTAGGACCATGGTTTCGGGAACCACCGACTCGCTGAACTATGTTGATAACGACAGAACTTGCGACCATAGTTGGCTAGCGATGCTTTCTGGAAACGCACTCCAGAATATCAGTGTAGCGTAAGCAGTGTTGGGGAAGTTACTTTTAAAAAGTAGTGTTTGCTCGTTACTCGTTACTTTTTAAAAAAGTAATCCGTTACTTTACTTAGTTACCCCGTTTGGAAAGTAACTTTTTACGTTACTCGTTACTTTTACGTTACTTTTATGTTGCTTGACTTTGGGCAGAACCCAATATCTGTTCCTAAATATGTAGACATAAAGTTATACAATGGAGGACATAGGCTAACAGGTAATTATTTTGTGCTCTTGTCTTTATTATAAAAAATAGTATCAATTTCAAAAGAAAAAAAGTCCTTCTCATTGGCGCTGCTGTGTGCGGCAACTTTTATTCTCAGCCGGCTCTGCATCATGGGGTAGAGTGCGACACTCCGCGATGAGCCGTGTGCTCGCGCCACTTCTCTCCGCTCCGCTTCCCCTATCCACCGAACTTTAAATTTCGGCAACAGCCAATAAAGCTTCCCTGCTCTCTAACACCGGTGCGAATCGCGTCTTGATAACATAGGACAAAATGATATAGAAGACATAAGCTTAGTTTTCAGACATACGACTCACTCTATCAAGGGAGTAGGAGAAAAAAAAGAGATTTTGAGAGAATTTTTTTTTTTTTTTTTTTAAAGTACACATATTCAAGCTTTCTATATATTTCTCAGGTCTGTGAGACAAGTAGCTTATGAGTTTCGGTTAATTTACAGTATGGAGAGGAGCTCCAGTTCACGCGCTGGTGCCGTCATGATTATTTTGCATGCCATATTTACTTATTTATTAAAATCAGGCAATTAATTGGTTGGTAAAACATTGATTAAAATTAAGATACAATTAATACAAAACGAAATTCGTTTTAAAGAAAGTCTTTCTAAAAAAAAAATAATAATAAAGTGGCCTAAATCATGTCTGCCCACTCCATTTATCTCCCGATATATTGCACAAAATTATGATCTTACTCACGCTTTTCACTTTTCATATAATCAACATAGATTAAATTATTTATTTATTTATTTTATTTAAACATAAATATGAAACTAAATAGTTTTCTTTAATTTACTTCTTATTTAATTCAGCCAACTGGTTGATAAAACATTGATTAAAATTAAGATACAATTAATACAAAACGAAATTCACTTTAAATACAGGTTTTCTACAAAAACAAACTTAATAAAGTGGTCAAAATCATGTCTCCACACTCCATTTGTCTCCCGATATATTGCGCAATTTTTTTATTTAATTTAATTTAAACATAAATATGAAACTAAATCGTTTTCTTCAGTTCTCAACAGTTCTCTTCTCTCAAGCGCGCAGCTGAGGCAGTGTCGCTGTCAAATATATCCATGGGAAAAGTAACGTTGCGCCGAATTGAAAAAGGAACTACGTTTCGTTACCAAATTTTTTGTAGTAACGCGTTACACTACTTTTTACCCAAAAAAGTAGTTACGTTACTGTAACGCGTTACACACAACACTGAGCGTAAGTTACCATGGCAATGAAACCCACTAAAAACTGATCCACCTTCTTGAGCCTGAAAACTTTCTCAAACTAATCTCAAACTTACCTGGGTAGCAACTGAAACTGGATTCATGCAACAGGCCACATGAAAAACAGGTGTGCGCAATTACCAATACGAAAACTAAACAAGAACTAAACGAGTGGGTGTGGCAAGGGGAAACCAGGAGGCAGGATTAGGGGAGCACATGGCCAACATAAACAAAAGACTTGTTCGACTTCATGCAGCACTGAGCAGATCAATCGGCGGCTGACTTGAAGCAGTGTATGCTGGTTAGAAATGTCCTACTTGTCCTACTGTCCTACTTGAGACAGCGCCAACGCCACACCACTGTAACATATGGCACCAAAGTACAGCGAAAGTGATTCGAGAGCAGAGGGCTGACTCAGCTGACACAGCTTCTCAAGAGCAACAACAACTCTGACTGCAAGCAACAACTCTTGCCGATCGGTTACATCTAGCCGCAGCCGAAGTTGAACACACCTAAAGACAAATGTACAGACATGGGGCCAGTAACATGATGGTAATTGAACAAACTCAGGGTTACAGGATTAGCTTCAAGTTGACTAAACCAAACTAATCAGGCTTTGTTGGTATCATGATACTGATCATCAAATTTCTCTGTCATCTCAGGCTTTGATCCTGAGTTTAGTAGTTTAAGTGTGGCATCAGTAGCGAACAGCCAATCAAATGCTGTTGGATGTAGCATGTAGTTATTTTTATAACATTATCTATTGATTCTAAAGGTTATTTATATTACCTTTATATATTTAAATACATTTAAATTATATAATAGATAAACTAAAATTGTACATGTGTAATGGATAATGGGTATAATAATTACATAAATAACATCTAAATCATGCACAATTGTTATTATAATTATAATAAGCATTGCTAAAAGCCAGATGATTTTGTCTTTAAAAAATAATTTGCAATGTAGTGACCATTTCAGGGTTTTGGGGCCCTGGAAAAGATTTGACCTGCCCTGACATTTCTGCTTTTTTTCAGTAGCTTATAAACATATTAATAGCTAAAGTCTCATTACACTGTATTCAGCACATATTGGGCTACAATTACAGTATATGTAAGTAACATGTAAGTACATATTTGTATTTTGGAGAAAATAACGTTTATGCGAGGTTATTGAAAAAACTAAAATCAAGTTACTGAAATAAGATCACAAAAAAACAAATATGTGTCCACAAGACTTTTGAGAACTGGCTCTTGTAGCCTAGAGTTTTTGCTTCCAAATTATGTAAAAAATAATCCTGCCTACTCATTAACATAAAACAATATATTGATTTAAATTTTGTAAGACACTTTTTGTTTACAAATGCCATATGCGTGGAGGTATGAATGATCATGGATAGGGCTGTGATTTACACCGGAGGAGAACTGGTCCCCTGACTGAGCCTGGTTTCACCCAAGGTTATTTTCTGAATGTACTGACGCTGTTGTATGAGAACTGAACTAATTTGGAAGATGGCATCATTTTTAATTTAAAAAAAAAAAAAAAAATATTTTTATTTTATTTTTTTTATGCAGAACTGCTTTATAGATTAAACAAACACATTTTTTAATTAATGATCTCTACAACTGATCTGAATCAACACTGAACTGAAACTGAAATGCATAATTTTTCCTGTTTATCACTGTGAAGCTGCTTTGAAACAATCCATATTGTATGAAGCACTATATATAAATAAAGGTGACTTGACTAGAAATTTAGGGTGGAGCCTGTACAGAATTTTCATTCAAAACAAATGCAATGGTATTCCTGTTGTCACCTGGGATAAATTTGCCTTTCAAAACCCAACATGATAAAGAAAAGCGTGAGGGACCCATGAAAAAACCTTGGATGGAGGAAAGTAAAAATATGATGTGATTTGTTCTTGCTTGGCTGCTTTTTCCTCACCACATAGTTTTGCATAATTATGCTGCTGCTAATAATCAGAACATCACTCATTCAACTCTTCTGGCAGGGTCATTACACGTGGAAGGTAAAATTGATTCTGCGTAAATTAGTTCCGGCTGAATGAGTAGCCTTTCATGGATTCGGGGCACAAATTACCTGCAGTTAAGTTTCACTACCATGAAGGATGAAGGTTAGCTACATCTTGGAAATAGGTGCTCTCACAGAGGCCAAGGCTTTTAGTACTGACAAGTGTAACAGCAGCAAGTTAAGGTTGTGCTGAGATGTGGATGTTACTTAAAACTTTAAGATATAGGTGCACTTACAAAAAAAATTTGCAGGAGCATCCCCATTTGGCACTGATATCAGTGGCAGGAAATAAAATAGACACATTTTTTTCCCCTTAGAATCTGCTACCTACGACTCTGTCCTCATTTTATGTGTCTGTTTCAGTTTGGAGTTAGAAAAGAGAGCTGTTAACAAACATGCTAACTGGATCCTGTTGTTCAGCAGTAAGTGCTGCCGCATCATAATGGTGTTTCCTATAGCACACCAGATTTCACCCATACGTGAGAAGCACATTCACAGTCTATACGCAGATGTTGAAAGACGGGCCATTGTGAATAATATCTGTTCTCTTTTGGAACAAATCATTTTCATCTCATGCAGAAAATTAAACAAAGGCTGTTTTACTTTGGCACAATGGGCAGATTAGCTTAGAGAAACAACAAAAAGATTTTAGAGGGGTTGTTTCCTGCCATCCGAAAAATAAAAGTAAACAAGTCTAATTTCTAGTGCACATGGCCTGTGAATCTCCATGATACCTGCTGCTGACAGCCAGGGAAGCATGAATGAACACATCAGGAGTGCCGGAGCCAGAAGCCACAATAGGGGAATAAGTTTGTAGAGTTAGATGTCAATGACTTGACACCATCACTGGAGCCATAATGTGTAACATATAAAATAAAATAAAAGGAAGCAGATCACTATGCAGTTTCTTAGCAACAAATGCAGTGCTTACTGTGCGCATCAGATTGTAGCAATAACAGACTAAGGCTGCACCAAACATAAAGTTAGCCAGCAGCCATATCACACTGTAGCCCAAGACTGGTTCCCACTGAAGCTAAGCAGGGCTGAGCCTGGTCAGTACCTGGATGGGAGACCTCCTGAGAAAAAAACAGGTTGCTGCTGGAAGAGGTGTTAGTGAGGCCAGTAGGGGGTGCTCACCCTATAGTCTGTGTGGGTCCTAACACTCCAGTGTAGTGATGGGGACACTATACTGTCAAAGAGCACCGTCCTTCGGATGAGACGTTAAACCGAGGTCCTGACTCTCTGTGGTCATTAAAAATCCCTTTGAATCCCTTCGATGTCCTTCGAAAAAGAGTAGGGGTGTAACCCCGGCAAAATTTGGCAAAATTTGCCCATTGGCCCCTGTCCATCATGGCCTCCTAATCATCCCCATAATCGTCTCCTCTGTGAAGCCCCCCTTCTCTGATCTTAAGTTCAAGTTTATTGTCAATTCTACTATATGTACAGGACATACAGAGGATTGAAATTCCGTTTCCCTCAGACCCAGGGTGTAAAACACCAACATAACACAGAAAAGTGTTAAAAATACATATAAAATACAATATAAACAATAAAAAACATCAGGCACATGATAATTTAAATGTGTTTACATTATAAAGAGCAAACAGTATTCACCTTATTTTCCATGACAACAAGGGCGACGCCATTACGCTCATTTTGTCATCTTACTTCCGGCTGAGCGGGACTTCAACTTCCGGCTGAAAGGACCTACGCTAGTTTCTAGCGTAATTCTATAGTTGTAACGGTAAAATATGTTAAGTATTATATGCTCAGTTAGGGGCTGCCATAACAATTGGATTAAGAGGATAGAACAATTTAACCAACGGTGTTACGAACACAATGTAAAGCGATCGGATTGTTGTGGTGTACTTTATGATTTACACCCACCACCACCTCAAGACGACGAGGAGGAGCACCTGAGGCAGTGGCGGAAGGCGCTAAACTTGAAGTGCTCACCCAAGCGCTCTTATGTGTGTTCGTACCATTTTATGGACGGGGAGCAGACTGACGAACGAACACCCTTACCCAGAGTAAAGGCTCGATCGGCTACGATGTTCTGGTAAAGAAGTCCCGACGGGTGCTGAACAGGTTGTCAGATTCAGGTAAGCTAACGTTAACTTACCTATCTATGTGCTTGTTAGCCTAACGTTAGATGAAGTCCGTTCTATGAATACATTTAAGATTAGTAACGAGCCGTTCACAAAATACAACGAATCTTGCATGATTACCATTGGTGAAAAGGAGAGATGCATTAAAAACGAGGTAAAATATAGGTGATATATGTCATATTTTGGTGTAGCCAAACATGACACCTATATGTCATATTTCTTATATTTCGTTTACTTTGTGATATGGACCTAAGGGTCTGAAATAAAGAATGAATGAATATTCACGATAGTACAATATATTATGGTACATTACAGTCTTACAATAGCTCACATTATTCCTGTAAGGAGGCCAGCTAGCTACATCTCTAACTCAGATATTGATATTGACCTACGTAGAGTTAGGAGATTGTGTGTCTCGTTTTTAATGCATCTCTCCTTTTCACACTGTTCTAAGTATGAGTGCCATCATAAATTCATTCTCATGATCTATTTTAAGTATTAATGTCAAAATGTTTATGGTTACTTCCATAGAACATCAATGAGAGTCAGTGTTGCAGTGGACAACTGTGAGGATGATCACAACCACATGCCCCAGACCTGTGATGCAGAAACACAATGGGAGGATCCATCTGTCTCTGACCACAACTACGCTCCAAAATCTCAACTCAACCTGAAGCCACCTACATCTGAAATGGGAACACAATGCGTTGAGCCAGTGCCATAGTACATAACTCTGCTGAGAAACAACCACCATTGTCAGCTCTACACAGGGTCGACACTGGATGCGTTCCATTCAGTTGCCGAGCACCTTACCAGTTCATACACCAACAGCTTTCAGCTACACACTTGGGATCAGCTCCTGATGACTCTGATGAAGCGGCGTCTTAAAGGGTTAGTTCACCCAAAAATGAAAATTCTGTCAGTAATTACTCACCCTCATGTTGTTCCAACCCCGTAAGACCTTTGTTCATTTTCGGAACACAAATTAAGATATTTTTGATTAAACTGAGAGCTGTCTCACTCCTCCATTTTTTTTTCCTCAATTTGTGTTCCGAAGATGAACGAAGGTCTTACGGGGTTGGAACAACATGAGGGTGAGTAATTACTGACAGAATTTTCATTTTTGGGTGAACTAACCCTTTAATTTATTGCAGGGTGATCTTGCTGAAAGGTTTGGTGTTTCTCAGTCCACTGTAAGCAAGGTGATTTTGCGTTGGCTTGACATCATGGAGAAGTGTTTCAGAGAGCAGTTTCCAAACACAACATGTAGAGCACAATATATCAAAATATCGCAAATGTATATATCGCAATATGCATAATTTTTTTTTAGCTTTAATAAGCTTTAATCAGTTTATATAATTCATACAGTGAAAAACTAAGCAGTGTTTTACTTTTACATTTGATTATTCAGTTTCTGTTGTTAAATAGACCTAATGTAGGATAACCTGAACCCTGTGGTTTACACTGATGTTAAAATAACACTTCTTATATACAGTAAAACACTGATGTTCACTTTCACAAGTTGAAGGGATGTTTTCTTGTTACAAAAAGAATGTGAAACACATATGTAGGTTATATAATTTTAAATCTAATTTAAGTTAATTTTATATACTTTAAGCATTATCGTATCGCATATCGCATTGTTTAATGAGTTATTATCGCATATCGCATTTTTCTTCAATATCGTGCACTTAATAACTTCCTCCAGGCAATGAAGTAATGGCAGACAGAGGCTTCACCATTACCGATCTCCTCTATGAAAGGATGGTGAAACTTGTCCTTCTTCTGAATCTTGTAAAACAGATTTTACCTGTTATGAATAGTTATTTTTATAAACCTTTACAATGTGCCCAGATTTTACCTGTTGTGAATAGTTGTTTTTATAAACCTTTACAGTGTGAGCAGATGTTACCTGTTATGAATAGTTGTTTTTATAAACCTTTACAGTGTGAGCAGATGTTACCTGTTATGAATAGTTGTTTTTATAAACCTTTACAATGTGCCCATATTTTACCTGTTGTGAATAGTTGTTTTTATAAACCTTTACAGTGTGAGCAGATGTTACCTGTTATGAATAGTTGTTTTTATAAACCTTTACAGTGTGAGCAGATGTTACCTGTTATGAATAGTTGTTTTTATAAACCTTTACAGTGTGAGCAGATGTTACCTGTTATGAATAGTTGTTTTTATAAACCTTTACAGTGTGTGCAGATGTTACCTGTTATGAATAGTTGTTTTTATAAACCTTTACAATGTGCCCATATTTTACCTGTTGTGAATAGTTGTTTTTATAAACCTTTACAGTGTGAGCAGATGTTACCTGTTATGAATAGTTGTTTTTATAAACCTTTACAGTGTGAGCAGATTTTACCTGTCAGTCATTTATTATTAAACCATATAATGTGAGCTCTGTAGATTCCCCTTAAAACTTAAATGATTCTTCTAGTTAGAAGGAATAAGTCACGTCAAGTTTGCAAATGAATACCATCTTGGTTTATTACTTATGAAATGTAAATGGTGAAATGTATCTACATGAAGGTCAGCAGAAGGTGTCTCTAGCTTCCTGAAAACATCAAACACTTCTTACAGCTGATTTTATACAACTTATTTAATCATTCATATTTAACCAATTACCTAATCTCCTATCCTTAACCCTAAATATTCTCATTCCTTCTTATTTACAAATAATTTTTCATTGCTGCTCCATCAACTCCTGACAGGACGTAGTTAAATATTCCCATAGGTTAACGTTACCTCTGGCCACGTTAACAATGACGATGGATGAGACAATGTGAGACCAACTGATCGTCGTACGAAGTTTTCTCCGTGCTCCCAATTTAAAACATTTACGGTATTAACGTTATTTGTCATTTTGATAAAGTTTTGGCTAACTATAAACAATCTTCTAACTACTGAAATAGCTACCGGATGTGCCGTGTCAGTTTAGCGGAAGTCGGATGACAAAATGCAGAAGCGCGAAGTATTAAAAGTGGGCGGGGCGAAATAAGGTGAATACAAAAAGAGAGAGAGCAGAAATTTTAAAAGTGTCTTGTGCGTTGTGTGTGTGTGTGTGTGTGTGTGTGTGTGTGTGTGTGTGTGTGTGTGTGTGTGTGTGTGTGTCAAGTCAAGTCACCTTTATTTATATAGCGCTTTTAACAATATAGATTGTTTCAAAGCAGCTTTACAGTGATAATAGGAAATTAAAGTGACACAGAGATTGTTTTGGCTTTACAGCAGCTCTAGAATAAAGTTCTTGTCCAGCTAAAGTTAGTTTTGATTGATTCACTTCCGCCGTAACGATCATTAGTTATTAACTTAGCAGCCGCTAACACGACACCGTTCCAACAGAAAACCATTAATGCGATCCGGCCGCTCATTTGCAAAAAACAGTGCCTGGTGGCTCAAGAACGCAAACCACTGAAATAGGTTCCAAGGTACAAGCCTTGAAAAATGTATAATACAGACATTTTTATCGCTTCTGCGTAGCCACGTGAACCGGAATTATTCCGACAACATTTTATCTGTACAGAGGTAAAGGGAAGGGAAGGAGGCCTTCACAGGGGAGAGACTAGTTGAGACTTCAGGACTGCGTTGTCGTTGTGTCCAGGCGCAGGTCCTTCATCAGATCTGGATACGGCCTGGATCCGGCGGACTGCGGTAAACCTTGGGATAAACAGAGAGACTAATATTAGCGTAGACGCCATCCTTTTTATGATGTAACAAGTACATCAGGATTTATGGAAGTGTTCCCGGTTCCGGCTGAACTAATCTATGCAGTGTAGCGTCTGGACCAATCAGACACACAAATTATTCATTTATTTAATTAATAATCTGTGTAAACTCACTCTCCCAAATAAGGCCTGTGAAACGTTCCCCAAATGAAGCTAACACACTGGCAGGACGCGGTGTCTTGTTACAGGACACACACTGAAACTGATTTTACGAGCGAAAGGAATGTCCTGAGAGCTGCGACTCTCACTTAAACTCTTGCAGAGGAAGAGAAATAAAAAACCTTTTAATCCTATATATATTCTATATATAACCACTTGATAAATGTGTAAACATGTATCTAATTTTTCCCATCTCATGATTTTCCCTTTTATGTGGTGTTTGTATTCTTGTAAACTCAATTGGGTTAATGTTTCAGACTTTGCATATTATGGTTAACCAACATTATATGTGCGGCATTTTTGGTCTCTATAAACTCCAATCTTCATCCCCGTTTTGTTAATTTACATTACATTCTGCTAACTTTGTGACGCATTAGTATTATAAGCATCTTAAAGATTCTTGTGTTAAACATCCAATCAAATTGCATGTTCAAAGGGACAATGGGTCGTAAAAATTTCCCTCCAAAGGGAAATCTTCTCATTGGCTCACACAGCTCCAGAGGTTGTGCCATCTTCACGCTTTAAAGTCACTGATCAGCTCTTAGCTCTCTCTTACTCCCTTTCTGAAATGCTGACGTGAAGATGATGCTGAACTAGAAGCCTCTAAGGACCCACCAAGCTTGTGCCAGGCTGCGGCCTTGTCTTTCCATTCACCAAAGATACTCTGACTACCACTGGTTCTCTCTCATCAAGACCACATCAGCAAAGATCAACTGGAGCCTCAACAAATTGCATCAGGACGGTTTAATTCAAATGGGCGAGACATGCAAGTATCAAACTTAGTCTCATTATTTGATACATTAAGTATCCTTACCCCTTTAAAGAAGGGCGTGTTAGAACTAAACTGATGGTTTGCTCAAGGCTGTTGATCTGCTTCAGCTCTCTTTCCCTTGGTAAACTGTATGCATGTATGTGTGTGTATGTTAGAGTAGTTTAAGTGTTTAGACTAGTTAATAAAATCTTGTTTATGTCACACGTAAAGTTGTCCTTGTCTCAAGCTCATAACTGGAGTCACTAATCATTTAGATCTTGGTTACTGCTCTTAGTAGTACTGTAAATTAAGAAAGACATTTCCCATGCCCCGGAAATGTACATTTCTTAGAGTTAATAAACAATTGATCCTGAGTGTTCATGGGACAAATAGGTTCATTGATTGTAATATTAATTTACGACAGTAAATTAATTATATTAACTAATCCAAATATTCATAATCAATTATTACCAGTTATTATTGATTATTAATATTTCATATAGAGCTAATTTGCTACATTATGGTGGAGAATGCGGGCAGTTTCAAACTTTATTTGATGGACAAATTCAGTTTCAGTTGAATGTGTATTATGACTATTAATAATTGTACGCGCGTTTTGAATTGTGAGATAAGTCGCTAAGGCGAACTCACCCAGCTGATGGCGGGCACAAAAGCCAGCTCAGCTCTGCTAAAACTGCAGCTCATGATATTGCATTTGTCCCTGTAAAGACGAAGCAAACTCTTTGCAGGTGGTACATGTAATATGATTTAAACCGACTAAATAAAGACGAAGAAAACTCTTTTTTTTTAGTACGAAGGCGTAAATCTGATCTGAACAGTGTCTCAGTTTCAGTCGTAATATAGGCCTTATGATATACGATACGTTAACGATAAACTCCTGGTCAGAAATTAGTCTCGCGATCCAATTTTGAAAACCTATGCATTATCATAAAGTGCTATTTTGATTAATGTTTATGGGAGGTGGAACAGATGCAATAATTCCTGTTCACAGCTGTATTAAAACAGAAGAATTAATTCCTGTTCACAGATGTTTAATTCCTGTCCTGCTCACAGCTCTATAAATTAAAACAGAAGAAATAATTCCTGTTCACAGATGTTTAATTCCTGTCCTGCTCACAGCTCTATAAATTAAAACAGAAGAAATAATTCCTGTTCACAGATGTTTAATTCCTGTCGTGCTCACCGCGCTATTAAATTAAAACCAGAAGTTTTAATTCCTGTTTTTATTGTAAACCATATATAATGTGTAATTGGAGACCAGTTTTATGAATTAAGAAAACAGATGATAATCCCTGTTCTTCTTCTTTAAACCGTCTCATGTGTATAATGTATAATGTGTAATTCCTGTTAGCAGAGATGGGGGACTCGAGTCATATGACTTGACTCGAGTCAGACTTAAGTCGCAAATTTTAGGACTTGAGACTTGCTTGACAAATATTAATAAAAGACTTGACTTGACTTTGACTTGATATTCATGACTTGAGACTTGACTCGGACTTGAGGTAAATGACTCGAAATAACTTGTCTTTTTAAAAATAAATATCTGTATTTGAACGCACCGCAACAATCACGTGACGCAGCAGGAACGCGCGCTGTGTGAACAAAAGCCGTGATAATGCAGTGTCGTAGTGATGACGCTGAAGCGCGGGATCGTTCGCCAGCTTTGAAACGGTACGTAGGCTAATGCGCAAGTTTATGATCGAATCAGAGAAGAAGAAAAAAATGCACAAGCGTGGTTTCGAGAGAGAGAGAGAGAGAGAGAGAGAGAGAGAGAGAGAGAGAGAGAGAGAGAGAGAGAGATCGCAGCTCATAAGCAAACTTAAGACGCTGCTAAGACATTACATGTCTTTAGGGGTTGTGTGTGAACGCAATCTCTGATTCCGGGAAATCACTGGCACTGCCAGACTGGCAGTGTGAATGAACCTAAATCAAACGAACCCGGGTCAAATCTTGGGTCACTTTATCCGTGTATTTTCCGGAATCTCTGTGTGAAAGGGGCTTTGGTCACACACCCTGACAAAGGCTCATTAGCCACAACGCATAGTTGTGCAAGTACTTGTCACCTGATTTTAAAATATTAAAGCCATGATGAAATAAAGGCTTTCTATATATTTTTTATAATATTCGAGTGCCTTGGGTTAATGATTTTTTTAATGATCTGAATAATCCCTTACATACAAAAGCACAGAGAAAAAATATTTTCTTGAAAATGAAAATGAAAATCGGGTTAAAATATGTTAAAATATGCCATATTCCAGTTTTTCTTACCTGCATGCATCCCTTTGTACTGTCTAGTTATATGCTACCAATATAGTCTGCTATGATCCCAGGGTTGACTTGAATGTTAAAAGAAATATAAAAAAAATTTAACTGTAATTTAATCATAATTAATAATGCATTGGTACAGTCTACCGTTCTCTGGGATTTGTTTTCATGATAATCGAATGTAAAGAGTTTTATCTCTAAAAACTGTTTAGCTTATAACGCTAGTATATAGGGCATAGAGTAAGTAAAAAGAAATTGCTAGTTAATACCACTAAAAGATTGTAAAAAGACACCGACACAAAGAAAAAAAACATACAGACTTTCGAACCGAACCATGCATACACAAATACACAAAACAAAAATTCAAACTTGCAAGCACAACCATGCACACATGCAAACAAACAATACACTCTTCACTCATACACACGCACACACATTCACTCACAAATATTAATGAATCAATCACACTCAATCAAATCACCTCTCTCTCTCTCTCTCTCTCTCTCTCTCTCTCTCACACACACACACACACACACACACACACACACACACACACACACACACACACAGTCAAACACAACCATGGACATGCAAACAATACACTTTTCACACATACACATGCACACACATTCATTCACAAATATTAATAAATCACTCACTCACACAGATTAATAATGTACAATAGTCAATCCACCTGATTGACAGGTGTAAGTTTTGTGTCAATTCAATTATTACTGTTTTTTTCTTGTTATTCTTTTGTTAAAAAGGAAAGATCTAACTTGTTGGGATGTGTTCATGTTCCATAAAGGGGATGCCAGTTTGAAGAATGCCATTTGGTGGCATAGGAACCATTATACTTGAATTGTGAATTGTTTAATACCTTTTAATGGTCTTCTGCAATGTTTGAGGCATATTTATTTTTCATGCTTTAATGTTGGCCTAATTTCAGTTACATTTACATTTTAGGCTATGTAGTTTGAATTTTTAAATTTTTATTATTTTTTTATTTTTTATTGTAGTACATTTACATTTTTTTACATTTATTCATTTAGCTGACGCTTTTATCCAAGGCGACTTACAATTGCTATATATGTCAGAGGTCGCACGCCTCTGGAGTAACTAGGGGTTAAGTGTCTTGCTCAGGGACACATTGGTGTCTCACAGTGGATTCGAACCCGGGTCTCTCACACCAAAGGCATGTGTCTTATCCACTGCGCCACTACCACCCCTAGTAACCACTCAGCTGTATGTGGAAATGCATATTTAAAAAAAAATGTTGCAAATAAAACCATAGTCCACAGCTTATGTAGTTTTAACTTATTTTAATATATAAATTCAGTGAAATCATCAAACGTTTGTATGACTTGCCAGTGACTTGTGACCCAAGCTACGACTTGACTTGACTTGCTTGACATAAAGCAGTGACTTGACTTGACTTGACTTGCTTTTCACAAAATTGACTCGGACTTGCTTGAGACTTGAAGGTTAAGACTTGAGACTTGCTTGTGACTTGCACATGTGTGACTTACTCCCACCTCTGCCTGTTAGTCACATGTTGTGAAACTCGCGTCATATTCCGCATGCAACAGAGCGCAAAATGCTCGTGATTCCACAGAAAAAAAAGAAAAAAAAACTGCTGAATCACGCCACTGACCAACACTAGAGGGCAGCCTTTAGATGCGTGGCAGTTCTCAAATTACGCGCCCCCAACCGACGTCATCCTGCGTGAGCGTCGCCTCCCACTGACGTCAGCCTGCACGAGCGCAATTACGCCATCTGGTGGACGCTCTCAGATAATACCGGCTTTCATTTTTCTGCTAACAATTTTCCTTTTCCTCTCCCCCGAGGATAGAAGAATGGTTTGACTCTCAAATATTCACCTGCATTCAAAGCTTAGCTTATGCTGATATTATTTGGAGTTAGACAATTCTTCTTTTCTGTTTTCAACTTTCACACTTTAAAGTGAAGTTCAAAAAAAAAAAAAAACGTTTGAATTAAAAACTTAGATTTGATTCACTCAGTTAATTGATAGTCCACCTAAGCACGGCCACCTTGGGTCGACGTATCAATATCTGTTTCACCCCCAGTCTGCATTGAAGTGTCTCAACATTGCTACCCTTCTCGTTTGATTATTTTATAATCAATACTAATAACTTAAGTGTTATTGTAAGGATTATAGGAAGTCATTCTGATTTTTCAGTTTAATTATTGTATAATTAGTATTGATACTCCACTGTTATCATTCTAATTTTCTTTTCTTCTTTATTATTATTGGGACCTCTCCTTGCATGCTTATTTGAATTTGAATTTAAACTAGTTTGAATTTTAATTTAAATTGTGTTCACTAACAACCAGGTGGACCACGGAGAAGGAATACGCCCCTTTCCTTTGTGGCACAAACCCACTGCAGGGCCTATCCCTTTGCCTGCGTCTCGAACCTGTGTTGTTATTTGAATTTTATTTCATTGATAATTTTTTTCTCTTTCCCCAGCCTCTTCAAAGGGGGGGTAGGTTATTCCGATAATTAACCATCGGTTATCATAATTCCTTTGCATTGTATCATTATTTTAGTAAAGCCTTTGCCTCTGACCCCTGCATACATATTTACTCAATTTGATGAAAACAGAAAGCCTTAATTCACTTTAAGTCTAACCTCTTTATCCCTTATTGTGTATCTATTGGCAGGACTCAGTCAGTGCACTGTGGTGATCCGAAAGTCATCTTTGGTGGTTTCCGGTGGGCGGGGATCATCTGTCCGGCGTTACTGACACTGCGCTCTGTCTGGTGTTGGGACCGTCGGGGAGTCTGACCGCGCCCGCTGGTTTCCACCTGGATGACCTCTATTCACCCCAGGTAAACTAAAATTTGATAGAACCCATCCACCTATTATGAACCACAGAATACTAGCTATTCCTTCGGGTGTATTTTAATTGCTTGGACCCACCTTTCTCTCTCTAAGACACACCTTCTTTCGAGGTCCTGTCCCGATAACCCACGCATCTCCTGGCCCGATCAGGAACTCTCGCAGTGTTAATAAGGCTTAGGCCTCTTTATTTTATTTTATTTTATTTTATCTTATTTTATTTATTTTCCTTAAATAACGCTCCCCATGTTATTGTTTGTGACATTTCATTGCAGACCAATTCACTTCCTTGTGTTGTGTTTCCCTCTGATCTTCCCTACCTTCAACCTTGTCTCTTTCTCCACTCTGTTGTGATTTGTTTCTTTCATTTCACTTAGACACAGAACCTAAGAGAGACCCCAGGAAAGCTGAATAATAGAGTGACGATCAAAGTGGGCGTCGCTAAAACGACCCCCATGCTACCGCCTGTCCAAATCTCTATTGTGGGTTTCATCCATACCCACGAAATTGGCTCCGCTAACTGTTGACATCAGTTAGCCCCGAAATTCTCATAAACGGCATAGCCCGTATGAGTATAGCTCATTAACCCTAAAACAAACTTGCATTGTGTCTCTTTTTGTGCGTGTGCTGTGCTTCTCTCGCTCACAGTAAGCCGAGATGTCAAGCCCACCCAGTCCCTCAGTCCGCTGGCACGACCTCGACCTGGAGCAGAAGGCAGCCGCACGACGGCTTCAAGCCACGGAAGCCCGGAAGGACCGAGCCCACACACAGAGTCGGCTAGAGCAGCTAATCTTCCTGACCGAGGAAGAGGACGAGACGGACACAACGCTACAACAGGAAGTTGAAAGACTTCAAAAAGCCCTGGAAGATCTTCATCGGCACACAGATCAAAGACAGCAGGCGGAGGAAAACACCCGAAAGGAACTCAACGAAAGGCTCCAACGGGCTGAAGCTCTCCTTGAGAGAGCAGAGACTGAAATCCATCAGCTCACTCAGCAGAGACACGATCTCAGAGACGAACTTGACATTGTTCGCAGAGAACTGAGACATTCTTACAGACTTAACAGTGACCGGGAAGGGGAAGAACATCTCACACCGTTTCTCCCTTCCAGCGAGTCCGCGCCTGTCAGCCAAACACCAAAAGCTAAAGGGGGCGGAGCTGCAAAGGGTCAGAATCCTCTCCAGATGGATTGGGCCCCCAGCAACAGCTCTCCTCCAACAAGCCTTGACAAGCTGGCCAGAAACATTCCTGCGTTTGCCGGAGACTGCAGCGTTCATGCGTACCTTCAAGACATTGACTTTCACCTGCAAACTGTCGCCAACGCGACAGCTTGGGACAAATGGTACCTGGTAAGAATCACCTCAAGCAGAGATGTGCGTAGTTTTCTGGATCGCCAACCAGAGACTGTCAAAGCAGATTACAAGCAACTGCGACAAGCTTTGATCCGTGAATTCTCTGACCCAGAATCAGACCAAGGGTTTATCACGGCATTTGACGTCAAACAGGCCCGACTTGAACACCCACACTCCTACTATGGCCGACTCCGACAAACGTTCTTCGGAGCAACCAACACACCAGATATGGAAGAAGATATAACTTTGTTTCTGCGGAACCTGCATAGCACCGTGAGTAAACATCTCGGCGTGCTCGTCTGCCCACGAACCATGTCTACCCGAAAACTCCGAGACTTAGCCCACAAGGCTTACACCAAGCAAAGGGCTATGGATGAAAAAACTGTAAAAACACACACAATCTACTCCGTCTCTGAGCACTGCTCCGAGCTAGACACAGAAAGTGTCCAACAACCCCTCAGTCACAGACCTTACCACAGAGAATCAACACCATTCCAGGCCAGCAGATGGCAGCACAACTGTGACGGTGCTCATCCAAAGCATCGGACCGAGCGCTCGGAAAGATTCTGGAACCAGCATCACCCGCCGTCCAGAACTCCAAGCCCAGACCGTTGAACCTGGAACCTCTCTCTCCAGAACACTGGTGAGCCCGAGTCTTCTTACACAACAGATGAAGACAGTGCAGCCACGTCTGACACAGACACAGAAAACGAACACTAACACCGACTGCTTCAAGGTCATGACTGAACCGCAGCTGAGTAACCAGACCAAATGTCTGCGCCACATACAGACAACCCACCCACCCACCCTAACGATTGCAGTGATTACACAGCACAAACGAACTTTACCAACTACACTGCACGCCTCAGAGCCGCTTACACTACCTCCGCTGTGTACAAAGAAAGTCATGCGGGCCTCTGATGAACAGACTTTTCCTATGCCACCACTTACCCCTCCACCACCCTCGCAGGCCATCTGAGCTCACTGACAACCAGTGCCTCAGACAGCTGTCTGCCACCACGCACATGTTGCGTTCACAGGACTTCAATACGCATTGTGCACCTGTTGCCATCACAGCGCCACAGCTTGTAAAGCCACAAAGCACAAGGGGGGTCAGGCGTAACAATGACGCCACATGTGCCAAAAAGCCATGCATGGGACATCAAAGCATGTGGCATACCAACCTCAGCGAACCAAAAAGACTGTCCTAAGCCAACCAAGGACGACCCTCGCTGAAATTTTTCCTCCCTTTCTCTCTCTCTCCCTTTTGCCTCTAACAGGATGCTGTGGTGGTTCGCGAGAAAGCAGCCACGATCGGACATCACCTCACCAGGTCCGGCATCGCATGGAGAGAGCAGCCCCGACCCCTGACTACCAAGGCAGGACCCACACTCAGAAAGTGTACGTTCGACTCAAACCCAGCAACGTCGAAAGAGCACACTACCTCAACACAGCAAACATAGTCACAGTAAGACGGCCTGTGGCCGAAATTCAGACCGAACCTCCACAGCCACTGTAACTCACGACCAACATGACACTGCCACACGTGTCAACATGCTCAATCCGAGTATGTCGATTCAAGTACCAACAGGTGCCATCCCACACCTTGGTGACCTGTCATGGTACCATCTTACGAAAACAACCTGAACCAGACAGCACTGGAACTCCCATCCTCCAAGAACTACAACTTCACCTTAGATCCAGAACTGGACCTCTGGTTTGAGGAAAGGGGGGGGTCCCAACTCATGAACATGGCTCCTGTCAACACAGCCCTCCAAGCATGGGCAACCGCCCAGCCTGAATACCTCACCTGTGTCCAAATCTGGACCGCAGCTGAC
The DNA here is from genome assembly GCF_965113295.1 of Leuciscus leuciscus. Classification (NCBI taxonomy): domain Eukaryota; kingdom Metazoa; phylum Chordata; class Actinopteri; order Cypriniformes; family Leuciscidae; genus Leuciscus; species Leuciscus leuciscus. The sequence goes on from NC_138740.1 coordinate 10,832,030, forward strand.
ACTGTGCTGTGTCTCTCCACGGTCACCGACCACGCCCCGACACTCGTCTTGGCTTTCATCCTGTACAGGACTCAACAAGATGTGAACATCTACAGCCAAGCTCACGAAAGCCGTGTCCAAGGTCTCAGAGGGAATCCCCGGAAAGGGGGTGCCAAGTCAGAGACCACGCCGAACCTCATCGAGCTGAATCCTCAGCTTCTAAGGACCACCTGCTATCCTACCATCATGATCCACCTGCTACACGACCATCAGGATTCACCTGTCATCCATTGTGCTAATTTGTTGTTCGATGAAGTCCATCCCCGGTCTTCATCTAACAAAAAGGGGGAATTATGTAGCAACAATGACATCTGCTTTTCACATTAAGTGAATCATGTGATGTCGAACACATCCTCTTTGTCCAAACAGCGCTGGTTAATAATTCCCCACGGAATAATTCATCAGCGCCGGGGTGTCTGTCGCCCCCCCAGTTCAGCGCGGACTCCCTGTGACTTTTACAGCCTCATGACACACACACACATACACACACACACACACACACACACACACACATACACGTCTATATTACTAACAGGGGACTATCGCTCTACACTGGCCAAGAGGGGACTAGTGTTTCTGGTCATTTTGAAGGAACAAAAATTACATACAAAATTTTCTTTTAAGCTCTTTTTTCATAATATAACTTCAAATATGCATTTTTTTATTTAAAAAAAAAACATGCCAAGTGGGGACCTGAAACTCTGAACGATCTCTATCTATACTAGTGGGGACTTGATAGCCTGCAATGGAGCTGTGTGTGTGTGAACAGTGAAGTGAACTGGCAGTGAAGTCTGCCTTCATTATGTAACTCTCTCTCTCTCTCTCTCTCTCTCTCTCTCTCTCTCTATATATATATATATATATATATATATATATATATATATATATATATATATATATATAACCTATCAGTTATCAAAAAATGTTAAATACGATTTGTTTTAGGAAAGACCATTTAAATCTACAACGGGGTAAAAAATACAGACGGCCCAACGGCAACAGTTCAAAAGCAGAGGCGAGAATATCCTTTTTCTTTTTTTTCTTATATTATTTTTATATTATTATATGATATATTATCTTATATTATTTATAAAATATTATTTTTCTTATTTAACGCTCTCTCTTCATAGATACTTTCTATGCTTGGTTATGCAGTCCCTAACAATTTACTTGTTACTACTTTTCTTAATAATTTCTTCTGTACCTCAGTAGCAGTTCCATACCAACAAATAATACAGAATATCATAACACTTTCAATGAAAGCACTATAAAACATCAGAAGCTTTATGTTGTGGACATTACAGCAAAGTTATTGCTTTAAGAAATTCATTCTCTGTTGTGGCCTATTAATTAAAACATAATTTCTACTCTAATAAAATCAGTAGACATGTCCTTATTTTTCTGTTTCCTTTGTTTCTAGGATGTTGATGTACAGAGATATTCAGTGTTTGAAATATTGCTCAATTTAAATGCAACCAAACATATGTCGTTCGTTACCATCCAACAGTGGACCTTTCTTTAAGATCTAATTCAAAACTTTTGAGTTGACTTGCTGCATCTGGTCATTTTGAAGAAACAAAAATGAAATAATTTTTTTCATAATATAACTTAAAAAAATAAATTAAATAAAAATAAATAAAAAAATAAACATGCCAAGATTGAATCTCAACTCTGAACGATCTCTACCTATACAACAGTGGACTCACAATAGCCTGCAATGGAACTGTGTGTGTGTGTGTGAATAGTTAAGTATGTCTTTATTTTGTAACTATAAGTTATATATATTTATATATAGGCCTTCATAGATACTTTCTATGCTTGGTTATGCAGTCCCTAACAATTTACTTGCCATTGTTATGTGCCATTGCACTCACACATACATGTCTATATTACTAACAGACCAATGTCGCTCTACACTGGCCAAGTGAGGACTCAATGAACGATGTCTATCTATACAAGAGAGGACTTGAACAGTGTGTGTGTGTGTGTGTGTGTGAACAGTGAAGTGAACTGGCAGTGAAGTCTGTCTTCATTATGTATATATAGTATATTATATAGTATATTATATATTATGCCTTTTATCAGTCATAATATTTGTTTATTTTATTTAACACTTATTTTCTCTCTTCATAGATACTTTCTATGTTTGGTTATGCAGTCCCTTTAGGGTTTATAGGATTAATCAAACAGAAATAGCTCTTTAAGGTAACGATTTCAGGTCACTATAGTGACCTATATTTAGTATAGTGTAAAGCATACTTTATACAGTGAATAATGATTTTATTAATCAAAATGAACTTCGCGTCCCCAGTTGGATGGTAAAGAACGATACGTGTTTGGCTGCTTTGTACATTTCTTGCCATCACAAACACACTGTAAAGATTTTGGAGGTCAATCTCAAAATGTTATGTCGAAAAACTAAAGTGCAATAAATAATACACGCTTTAGGGTCTGTTTACACGACATCATTTTCAACTGAAAACTGAAAACGTTTTGGCCGTTCATTTCAACGAAAATGCCATTTTGGGGGCCTGACAATGAAAGCTTTTGAAAACGAGTTTTTGTGAGCTCATCTAAAGTGAGGACTAGTTATGCCTTGTAAAGCATTTATAAAGGAGATTTAAAGGCTGTTAATATTTCTATGTTCTCTATCGTGTTGTGTTTGTTTCCTTTTTCTGTTTAGAAGATAACTGAGTCTTTAAATCTCCTTTATAAATTATTTACAAAGCATAACTAGTCCTCACTTTAGATGAGCTCGCAAAATAGTGAACTGACTACTACTAAATGCTTTATAACTGCCTGAATCTACTACATTTACTCACACTTTCTAAGTGATCTTATTAATCACTGTAAACACCTAAATAACTGATTTGTAAATAATGCTATACTTCATTTAGAAATGATAAATTGATTTAATAAAGTATGAAAATGCAATTATTAAACACATTATAGATATGCTTCTAACTCAATAATACAGCGTTTAAAGGTGTATTTATAAACTGCTTACTAATGTCTGCTTTATGAATTATGATTTATCTGTTTACCAATGCTTAACTAATGATTAATAGGATGCAGTTTTTATAAAGGGTTACCATATATATTATATTATATTTCTCAAAATATAACTTCAAATTTGCTTTTTTTTTTTATTAAAAAAAAAGCATGCCAAGAGGGGATCTGCAACTAAATGTTATAATTATAATGTAATTATTATTATATTAAGATATTAATAATGCGACTGATAGTATTGGCTGCCTATTAATTAAAACATAATTTCTACTCTTAAAAAAAATCAATAGACATGTCCTTATTTTTCTGTTTCCTTTGTTTCTAGGATGTTGATGTACAGAGAAAGTCAGTGTTTGAAATATTGCTCAATTTAAATGCAACCAAACATATGTCGTTCGTTACCATCCAACAGTGGACCTTTCTTTAAGATCGAATTCAAAACTTTTGAGTTGACTTGCTGCATCTGGTCATTTTGAAGAAACAAAAATTAAATCTTTTTTTTCATAATATAACTTTAAAAAAATCAAAATTAAAAAAATTAAACATGCCAAGATTGAATCTCAACTCTGAACGATCTCTACCTATACAACAGTGGACTCACAATAGCCTGCAATGGAACTGTGTGTGTGTGTGTGTGTGTGTGTGTGAACAGTTAAGTATGTCTTTATTTTGTAACTATAAGTTATATATATTTATATATAGGCCTTCATAGATACTTTCTATGCTTGGTTATGCAGTCCCTAACAATTTACTTGCCATTGTTATGTGCCATTGCACTCACACATACATGTCTATATTACTAACAGACCAATGTCGCTCTACACTGGCCAAGTGAGGACTCAATGAACGATGTCTATCTATACAAGAGAGGACTTGAACAGTGTGTGTGTGTGTGTGTGTGTGAACAGTGAAGTGAACTGGCAGTGAAGTCTGTCTTCATTATGTATATATAGTATATTATATAGTATATTATATATTATGCCTTTTATCACTCATTTTGAAAACGATGCCTTTACCATCTGCATGTAAACAACATAAACGTGAATTTGTGAAATTGTTACGTCATTCCAACCCGGTCACACTAAATGCGTCTCTATAGCACACATTGTGTTTATTGTGCAATTTATACGTGCATATGATAGGCATGGGTGGGTTTAGGGTAGGTTTAGTAGTGGTGTGTAATATGTAATATGTATTATATGTTTGGTTAGGATTAGTTTTGTAGGATGTGTGTGTATTACACTCAATAAAGTGCGTATTATATGCATGTAAAAAAATATATTTTCGCGTAAAAATTGCACGATAAACACAATGCGTGCCATAGAGATGCATTTTCATGACATCAGGCAGGTCATGCACAAGTATATAACATGGTTTTTTTTTGACAAAAGGCCCTTTCACACCGGATGCGTAACGAAAAAGCGAAACGAAAAAGCGAATAGTTCGTGTGCGAATAGTTCGCATCAAAACCATTCACATCAGCCGCGACGCGAATTTGCGACGTCTGTGACGTTCAGAGAGCTTCAACATTCTCAAACTTTCGCGCGAATCGCGCCGACAGCTGAGAAAACATGGACACTTCATCATCATCATCATCCAGTCATAGTCATAGCATCCAGAGAAAGACGAGCTTTTCATTTTATTTAAAAGACAGAAAAGAAGGTTTTGGGTGCACCCAATCTTACAGAACAGAGAGTCTGAAGGGGAGTATGCTTATGTGCACAGGGTTTTTTTTTTTTTTTTTTTTTTGCGTCTTCAACAAAACACAGTGCGTTTTGTAATGTAACTACACATTACATGTAACACACGAAGTAAGTAAGTTAAAAATCATTCGACTAGAAACTGTAGATATCACACAAAGAATGTATAGTAGCCTATACTAAAAGCAGCCCTAAATAGTCTCACTACATTTTGTTACGTGTTCAAAGTAAACACGCTCTGTCTCTATCTTTGACGATAATAGTGTTAGCTTTCCCAAATGTAGTTTGGCCTGCTAGCCTACACAGCACAGGACTATATGACTAAAACTATCACACAACAAACTCACAGTCAAGATAACCGAGTTGGTTGGCAATGCTACGCCACACATTGTCTTTCAAATCGTTGTCCTTGTAGTATGTGATTGGCTGAAGCCTATTCTGTCGCCGCAAAAGTAAAAAAAAAATCGACATCGAAGCGAATAAAATAAAAGTCGTTTTTTCGCCGCTGCGCATTCGCGTTCGGTGTGGAAGCACTCATTACACAAACAGCTGATCGAAAAATAAAACCATCGCGCGAATGATTCGTGCGTCAAAATCGCGTCCAGTGTGAAAGGGCCTAAAGTAAGAAAGGTTTGGGGTGTGCTTTTAGATGGGCCTTTAAAATTTGACAAACAAATATCTTCAGTAACTGGATCTAGTTTCTATCAACTCCGTCTTTTGTCTAAAATTAAACACTTCCTAACTGACAAAACACTAGAGATGGCTGTTCATGCTTTTATTACTTCCCATTTAGACTACAGCAACTCATTGTATTGCGGTATTTCCAAGTCACAAATCGCTCGCCTTCAACTGGTCCAAAATGCTGCAGCAAGATTTATTCACAAAAGTAGTAAATATAATCACATGATGATGATGATGATACATTTTATTTATATTGCGCTTTTCTGCTTTACATATAGCCTCACATTCAAGCTGGGGGCAAGCTGGGGCCAGTTGTACTGTTAGAGGGGCCAGTTTAGACCTTATTGTTGTCATATCATTTTCTGCACTGCACTATAGGCATTAACAGGCAAAATACCATGATTACCAATCATTCAACAATGTATTTGCATTGCCATTATATTTTTTAAATTTGCATTACATATTCAGAATCAGTCACATTAACTGCATTCTACGATTTTTGTGTTTTTTTTGCAAAAAGATCAGCAAATTCATCTAGATTTAAGGCCTTTGCCCTCCTTGACTCAATACTTAGAACACCTAAATTGCTTAATCTGTCATCTGACATTGTGGACCTGAGATAGGTTTTCACCAGCTTTAGTGCATACAATATAATATACAATTAAATTATGCTTATTTTAAATGTATTGTGCAGGCTAGGTATAAAAAATATAGGAAAAACCATGATAATATGAAACGCTTCAAAACAGAGCGCACAAAGCGCGTATGCGCATCGCGGGTGCAGAATGATGTGCTCAAAGCAACATGGAGTCACAGTGTTCAGCGCTGCACAAGTGCGCATTTAAAAGTTCACGGCACAAAGCGAAGAAATTTCGAGCGCACAAATCCTAGTGTAGCCTATATCTGTCCAACAGTTTATTGATCATTTGTTTCTTCACATAGTGAAGTTTTAAATTCCAGTTATTGTGCGTTTGATGCCGATTCATAGTCCTTGTGGTGTGAACAGGCACACGGTAGCGAGTCGTTTTAAAACAGCAACAAACATAAAATACAAATACACAAAATAAAGTCATTTTCTGCAAATCCACAGCCTTTTATCTACAGATCAAGCATTATAATGTGTATATATCATATTGGAGAGAGTTTTACCGTGCATATATATAACATAATATAAATTAACATTACAAAAGTTAATGATAGTACATTTCAAATACCTAAAAATTGACAATTAAGTGATTTTGTTCGAGTCAAAAATATTACTTAACATTAATGAACCAACGGTACACATTTTTTACTTTAGCAATCTTATGGGTTGTGGTCTCTCAGACATTGGCAGTAATAAAAATACAATAAAAACATAGTTTCCCTTTGGACTTAAATTACATATCTTTGTGGTATACGGTAGAAATATTGCACATTTCAGTCTAGCTTAGGTTTTTAAAATAAATAACACAGTCTTGGAAATAATATGTAAGCATGTGCAAATAAGCCTGTATAGTAAATCAAGTTCTGTTGGTCTTTGTGTTTAAGTGAGAAATTAATTCATTTAAATTGAAAGATCTCAATGTTTATAAGATCTTTCAATTATGTTTAACAGTTTTGAGCGTATAAAAGAGTGTATAAAAATGGGCTCTGAGTTTTGGCAGTGGTTGTGTCTAAGTGAAATATGTAGTTTGGAAGATGTAGTCACTGAATGCATTAATACAACATTGAATGACACAGACATTTGCAACACTTCTACAGTAATACCGTAGTAAAATATTTTCAGAATCTAAAAAATTAAATACTATCAAAACAATTAGATGTAGCTGAACACATACAGGTATTAATCTTTCAGTTTCATCACCATCTATAAAAAGGGGAAACTTGGGGGAAATGTGTACTGTACTGTAAACAATGACCATGTGACATAAAATGCTGTGAATTCTGAACAACAGAAAACAGCAGAAATATGTTAGAATTCTACCCGTTATTTGTGTGTTTTTTTATTTAACGTGTGTTTTTGGGGGGTAAAACCTTTTCTAGTGTTCTGGAAGAATGAGTTGATCTGAGAATGAAGTTTCAGTGCATTTTGAATGTGAAATGAACTGCTGTCAAGCTGTAAGTTGGTTTGGAGAAGATATCATGGTCTTTTAACCTGATATCATTTAAGACATCATTTAAGACTGTGGTATAAATGATTGAATGATTTAACCATAACTCATTACTATCCTTGATATTCTAAAATAGGTATTTTTTCATGTGTATGTAGACTAGGGTGTGTGATATTGAGTTGTTGCACTTCCCCCCCACACGCAATTTACATATCAATGCAGGAAGGCCTTAAAGGCCAGTGTTTTTCTTAGGTGAGAAAACTGGCCAACAACCCCCAGAGTAGTGTTACCAATATCTGTGCAACTTCTCAAATACACTAGAATAAACTAGAGAAAACGCTGGGATTTACCCTGCCAAATTTATTTTGTAAAGTTTTCTTTTGTAAAAATGTATTTAAAAAATAAATAAAACAAGAATTACACTATCTACTGTTCACTGCAGTTAATGTTACATTATCCACGTTTACAATACTGTACAAAAATATGAAACTGAGATTAACACTTGTATAGGTGTTTAGTTAAATATAATTTTTTTGTTTTTGTTTTTTTTAGATTCAGAATTTAAATATTAGGTTTTGAACATCAGTTTTGATTAGAGAATGTAAACATCTGCAAATTGGCCTGTATAGAACATAAATGTCTGTTGGTGTTTGTGTTAAGTGAGAAATACATTTATTTTTTTTGCCAAAGCAATAATAAATGATCCACAGTTTGGCTCACATAAGCTCCGTTCACACAGAGATTCCGGAAAATACACCTTGCACAATTCTGAAATCAGTATTATATATTATAATATAATATTTAAATATAAAATCTTGTTTACTTGTTTAGCACTATGTTTACAATGAAACTAAATTAATGATTATTCCAAACACAAATAAAATGTAAGTTTCCCAATTCTAAAGTCACTTTTTCAAAACTCTCTTCACACAGTGATCACACCTTCCGTCTATGTGAGCTAAACTGTGGATCACTGCTTTGAAAGATGTCATTGAATGCATTTTGTTCCATTTACATTAATTATTCTTAAACACAAACACCAACAGAACTTTATGTTCTATACAGGCTAATTTGCACGTTTACATACTCTTTTTAAAACTGTTAATAATAATAGTACTGTTAAACTGTTAAAAATTAATTTCAGTAATATCACATTGAAATAGATATTCTGATTCTAAAATATAATAATATCAAAATAATTAGATGTAAGTGTTAGTCTTTCATTTTCATCACCATCTATACAAAAGGGGAAACTTAGGAATATTTTAGTACAGTAATGTTAAAAAGTTAGTTTGTTAGTATACTTTACTTTATTGTCCTTTTTCAGGAAATTTGTCTTGGACTCAAAGCTGCATTAGTACACAACATATACATACACACACAAACCAAAAAGAGTTTAAAACTACATATATGTATAACTACATCTTGCTATTTAACATATTAATAGATACTCTAACGGTTATTCTTACTCAGTGGGACTCTATACCGTCTCCATGATGGCAGAAGCTGATACATTGGAAATAAAACATGGCTTGAATCACTCACTATTGTCTGTGCATTTTTTTAAAAATCCACGATTCGTAAATTGATTGAAGTGATGAGTACTCTCTTACACCCATAACTTACATTGCAGTTTTCACAAGACATGCAAGCTGTGATTTTAATTGGACCGAAAGATTGCCATATGAAGTTTGCATCCTATAATTTAAAAGACTACCTAAAACGGCATAATGAAATAATTGCATAATTCTCTGATTTACACCGAACAGCCTAAGTCTTCTTAAAAAAATTCAATCGTTGCCGGAATTTTGAACAAAGATAATCAATGTGGGCTTTCCAAGTAAATGAACGATCAATGACCACACCTAGATACTTATAGGTATCCACCTGCTCAATATTATCATAGATGATAACTGGGCTGTAATCAAAAAGGATTATGTAACATCAACTGCAGTGAATTATAAACAGTAGATAGTGTCATTCTTGTTTTATGAAAGCATTTTACAAAAGAAAACATTGTGTAATGCTCCTGTTGTTTGTGTTTTTTTGTTTTATGTGTGACAAAGTGTATCACTAAGTGTATGGGTGAAACCTTTTCTAGTGTTCTGGAAGAATGAGTTGATCTGAGACATGAAGTTTCAGTGCATTTTGAATGTGAAATGAACTGCTGTCAAGCTGTAAGTTGGTTAGGAGAACTGAGTGAAGAGTTTTGAAAATGTACCTAAATATTGAGAAATGTGTCATAGCGATTGTAAAAACCTGTAATTTAATTTAATTTGGCAGGGTAAATCCCAGCGTTTTCTCTAGTTTATTCTAGTGTATTTGAGAAGTTGCACAGATATTGGTAACACTACTCTGGGGGTTGTTGGCCAGTTTTCTCACCTAAGAAAAACACTGGCCTTTAAGGCCTTCCTGCATTGATATGTAAATTGCGTGTGGGGGGGAAGTGCAACAACTCAATATACACAGCCTAGTCTACATACACATGAAAAATACCTATTTTAGAATATCAAGGATAGTAATGAGTTATGGTTAAATCATTCAATCATTTATACCACAGTCTTAAATGATGTCTTAAATGATATCAGGTTAAAAGACCATGATATCTTCTCCAAACCAACTTACAGCTTGACAGCAGTTCATTTCACATTCAAAATGCACTGAAACTTCATTCTCAGATCAACTCATTCTTCCAGAACACTAGAAAAGGTTTTACCCCCCAAAAACACACGTTAAATAAAAAAACACACAAATAACGGGTAGAATTCTAACATATTTCTGCTGTTTTCTGTTGTTCAGAATTCACAGCATTTTATGTCACATGGTCATTGTTTACAGTACAGTACACATTTCCCCCAAGTTTCCCCTTTTTATAGATGGTGATGAAACTGAAAGATTAATACCTGTATGTGTTCAGCTACATCTAATTGTTTTGATAGTATTTAATTTTTTAGATTCTGAAAATATTTTACTACGGTATTACTGTAGAAGTGTTGCAAATGTCTGTGTCATTCAATGTTGTATTAATGCATTCAGTGACTACATCTTCCAAACTACATATTTCACTTAGACACAACCACTGCCAAAACTCAGAGCCCATTTTTATACACTCTTTTATACGCTCAAAACTGTTAAACATAATTGAAAGATCTTATAAACATTGAGATCTTTCAATTTAAATGAATTAATTTCTCACTTAAACACAAAGACCAACAGAACTTGATTTACTATACAGGCTTATTTGCACATGCTTACATATTATTTCCAAGACTGTGTTATTTATTTTAAAAACCTAAGCTAGACTGAAATGTGCAATATTTCTACCGTATACCACAAAGATATGTAATTTAAGTCCAAAGGGAAACTATGTTTTTATTGTATTTTTATTACTGCCAATGTCTGAGAGACCACAACCCATAAGATTGCTAAAGTAAAAAATGTGTACCGTTGGTTCATTAATGTTAAGTAATATTTTTGACTCGAACAAAATCACTTAATTGTCAATTTTTAGGTATTTGAAATGTACTATCATTAACTTTTGTAATGTTAATTTATATTATGTTATATATATGCACGGTAAAACTCTCTCCAATATGATATATACACATTATAATGCTTGATCTGTAGATAAAAGGCTGTGGATTTGCATAAAATGACTTTATTTTGTGTATTTGTATTTTATGTTTGTTGCTGTTTTAAAACGACTCGCTACCGTGTGCCTGTTCACACCACAAGGACTATGAATCGGCATCAAACGCACAATAACTGGAATTTAAAACTTCACTATGTGAAGAAACAAATGATCAATAAACTGTTGGACAGATATAGGCTACACTAGGATTTGTGCGCTCGAAATTTCTTCGCTTTGTGCCGTGAACTTTTAAATGCGCACTTGTGCAGCGCTGAACACTGTGACTCCATGTTGCTTTGAGCACATCATTCTGCACCCGCGATGCGCATACGCGCTTTGTGCGCTCTGTTTTGAAGCGTTTCATATTATCATGGTTTTTCCTATATTTTTTATACCTAGCCTGCACAATACATTTAAAATAAGCATAATTTAATTGTATATTATATTGTATGCACTAAAGCTGGTGAAAACCTATCTCAGGTCCACAATGTCAGATGACAGATTAAGCAATTTAGGTGTTCTAAGTATTGAGTCAAGGAGGGCAAAGGCCTTAAATCTAGATGAATTTGCTGATCTTTTTGCAAAAAAAACACAAAAATCGTAGAATGCAGTTAATGTGACTGATTCTGAATATGTAATGCAAATTTAAAAAATATAATGGCAATGCAAATACATTGTTGAATGATTGGTAATCATGGTATTTTGCCTGTTAATGCCTATAGTGCAGTGCAGAAAATGATATGACAACAATAAGGTCTAAACTGGCCCCTCTAACAGTACAACTGGCCCCAGCTTGCCCCCAGCTTGAATGTGAGGCTATATGTAAAGCAGAAAAGCGCAATATAAATAAAATGTATCATCATCATCATGTGATTATATTTACTACTTTTGTGAATAAATCTTGCTGCAGCATTTTGGACCAGTTGAAGGCGAGCGATTTGTGACTTGGAAATACCGCAATACAATGAGTTGCTGTAGTCTAAATGGGAAGTAATAAAAGCATGAACAGCCATCTCTAGTGTTTTGTCAGTTAGGAAGTGTTTAATTTTAGACAAAAGACGGAGTTGATAGAAACTAGATCCAGTTACTGAAGATATTTGTTTGTCAAATTTTAAAGGCCCATCTAAAAGCACACCCCAAACCTTTCTTACTTTGTCAAAAAAAAAAAAAAAAAAAAAAAAACCTCAAATACTCATGAACATGTGAACACGTGATGATAAGTACGCATGTGACCATGTTATATACTTGTGCATGACCTGCCTGATGTCATGAAAATGCATCTCTATGGCACGCATTGTGTTTATCGTGCAATTTTTACGCGAAAATATATTTTTTTACATGCATATAATACGCACTTTATTGAGTGTAATACACACACATCCTACAAAACTAATCGTAACCAAACATATAATACATATTACATATTACACACCACTACTAAACCTACCCTAAACCCACCCATGCCTATCATATGCACGTATAAATTGCACAATAAACACAATGTGTGCTATAGAGACGCATTTAGTGTGACCGGGTTGGAATGACGTAACAATTTCACAAATTCACGTTTATGTTGTTTACATGCAGATGGTAAAGGCATCGTTTTCAAAATGAGTGATAAAAGGCATAATATATAATATACTATATAATATACTATATATACATAATGAAGACAGACTTCACTGCCAGTTCACTTCACTGTTCACACACACACACACACACACACTGTTCAAGTCCTCTCTTGTATAGATAGACATCGTTCATTGAGTCCTCACTTGGCCAGTGTAGAGCGACATTGGTCTGTTAGTAATATAACATGTATGTGTGAGTGCAATGGCACATAACAATGGCAAGTAAATTGTTAGGGACTGCATAACCAAGCATAGAAAGTATCTATGAAGGCCTATATATAAATATATATAACTTATAGTTACAAAATAAAGACATACTTAACTGTTCACACACACACACACACAGTTCCATTGCAGGCTATTGTGAGTCCACTGTTGTATAGGTAGAGATCGTTCAGAGTTGAGATTCAATCTTGGCATGTTTAATTTTTTTAATTTTTTTAATTTTGATTTTTTTAAAGTTATATTATGAAAAAAAAGATTTAATTTTGGTTTCTTCAAAATGACCAGATGCAGCAAGTCAACTCAAAAGTTTTGAATTCGATCTTAAAGAAAGGTCCACTGTTGGATGGTAACGAACGACATATGTTTGGTTGCATTTAAATTGAGCAATATTTCAAACACTGACTTTCTCTGTACATCAACATCCTAGAAACAAAGGAAACAGAAAAATAAGGACATGTCTATTGATTTTTTTTAAGAGTAGAAATTATGTTTTAATTAATAGGCAGCCAATACTATCAGTCGCATTATTAATATCTTAATATAATAATAATTACATTATAATTATAACATTTAGTTGCAGATCCCCTCTTGGCATGCTTTTTTTTTAATAAAAAAAAAAAGCAAATTTGAAGTTATATTTTGAGAAATATAATATAATATATATGGTAACCCTTTATAAAAACTGCATCCTATTAATCATTAGTTAAGCATTGGTAAACAGATAAATCATAATTCATAAAGCAGACATTAGTAAGCAGTTTATAAATACACCTTTAAACGCTGTATTATTGAGTTAGAAGCATATCTATAATGTGTTTAATAATTGCATTTTCATACTTTATTAAATCAATTTATCATTTCTAAATGAAGTATAGCATTATTTACAAATCAGTTATTTAGGTGTTTACAGTGATTAATAAGATCACTTAGAAAGTGTGAGTAAATGTAGTAGATTCAGGCAGTTATAAAGCATTTAGTAGTAGTCAGTTCACTATTTTGCGAGCTCATCTAAAGTGAGGACTAGTTATGCTTTGTAAATAATTTATAAAGGAGATTTAAAGACTCAGTTATCTTCTAAACAGAAAAAGGAAACAAACACAACACGATAGAGAACATAGAAATATTAACAGCCTTTAAATCTCCTTTATAAATGCTTTACAAGGCATAACTAGTCCTCACTTTAGATGAGCTCACAAAAACTCGTTTTCAAAAGCTTTCATTGTCAGGCCCCCAAAATGGCATTTTCGTTGAAATGAACGGCCAAAACGTTTTCAGTTTTCAGTTGAAAATGATGTCGTGTAAACAGACCCTAAAGCGTGTATTATTTATTGCACTTTAGTTTTTCGACATAACATTTTGAGATTGACCTCCAAAATCTTTACAGTGTGTTTGTGATGGCAAGAAATGTACAAAGCAGCCAAACACGTATCGTTCTTTACCATCCAACTGGGGACGCGAAGTTCATTTTGATTAATAAAATCATTATTCACTGTATAAAGTATGCTTTACACTATACTAAATATAGGTCACTATAGTGACCTGAAATCGTTACCTTAAAGAGCTATTTCTGTTTGATTAATCCTATAAACCCTAAAGGGACTGCATAACCAAACATAGAAAGTATCTATGAAGAGAGAAAATAAGTGTTAAATAAAATAAACAAATATTATGACTGATAAAAGGCATAATATATAATATACTATATAATATACTATATATACATAATGAAGACAGACTTCACTGCCAGTTCACTTCACTGTTCACACACACACACACACACACACTGTTCAAGTCCTCTCTTGTATAGATAGACATCGTTCATTGAGTCCTCACTTGGCCAGTGTAGAGCGACATTGGTCTGTTAGTAATATAGACATGTATGTGTGAGTGCAATGGCACATAACAATGGCAAGTAAATTGTTAGGGACTGCATAACCAAGCATAGAAAGTATCTATGAAGGCCTATATATAAATATATATAACTTATAGTTACAAAATAAAGACATACTTAACTATTCACACACACACACACAGTTCCATTGCAGGCTATTGTGAGTCCACTGTTGTATAGGTAGAGATCGTTCAGAGTTGAGATTCAATCTTGGCATGTTTATTTTTTTTAATTTTAATTTTTTTTAAAGTTATATTATGAAAAAAATGATTTAATTTTTGTTTCTTCAAAATGACCAGATGCAGCAAGTCAACTCAAAAGTTTTGAATTAGATCTTAAAGAAAGGTCCACTGTTGGATGGTAACGAACGACATATGTTTGGTTGCATTTAAATTGAGCAATATTTCAAACACTGACTTTCTCTGTACATCAACATCCTAGAAACAAAGGAAACAGAAAAATAAGGACATGTCTATTGATTTTTTTTTTTTTTTTTTTGTAGAAATGATGTTTTAATTAATAGGCAGCCAATACTATCTGTCGCATTATTAATACCTTTATAATATAATAATAATTACATTATAATTATAACATTGAGTTGTAGATCCCCTCTTGGCATGTTTATTTTATTTTATTTTTTATTAAAAAAATGCATATTTGAAGTTATATTCTGAAAAATATTATATAATATATATATGGTAACCCTTTATAATAACTGCATTTAATTAATCATTAGTTAAGCATTAGTAAACAGTTAAATCATAATTCATAAAGCAGACATTAATAAGCCGTTTATAAATACAGCTTTAAATGCTGTATTATTGATTTATAAGGATATCTATAATGTGTTTAATAATTGTATTTTCATACTTTATTAATTATCAATTTATCATTTCTAAATTAAGCATAGCATTATTTACAAAGCAGTTATTTAGGAGTTGTCAGTGATTAATAAGATCACTTAGAAAGTGTGAGTAAATGTAGTAGATTCAGGGAGTTATAAAGCATTTAGTAGTGGTCAGTTCACTATTTTGTGAGCAAAAGTGAGGACTAGTTATGCCTAGTAAAGCATTTATAAAGGAGATTTAAAGACTCAGTTATCTTCTAAACAGAAAAAGGAAACAAACACAACACAACACAATGATAGAGAACATAGAAATATTAACAGCCTTTAAATCTCCTACATAACTAGCATAACTAGTCCTCACTTTAGATGAGCTCCCAAAAAATTGTGAACTGACCTCTACTAAATGCTTTATAACTACCTGAACTACAGTAGAAATACATGTTAATAAAGCATTTATTAACACACTAAGTAACTATTACTATATGTCTGAATAATAAGTGTATGATGTATGAATGTACATTGAATTAGTTTAATCATTTACTCACACTTTCTAAGGGATCTTATGAACCACTGACAACTCCTAAATAACTGCTTTGGAAATGATGCTATACTTCATTTAGAAATGATAAATTGATCATTAATAAAGTATGAAAATACAATTATTAAACACATTATAGATATGCTTTTAAAACAGGAATAAAGCATTTATAACTGCATTTATATACTGCTTATTAGTGTATATTAATGCTTTATAAATGAATTAACTCTTTACTAATGCTTAACTAATGATTAATAGCGTGCAGTTATTATAAAGTGTTACTGAAGCAGTTAAACAGCAGCTCTACAGTCTCAGAGCCTCTCAAGGACAGCAGCCATTCAGACAATAGAGAAGTGTGAACGACGTGTGTTAATGGACCACTGCAATTCCTGCTCCAGCCTACTGGAGCGCTGCTGAGTATGGACTTAAACACACACACACATGTAAGTCCCCACTTGGTCAAAAATGTACAAAATTAACCAGAGCGTGTTTTGGCTGATTTTAACATGTTTTAAAGCATGACCAACAGGGGACTTGAAAAATGTCCCCACTTGGCTCGACGGTCCCCTGTTAGTGAGTGTGTAACGACACCAAGGTCCCCAGTTAGATAGATAGACGAGTACACACACACACACACACACACACACACACACACAAACATCCGTTGTGTTTAACTCAACATTCTTTTAATGTGTGTAACTCAGACGTGTATCTGAACTTCCTGTATGTATGTGGGATTAATGTTGTTTTGATCATATAGTTATGATCTTCGAGTGTTTGGCTCTGAAATGTATTTTTGAAGAATGTTCTCCCAGTAGAATTGCATCCCGTAACCCGAGCTCATTGGCAGGTCATAAAATTTGACCACCAAGCTCAGCCAGCCCTATGCATGAGATAACAGGGTCGCAACATTCCAACACACACACAAACACACTCTGGACTTTGAAACAGAAAGCCCCTACAGAAAAGGACTTTTACCCATAAAGTCACTCTTAAATGTACTAAATATATATATTTGTATGTTAAGAGGTGTGTGTAAACCATAGGAAAGCATATGTCCTATTTGTAACATTAATAGAACTGCTATTGCCTATACAAATGCATAATAATGTATCTTTGCATGGCTACAAAGCCTATATTCTATTTTTGATACCTCTGTAATCCTCTCCAGCTAACGGAGTTGAATTCCGATAGCAGAATTCAGTGATGCGCATTGTTTTATAAGTTCATATGTCTGGAGAAAATCCTCTCAAGTTAAAGTCAATCATGACTCATTCGAGTGGGCGTGTCTAACCGGACAAAGGAATCTTCCCGCTCGAAAAATCTCGACAGCTGATTCGTCCTACACGAAGGAGGGGACGGCACATGGGACACTGATAAAAGTCCAGACCTTCAGTTTCCTCGCTCTCTTATCTCTTCCAACTCATCCTCTCTTCGGACCTTCTTCTCCCCGGCGCAGCGCTTCTCCAAGGAACATCTGAAGGAGGCCCTGGCCTTCTCCATCGAACGAACCCATGTTCGAGTCGTAGCAGCCGTCCCTTGCAACTAAGATTTCCAGCCTCTCCCATCCCGGGAGACGAATCTGAACTTTCTCGGTAACGTTAAATTCAAGTGAGCCTTTACATCGTCTCGCGAAACGACCCAGAAGACGAAGCTAGACGCAAACCAGCCGGACACGCGCACGCGTGTTTTTATGTACGTTTATGTTTGTAGTTTATATAATCTCTAGTGTGTGCCATTTTATTAATAAATCCATTTATACTTTTAATTGTCTCTGTGTTTGAAAACCCACCTTATAAAGTCAATGAAATTTTAAAAGATCTAAGCTACAAGCTCGATATTGACTACCTTGAGTAGTTTCAATTCATAAACTCAGAAAGTTTGATATTCGCGGCCAGAAGATAAAACTTTCTTGGAGTTTGAAAAGAGATACCCCCTTCTTAACTGTAATGATCAGACAGTACAGAACAAGGTAATCTCGATAATTGATAAAATAAATGTACATGCGACTTATGAATTATGACCATGAGTCATAAATATTAATATTTCCAAAATTCCCTATATTCTTGAGCTAATTCACATTTACCTCGAGTCGTTATTGTTACAGTAGCCTAACATTGAATTATAGAAGTCTATAATGTATATGTATGCTAGGTCAAAGAGATGTGTTTTTAGCCTAGATTTGAACTGACAGAGTGTGTCTGCTTCCCGGACAATGGTAGGAAGACTGTTCCAAAGTTTTGGTGCTAAATAGGAAAAGGATGTACCGCCAGCAGTCGATTTTGATATTCTAGGTATTATCAACTGGCCGGAATTTTGAGATCGCAATAGACGTGATAGACTATAATGTGTTAGGAGCTCGCTCAAGTACTGGGGAGCTAAACCATTTAGTGCTTTGTAAGTAATCAGCAATATTTTTAAATGTATACGTTGTTTAAAGGGATACTCCACTTTTTTGGGAAATAGGCTCATTTTACAACTCCCCCAAAGTTAAATATTTGAGTTTTACCGTTTTCGAATCCATTCAGCTGATCTCCGGGTCTGGCGGTACCACTTTTAGCATAGCTTAGCATAGATCATTGAATAGGACAGGACCATTAGCATCTCTCTCAAAAAAATGACCAAAGAGTTTCGATATTTTTCCAATTTAAAACTTGACTCTTCTGTAGTTACATCGTGTACTAAGACCGACGGAAAATGTAAAGTTGCGATTTTCTAGGCTGATATGGCTAGGAACTATACTCTCATTCCTGCGTAATAATCAAGAAACTTTGCTGCCGTACCATGAGTGCAGCAGGCGTAATGATATGACGCAGAGCCTGAAAATAGGTCTAATAGGTTAGACAAACTTAGTCCCGGTCACATTGGAAGTTACTGAGCTGGGGACTATTTTCAGGCGCTGCGTCATATCATTACGCCTGCTGGACTCATGATACGGCAGCAAAGTTTCTTGATTATTACGCAGGAATGTGTAATAAACTTTTTGGTCGTTTTTTTGAGAGAGATGCTAATGGTCCTATCCGATTCTTCAATGATCTATGCTAAGCTATGCTAAAGTGGTACCGCCAGATGATGAAGACTTGACAGAGCAACCATCAAGTGTTAGACAGTATTCTAGGTTATTACTGTCACACTACATTCACTCTCAACGGCACTACATTTCCCAGCATTCCAAATGAAACCCACCTGCACTCAATCAGCCATCAACCTCCAACCTCCGCGATCAGGACTCCACCTCGGCCCGTCGATCCATCAACTCAGCTCCATCAGCTCCTACCTCCCTCATCTCCACCGTGGCCCATGAGACCACCAGCTCCGCCGGGCTCCCTCGTCCCGCCAGCTACGCCTTGGTCATTCGTCACCCTGGTCCCTCCTGCCTTCTGTCTGCCCTTCACCTGCTCTTCGTCTTCCTCCCGAGCCTCCTCCCTCCCTCCGCAGTTGGTCTATCTACGGCGCGAGGCTGCGCCTTCCGGTAGGGGGAGGTACTGTCACACACCTCAACAGCACTACATTTCCCAGCATTCCAAATGATTCCCACCTGCACTCAATCAGCCAATCACCTGATCACCTGCACGTCATCATCACAGTGTATTTAAGTTCCTCCTTATGTTCACTTCGGGGTCCGGTATTGTTTGTGTTTAGCACACTGTCTTGTATTGTTGGCGCTTTTGTTAGTACTTGTTTAATAAACATTGGATTTATCGGTAACACTTTATAATAACTGCACGCTATTAATCATTAGTTAAGCATTAGTAAACAGTTAATTCATCATTTATAAAGCATTAATAGACATTAACAAGCAGTTTATAAATACAGTTATAAATGCAGTATTCTTAATTTATAATCATATCTATAATGTGTTTAATAATTGTGTTTTCATACTTAATTAATGATCAATTTATCATTTCTAAATGAAGTATTTCATTATTTACAAACCGATAATTTAGGAGTTGTCAGTGGTTCATAAGATCACTTAGAAAGTGTAAGTAAATTATTAATAAACTGTTTAAATACATATTATTATTCAGACATATAGTAATAGTTACTTAGTGTGTTAATAAATGGTTTATTAACATGTATTTCTACTGTAATTCAGGGTTAATTCGGGTAGTTATAAAGCATTTAGTAGTGGTCAGTTCACTATGTTTGTGAGCTAATCTAAAGTGAGGACTAGTTATGCTTTGTAAAGCGTTTATAAAGAAGATTTAAAGGCTGTTAATATTTTTATGTTCTGTATTGCTGTGTTGTATTTGTTTACTTTTTCTGTTTAGAAGAAAACGTACTCGGTTACTAACGTAACCTCTGTTCTCTCTAGAGAGGGAACGAGTATTGCGTAAGCTAGCTTACGCTGCGGGAAAGTCTCCTTTCTCGAGATACTGAAGCCAAAAATTATCCTTAATTTTTTAAAACTTTGTCAACGCAGTGCGGCAGCCTGCAGACCTAGGGCAGGCGAATCGCGTGCCCATTGGCTGCTCTGCGGCAACTGCAGCAGCCTATGGCTGAGCCTTGCGCGTGACGTCACGTCCAATGAGCGCGCTTGGCGCGCTTAATGCGTCACAGCCCGTCATTAGGGGTGTGGCTTAGCGTATATAAGCAAGGAACAGAGGCTGCTTCACTGGTTTCTGTCGCATGAAGCGAAATGAGCTCGTGGCGAGAGCAAGGCGGGTTACGCAATACTCGTTCCCTCTCTAGAGAGAACAGAGGTTACGTTAGTAACCGAGTACGTTCTCTTACGAGAGGTTCTCTCGTATTGCGTAAGCTAGCTTACGCTGCGGGAACACCCTTGTCAACGCCGTGCGCGCGCCCAGCATCCTGAATGAATCCCATGGGGGGGGTCCAGGGAACGCGAAGCGGAGCTGGGCGGCCAAGATACCACAGTACACAAGCACATAATATGGGGCAGGGAGCGGCACAGCCGGTCCAACTAACACTTCCCACATAGTGTAGCTCAACCAGTAGAGCTAAATCCGCAACATAGCCCGCGCACAGACAGTGGGCTGGCTTACGCGAGACTTAGACTGATAGCACTTTGGCCTGCAAAGCGGGGACTTCCAGGTTGTAAAACCTAACAAATGTGGAGGGGGAGGCCCAGCCTGCCGCCGCACAAATGTCACGCGGAGCGTGAAATATAGCTTTTTAGCGCTCTAACTGGGCAGAGGAGATTACTATCTGCCTCGCAGCCAGCGTTCGGCAGGGCTGAAAGGGAAATGACCTGCGCTCTGAAGGGAGTGCCCAGAATTTTGGGGACGTACCCATGCCTCGGTCTGAGAATAACTTTAGAGTTATTGGGTCCGAACTCGAGGCACGCAGCGTTAGTGGATAACGCGTGAAGGTCTCCCACACGTTTTACTGAAGACAGAGCTATCAGAAAAACGGTTTTGAGCGTGAGGTATTTCATATCCACAGTTTCTAAGGGTTCAAAGGGATGTGCTTTCAGTGCGTCTAAGACCAGTGAAAGATCCCACATAGAAACCGAAGGGGGTCGCGGGGGGTTCATCCTCCTCGCTCCTCTAAGGAAGCGGATGACAAACTCGTTCCTTCCTAATGCGCGGCCCGGCTCTGAGACAGAGAGCGCTGAAATGGCCGCGACATAGACTTTGAGCGTGGAGGGGGACCTGCCCGCGTCCAGTAGCTCTTGAAGGAAGCACAATACGTGCGAGACCCCACATGTCTGTGGATTAAGCCCTCTGGTAGTGCACCATTTGTTAAACACCGACCATTTAGACGTGTAGAGCCGCCTCGTGGAGGGGGCTCTAGCTTGTATGATCGTGTTCATCACCCCTTCTGGTAGATCAGCATGTAATTGTTGAGGCTCCACGCATGCAGAGACCAGTGCTCTGGGTGGGGATGCCAAATCGAGCCGTGGGCTTGAGAGAGAAGGTCTCTCCGCACCGGAATCGGCCAGGGGGCTGAGTCTGCCAATTGTATGAGTTCAGGGAACCAAGCTTGGTTCTCCCAGAACGGGGCTATGAGGAGCACTGTGTGGCGCGCTTTCCTGACTCTCTCGATGACCTGAGGCAGCAGAGAGATCAGTGGAAACGCATATAGCGGGCCGCTGGGCCATGTCTGGGCCAGCGCGTCCTCGCTCTTTGAAAAGAACACTGGGCAGTGTGCATTGTCTTTTGACGCAAAGAGGTCGACTTTTGCTCTGCCAAAGCGGCGCCACAGCGACTGGACTGTTTGGGGGTGTAGAGACCACTCCCCAGGGGGAACGTTGTCCCTGGACAGTCTGTCGGGGCCCTCGTTCAGATGGCCAGGCACATGCGATGCTCTCAGAGAGCGCAGAGAGTGCTGAGCCCATACGAGGAGGCGTTCCGTCAGGGCGCAGAGTTGCTTTGATCTGACACCGCCCTGGCGGTTCACATAGGCCACTACTGAAGTGTTGTCCGTGCGGACTAGAACATGGTGACCATGGAGGAATGGGAGGAAGTGCATGAGCGCTTTCTCGACCGCAAGCATCTCTAGACAGTTTATGTGTAGGAGATTCTCCTGGTCTGACCAGTGGCCATAGACCGGTCTGCCTTCGAAGAGCGCTCCCCAACCTAGGTTGGACGCGTCTGTTGAGATAACTTTCCGGTGTGAAACCACTCCCATAGTCACTCCAGTGTGATACCATTCGGCTGCTAGCCAGGGCTGCAGGGCTGAGATACAGACCTGAGTCACTCTGATTAGCGAGCCGCCGGTCGCCCAGGCTCGATGGGATACGCGCGCTTTCAGCCAGCGTTGAAGCGGACGCATGCGCAGTAAACCCAGCTGAAGCACTGCTGCAGCTGAGGCCATATGCCCCAGAATGCGCTGAAATGCTTTCAGGGGAACCTGGTTGCCTTCTTTGAAGGATGCAGCGAGGCGCTGGATGCGGCGCGCGCGCTGCTCCGACAATCTGGCCGTCATTGCCACCGAGTCTAGTTCTATTCCGAGAAAGGAAATTGACTGCCGGGGCGAGAGCGAGCTCTTGGTCCAGTTGACCGCTAGACCAAGACCCTCCAGGTGGTCGAGTAGCGCTGTTCTGTGAGACACAAGTTCTGTCTCTGACTGCGCTAGAACGAGCCAATCGTCCAGATAGTTCAGACTTCGCATTCCCTGACTCCTCAGGGGAGCGAGAGCCGTGTCCATGCATTTCGTAAATGTACGGGGTGCTAAGGACAGGCCGAACGGCAGGACTGTGTATTGATAAGCTCGACCGTCGAAGGCGAATCTCAAGAATGGCCTGTGACGGGGAGTTATTTGGATCTGGAAATACGCGTCTTTCAGATCGAGAGAGATAAACCAGTCTCCTGGGCGAACTTGCGCAAGGATCTGTCTGGTTGTAATCATCCTGAACGGCCGTCTCATGAGAGCCTTGTTCAGATGTCTCAGATCTAAAATAGGTCTTAATGCTCCGTCCTTCTTGGGAACGAGGAAGTAACGGCTGTAAAAGCCTGACTCGCTCGAGGAAGGATGAACTTGTTCTATGGCCCCTTTTCGCAGCAGCTTTGCTATTTCTGCTTGAAGCAGATGCGCTGTTTCCAAACTCACTTTCGTTTCCGTCTGCGCTAGAAAGCGCAGAGGGCGACGAGCAAATTGGAGCGAATAGCCGTGTCTTATGGTGTTGAGCACCCATTCTGATGCGCCCTGAATAGCTTCCCATGCTTTTGCATGCATAGCTAGGGGTCGAATGGTCTCTGGGTTCAGATCGCCGCGTTGCGCGGGATGGGGAACCTGTACCAGAGAGGATGGGGCGGCGCGCGCGGACACGAGGGCAGAAGAACAGGGCTGGCCGACTGTGCAGATTTTAGAAGCTCGATCTCGGACGATGGAGCGTGAGCTGCTGCCAAATAACCCAGGCGCGAGAGCGGCGTGGGGATAATGGTGTCTGAAAGTGGGTGCGCGTGCTCGTGAGCTGGCGCGGGCTAGGTAGAAAACACCCGTCAAGGCGATTGGGCTCCGGCTCCTTAGGTGGGGACCAATCCAGTCCCATTCTCTCGACCGCTTGAGTGAGGAGGCGGAGAAGCTCCGCGTCAACACTAGCACGTGATCTAGTAGACTCCAAAGTCGAGGGGGCGGAGCGGTGAGAGCCCGACCACTCCTCGCTGTCAGACGCGTCAGAGTGTTATTACTGGCTCGTTGGCTGCGGTGTGTGCTGCTGCAGTAGCCTGAACATAGGGGACTGACAGAGCTGTGCGTTTTGATGGCGGTCCGGCCGTAGCGGGACCCAACCATCTTTTCCTCCTTGCGGGTGCTAGGAGGACTTCGCGGGCTCAGGCTTCAACGCGATCTTGGGCCGCGGGCCCCGTGGGGGCGGCGGTCTGTGACGGCTGGTCGAGCGTGACCTGGGGCGACTGCCCTGGCGTCGCTGCGAAGCGCTGGGAGGCCTGGAAGAGCGCTGGTTAGAGCTGCGCACAGGAGGCTGAGTTTGAGGGCGGCCTGTGGCTGGGCTCGAACGGCGGGGCAGGAAGAGGTTCATCGCCTGTGACGCCTTCTGTACTTCGGAGAACCGATCCACAATTCCGCTGACCGCAGGGCCAAAGAGGCCGGTGGGCGAGAGTGGTGCGTTCAGGAAAACAGCGCGCTCTGAGTCACTCATGTCAGCGAGCGTCAGCCAGAGGTGTCTGTCGATGACGGTGAGCGCGGCCATGGATCTGCCGATGGCTTGAGCAGCGGTCTTGGTGGCGCGTAGCGCAAGATCCGTAGCGCTGCGCAGATCAGTTAAGGCAGACTGACCCGAGCCCTTCTCATCCAGTTCACGGAGGAGGTCGGCTTGAAGGATCTGAAGGACGGCCATTGAGTGCAGGGCGGAAGCAGCCTGGCCGGAGGCGGCGAAAGCGCGGCCGGCGAGAGCTGAGGTGGTCCTGCAGGCTTTAGACGGCAGGGCAGACTTTGAGCGCCATCTAGCAGATGGCGGGCAAAGGTGCGTTGCCACAGCTTCCTCAACGGCGGGGATACCGTTATAGCCGTTCTCGGCGGCTCCGTCCACCTGGGAGAGAGCCGAGGAGACTGGCGAGCGGAGTCTGGTGGAGAACGGAGCGTTCCAGGATTTAGAGAGCTCGGTGTGGAGCTCAGGCAGGAAGGGTGCTGACCTAGAGGCAGGCGCAGGGCGGCGGCTAGGTAGAAAACACCCGTCAAGGCGATTGGGCTCCGGCTCCTTAGGTGGGGACCAATCCAGTCCCATTCTCTCGACCGCTTGAGTGAGGTGGCGGAGAAGCTCCGCGTCAACACTAGCACGTGATCTAGTAGACTCCAAAGTCGAGGGGGCGGAGCGGTGAGAGCCCGACCACTCCTCGCTGTCAGACGCGAGCAGAGAGCAGCTGTCAGCGGCATCATCTGCATCATCCCCCAGGACGACGGCAGTGCGGGCAGAGGCCGGCAGCTGCGCGTCGGTGAAGGGTGGGGGGGAAGGAGAGAGCGAGGCTCGCGGGAGAGGTTCCGGCGAGCACTCAGCTGTAGCGTCCAGTTCCGGCGGCCTTTGGGAGCGACGTTTCTTCTTACGTGGCCCGGAAGAAGTGGCCGGAGAAGGTGGAGGTTCCTCGAACTTAGCGAGTCGAGCCCGTAGGGTCGACATCGGTAACTCCTCACACTGATCGCAGCCGCCCTCGGAGAGAGCGCGGGCTGCGTGGTCGAAGCCCAGGCAGAGAGTGCACACCACGTGGCGGTCTCCGTCGCTGAGCGCGGCTCTGCACGAGCCACAGGATAAGCGAGGCATTTGCAACAACGCCTCGCGCTCTTTTAGATGCAGGTGTGTCGCGGCGGACACACAAACACACAACACAGAGCAATAAAAGGATATATATGCCGGATGGCGCAGCAGGCAGGGAAGGCTGAAGGCGGCGAGCGGCCGGCGTCCTCAGGCTGAAATCCTCGGCGTGCTGGTCGCTTGATTCGACGGCGGCTTCCTCGAAGATCAGCGATGCGAAGAGCTTCGCTGAAGAGACAGAAATCAGTGAAGCAGCCTCTGTTCCTTGCTTATATACGCTAAGCCACACCCCTAATGACGGGCTGTGACGCATTAAGCGCGCCAAGCGCGCTCATTGGACGTGACGTCACGCGCAAGGCTCAGCCATAGGCTGCTGCAGTTGCCGCAGAGCAGCCAATGGGCACGCGATTCGCCTGCCCTAGGTCTGCAGGCTGCCGCACTGCGTTGACAAAGTTTTAAAAAATTAAGGATAATTTTTGGCTTCAGTATCTTGAGAAAGGAGACTTTCCCGCAGCGTAAGCTAGCTTACGCAATACGAGAGAACCTCTCGTAAGAGAACTGAGTCTTTAAATCTCCTTTATAAATGCTTTACAAAGCATAACTAGTCCTCACTTTAGATTAGCTCACAAACATAGTTAACTGACCACTACTAAATGCTTTATAACTACCTGAATCTACTACATTTACTTACACTTTCTAAGTGATCTTATTAGCCACTGACAACTCCTAAATAACCGGTTTGTAAATAATGCAATACTTCATTTAAAAATGATAAAGTGATCATTAATAAATTAAGAAAATACAATTATTAAACACATTATAGACATGCTTATAAATCAAGAATACAGCATTTATAACTGTATTTATAAACTGCTTATTAATGTATATTAATGCTTTATAAATGATGAATTAACTGTTTACTAATGCTTAACTAATGATTAATAGCGTGCAGTTATTATAAAGTGTTACCGATTTATCTTCATCTTCGTCTTCTGTGGATATCAGCGTTACAATTACGTTACGACGTTTTTTTGTCCAATAATTAGAATCTCTGTTTTTTCAGAATTAAGTACTAGGAAATTACCAGTCATCCAGTTTTTATATCAGCCATGCATTCCATTAATTTTGTGAACTGGTAAGTTTCGTCAGGGTGTGAAGAAATATAGAGCTGAGTATCATCAGAATAACAGTGAAAACTAATGCCATGCTTCCTAATGATATCTCCTTAGGGCAGCATGTACAGAGTGAACAGCAACAGTCCTAGTACTGAGCCTTGTGGTACTCCATACTGAACTTGTGATCGATAAGACATCTCTTCATTTACTGCTACAAACTGATAACGGTCAGATACGTATGATTTAAACCATGCTAATGCAATTCCACTAATGCCAACATAATTTTTGAGTCTATTTAAAAGAATGTTGAGGTCAATGGTATCAAATGCAGCACTAAGATCGAGTAACACTAATAGAGAGATACAACCACGATCGGATGATAAGAGCAAATCATTTGTGACTCTGATGAGAGCAGTCTCAGTACTATGGTACGGTCTAAATCCTGACGGAAAATCCTCGCAGATAAATAGATACAGCATAGTTGTGAGGATACAGCCTTTTCTAGTATCTTTGACAGAAAAGGTAGATTTGAGATCGGCCTGTAATTGACTAATTCTGTAGGATCAAGTTGCGTTTTTTTAACAAGCGGTTTAATCATAGCCAGCTTAAAAGTTTTTGGGATGTATCCTAATGACAAAGATGAATTAATGATATTAAGAGGAGGATCTATGACCTCTGGAAGCATCTCTTTCAGTAGCTTAGTCGGTATAGGGTCTAACATACATGTTGTCGATTTAGATGATTTAACGAATTTAGAAAATTCTTCCTCTCCTACAGCAATGAATGAATACATTTTTTTCTTGGGGAGACTACAATGCACTGCCTGATGCGATACTGTAGTAGACGGTTGCATAGTTATAATTTTCTCCCTGCTAATATCAATCTTGTAAGTAAAGAAGTTCATAAAGTCATTACTGCTGTGCTGCTTGGAAACGTCTGGGGTTGAAGCTTTATTTTTCGTTAATTTAGCCACTGTTTCAAATAAATACCTAGGGTTTTGTTTATTTTCTTCTAATAGGGTTGAAAAATAAGCAGATCTAGCAGCTTTTAAGGCCTCTTTGTACGCAATCGTGCTCTCTTTCCATGAAATGCGAAAAAACTCTAGTTTTGTTTTCTTCCAGTTGCGCTCCATTTTTCTGGCTGCTCTCTTAAGGGCCTGAGTTTGCTCGCTGTAATCATTGGACTATTTTCTTTAATCTTCTTTAAGTGCAAAGGAGCAACTGTGTCTAAAGTGCTGGAAAAGAGAGAGTCAAAAGTTTCTGTCGCAATATCGAGTTCTTCTAAGCTATCTGGGAAGCTGAGAAGATTAAATTGATCAGGAATATTATTAATAAAACAATCTTTAGTGGCAGAAGTGATAGGTCTAACATATTTGTAACACGGACTCGACTTTGCAGCCTTGGCTAAATGAAGTATACACAATTAGACTAGATAATGATCTGAGATGTCATCGCTCTGCTGTAGAATTTCAACACTGGGTTAGGTTAATCAACATTGATTCCATGTGATAATATTAGATCTAGAGTATGATTACGACAATGAGTAGGTCCTGGCACGTGTTGTCTAACTCCAATAGAGTTCAGAATGTCTTTAAATGCCAATCCCAATGCATCTTTTTCATTATCTACATGTATATTAAAATCACCAACAATTAGGACTTTATCTGCAGCCAGTACTAACTCTGATAGAAAATCAGCAAATTCTTTGATAAAGTCAATATGGTGCCCTGGTGGCCTGTGTACAGCAGCCAGCACAAATCTCAAATGTGATTTACCATTTACACTAGATAGTGTTACATTAAGCAACAACACTTTAAAAGAATTATATTTAAAACTAGACTTCTCAGTAATTCTGAAGATATTACTATAAATTACAGCAACACCTCCCCCTTTGCCTTTCAGACGATGCTCATGTTTATAACAGTAATCTTGGGGGGTAGACTCATTTAAAGTAATGTAATCGTCTGGTTTTAGCCAGGTTTCTGTCAAACATAGCACATCTAGGTTATAATCTGAAATAATATCATTAACAATAAGTGCTTTTGAAGTAAGGGATCAAATATTCAGCAACCCGAGCTTTATCATTTGTTCATCCGTATTATATCTGCTTTTTACAGTTTTTGCCTATTGCTTACACACTTTGTTTTTGCAGAATTTGGCTCATTATGTCAAAACTCTACACACAAGCCAATCAGACATTGCACTTGCAGATTAACAACTCACATCTATGCCAAAATGAAACACTGCAATCAAAACTTAACACTCCTTTCTAAAAATGAAATTCTTGCAACAAAACCATACACACAAGCACCATTTGATTTACTCTTTCATATCACCAGCAAAACACTGATGGGCTTTATATAGAACACCGCAGTCTTTGTATTTCTATTTTTATAGTTATTTTCT
Organism: Leuciscus leuciscus; assembly: GCF_965113295.1. Lineage (NCBI taxonomy): Eukaryota > Metazoa > Chordata > Actinopteri > Cypriniformes > Leuciscidae > Leuciscus > Leuciscus leuciscus. The sequence continues at coordinate 10,861,505 of NC_138740.1, forward strand.
CAGACTCAGTCTTCTGTAAAACTCAAAAGTAGAATTTCTGCAGTAATCAAACAAGAGTTTTTTTTTTTTTTGGGGGGGGGGGGTAAAAAAAACATATACTTTGTGTGTGTGTGTGTGTGTGTGTGTGTGTGTGTGTGTGTGTGTGTGTGTGTGTGTGTGTGTGTGTTATGGGGGTGAAGAGTCATAGTTCAGTGCATCTAAGGGCAGAGGGCTAAGAGCTAAGAACTAAGAACTAAGAGGGAGGAGAGTTCAACTTCCTGACAGCCTGGTGGATAAAACTGTTCTTCAGTCTGGTAGTTCTGGCCTGCAGGCTCCGAAACGTCCTCCCAGATGGCAGAAGACTAAAGAAGCCGTGTGAGGGGTGGGTGGGATCACCCACTATGCTGAGTGCTTTTCGGGTTAATCGGGTATTGAAAATGTCATTGAGGGAAGGCAGGGTGGCTAACTTAAACCAGGAACCGTGCATCTAATTTTTTTTAGAGCCTGCACCAATGACAGTTCTGGCACGTTCTCATGAGAAATATATAGTTTTGGTAGATTTGAAACATCATATTTTAAAACTGATCAGAATTTGATCAGACATCAATTGAATGAAGAGCAGGGGGTAATCATAACATCTGAAGTTTGTAGGAAATTCTAAAGGGTTAATACAAGGAATGCAGTGGGTCCTGATAGAATAACAGGTAGGGTACTTAAGGAGTGAGGTTATATAAAAGATTTGGTATAAAAAAATCAGCTTAAAGGTCTAAGCAGATTATATGATATACATCATTTCAATGAAAATGCCAAACCAATCAAATCTGTTTTTCTTACTTAACACTAGCTTGAGTATGTGATATGAATTTAGTATGAACATATGGGAGTCGGCTTAATGGTACACAACTTATGAAGGATTTAAATATAGGCCTATTTTATATTTATTATTATATATTTGTGTGTGCGCGTTATAAGTACCATTCCGGCGGCGAGGGTGGTGCTGAGCCAAATCAGAATGTCAGGAAGGATTGTCTTCTCTTCTGGCGCGTTTATTGAACCAATCAGATAAGAGTAAATCGAGAGTCAGCGAGAAGCTCATTTGATTGGCTACATGATGAAGGTGGACCCGCCCTCCTCTTCGCACTTGCAAAACTCAATGAGTGAGAGAATCGTGCCAAAACTGTAAGCGCAGAAAGACGGAACTGTGCAAATCGGGTTATTTCGGGAGCATTTACCCCACACAAGAAGTCATTTAGACATTTGCAACAGTTTATTTTTTACGCATACAGATTGATTTTACACTTTCAATCCGTTTTGCAGATCTTTAAACTGTTGTTTTCGGTTGCAAATAACTGTTCACAAGCTTGCAATGATTTTGGCCGTATTTCGGCGAAGTAAACGTGCCAAAAGTGTAAGCGCGGGAAAATGGAAGTCAGAAGAATACAGATCATATTTATTTTGCATTAGCGTGAAGCTGCAGTTACACAATACCTGAATTCCACTTACGAAAACCAGTAAAATGTTGCTTTTTTTTCCTACGTTTGAAACGCGATTTACACTTTTACAAATCTTCTCTTGCGCATGCAAATTTAATTTATGCTTGCAATCTTATGCACACTTTCACAAATCTTACCCTGCGCATGCGATTCTTTATGGCATCATATTACCTTCTTAAAAAAAGTGTCTTACAAAATTTAAATCAATGTATTGTTTTATGTGAATGAGTAGGCAGGATGATTTTCACATCACTTCATCACATCACAAAAACTCTAGGCGAAAACATCCATTAGTCAAAAGTCACATATTTAGTATGTGTTTTGTGGCCTTATTTCAGAAACTTTTTTTTTTTTTTTTTTCAATAACCATGCATAAACATTATTCTCTCAAAAATACAAACATGTACATACATGTTGCTCACATATTATGGTAGCCCAGTTTGTGCTAAATAAAGTGTAATGACACCTTTTCCATTAACTGAAAAAAGCACAAATGTCAGGGCAATGTTAAAACATCTCAAGGACCCCAAAAAACACCTTAGATCCCTAAGGGTTAAATAGGGAGGCTAATAAGGCTAATCTGATAAATGACGTTCACTTGATAACATCTGCTGTGACCTCTGGAAGTAACCTAATAATTAGAATTTCCTTTAGGATTTCCAATGTGGTTGGATGCATTGATGACATGCATATTCCCAACATCGCACCTTCCAAAAATGAAACAGATTACTGTATGAAATGGAAGGATGCCAGATCGAAGGTTAGTCCGAGATATATGCTGTAACCACCACCACAGCTATTAAATAAACACAAATTATTCACAATTTATTTGGTCATCTTTATTTCCTACAAATTCAAAAGCAACAATTATTCTTTTTCCTGTTGGATTTTAATATTTTTCCAATACTTGGTATTGTGGCCATCTCCTCTTCATCTGTCATACCCCTTTTCCACCAACAAGAACCGGGTGCTGGTTCAGAGCTAGAGCTATTGCCAGTTCGGAGTTGGTTCGACTGACGAGCTTACTAAGAACCGGTTTGCGTTTCCACCGGCCAGAGAGCCACATTCAGAGCTATATCTTACGTCACTGCATACGTATCACGTTGCCCAGCAACGCTAGTACGGCAGCGCCAAACACAAACACACCAGACTTGTTCGAGATGCATCGGCTTCTCGCAGAACGATCAGCACATGAATTCAAAGCACTGCGAAAGCGATCAAAAAGCACAAGGAGTCGTATTATCTCCAAACACTCCCGCAGCTCTGATCGGTCCACGCTGCTCCGATGCATCTCGAACAAGGCATCAACAATAATAGACGTTGCGTTACTATGGATGCTCATGGGTTTGCGAAAATAAATCGGCATCCAAACACGGCGAATCCAACGCGTTCATGCAGCTCGCCGTAACTTACATAGACGGATATTATAATCGAGCTACTATTAGCTCGACTAGCTGCTATTTAAAAATGGCGGTCACAAGTTTCTCTTCAGTCTTGTTGGCCACGGTAACCCCGCCCCCAGCCTCTGACGCAAGCGGTTCTTTCTTGGCTCCGTTCTAGACCCTGCAATGATTTGGTGCTACTTAAGAACCAGTTTTACTGGTTCGGAGCTGGTGCTTTGGCGGTGGAAAAACAAAGAACCGATTTGAAACTAGGCTCTGGCTCCGAACCAGCACCAGCTCTGCCTTGGTGGAAAAGGGGTATCAGTGGTGCTGGTCCAGGTTCTTGTTGAAATATTTTATGGTTTTATTTGAGGATAATCTTAATTTTTAGTCTTTCCTCTTTCTGAAATTATCTCAGTGACATAACAGCTGTCGATTGAGTCAGTCCTACAAACCTGTTGTTAGACAACGCAGTAGACAGTGTAAATATGCAATATCCCAGATGATGTCAGACCGGCAGACAGGCCTTACCAGGGTCTCTATTGTGGCAGCCCATCCAAGTCCAGCAGCACCACCAGAATCCCCCTGCTCAGCTGAATGAAAGTGTACACCAAAATGTTTTCTTCTGTACTGTTCATTTCATTTGCCTATTTTAACTTAAATTTTACTTCTCAAGAAGAGAAAACAGTCTGTCCATCCTCTCCCTGCTCTCCTGTAATCCTCTGCAATCTCATGTCTGCCCTGATTAAATCCATGAACTCGTCGTCTGTCTCGCTTTCTCCTCTCTGGTGCTGGAGCTGGCTCCTCCTCATCTTTGTGGTCCACTGCTGAACTTGGCACTGGTGTGTCCTCAGGGATGGAGGCAAGACAGGGGGGTTGTTGGAATGCTTCTGTCCCAACACCTCATCCATGAGGACAAACCATGGCCAAGTTTCAGCAGTGGGTTTCCCACTCACTCCCTCACACTTGCAATCCTAAGGCAGAGCAAATAAACCATGCCTGTTAACAACAACAACAACAACAACAACAACAGCACAAGAAAGATGTGTCAAATTAACTTTCTTACCTTGTTTTGTTTTGTTTTGATTTTTGCCTGTAAGGGAGTGACCTTCCCCAGCAGGCCCATTTTCTCCAGAATTGCCTTAAAACAACAGAAAAAGGAAACTCTTATGGAAAATATTAAGACAGGGGTGCAATTTCAACATTAGTGCAATGTTAACATTGCAAAATATGACACAGCAGTACATGCATACAAAATACTCTAGAAATCATATTTCTGGATCCTTAAGTTTGGTTAAAACATTTGTAGACATAGCTTGCATGACAGCACTAAAAAATAAAAATAAAATGTGAAAAATTAGATATTGCCTTATCTACTGGTTGTCTTACTGTTGGGAACTTTGTAATTCAATTAGAGAATTAGAGGTGCAATTAGAGAATTGAGATGTCCTTCAAGATGGCTAAGCTCGATCGGTTTCCGGGTCATAAGATGGAGGACGGAGGGATATTGAGAAGCCCCCATAGAGTCAACCTACTCAGAGTTAATTGAACTAACTCAATTCAGCTGTTCTGAAACTGAAAACTCAGAGTTTCCCATCAAGTTCAAGTTTTAACTCAGAGTTGGTTGAACCTCCTTATTGAAACAGGCCCCTGAATGTTTGGAAACCAAAATATTGTTATTTTGGGAAATCTTGACATGTGCCGCCTTCGTGCCCTCTTCTGTTTTTACACAACTCATCTGCTTGAGTTGTATTAGCTTAGACCTTCTTTTTCACTTTAATGTTTGTTTTGAGTATATATGCAGACCATTTTAAAGCCATAAGGCTTTCATAAGGCTTTAGGTTATATGATAGGCCAGCAAAAACAGCTGCAAGTACTCAGTGTTGATTGACAAGCTAACTACGGTTATCACTGATGTAAAATGGAATAGTGCCATGTAGGGTTTGCGAATTAGCATACCACTTGATGCATAAGCAATATCAATTCTCTGCTTGCTAGTTCTCATTCTGAGAGAAAGCCTGTACTGTCTACACCTAGAAGATATGCATTCCCCAGAAAATAAATAATGGATGTTAATAAATAATGGAAATAAATCACTTCTGAGTGCCCAATAGGGGAGGGTAATGAAATAACGGCCAACACTGTCAAACTCCACTCAGCTTTCCTCTTTGAGGCACAACCATCTGTTGAAATGTCACCATCAACACAGAGCTATTATGGTACCTGTAAATGAAGAGTTCAGATGCAAAAGCCTCTAAATGCCATTTGAAATTTTCTTATAGAATGATCATTTTTATCAAGCATCTATATTTAAGTTCAGTAATTTCACTTAAATGATAATTAATAGGTAATCTTCATTGCCATTTAAGTTAAATTATTGAATTTAAATATACGAGCTTGATAAAAATGATCATTCTATAAGAAAATTTCAGATGGCATTTAGAGGCTTTTGCATCTGAACTCTTCAAATATTTCCTCTGCCTGTGTGTCAAAAAGTCACAACAGCACATATTGATATACAGATATTGCACCATGAAGTTGTAACCCTGACTTAATTTCAGGATTAATAATAAGAATTGTAAATAGTTTAAATCAATTATAACGTATAGTTATATGATTGTTAACTGAAAATTGGTGTCCGCGAAATAATATAGAATTCATAGACAATTTGAAAAGTTTTTGGGGCAGACCTGACCTGTTGAATAGAGATGGTATTCATCCCTCCTGGGATGGTGCTGCTCTTCTCTCTTGTAATATGGCACATAGTCTTAGAGCTCAACCATGACAATCTGGGGCTCAGGTCAGGAAGCAGACAGACTGGCTTAACCGACCGTCTGCTAGCTGTCTCACGTCACCTAGGTCAGATAAATCCCATCACAGAGACTCTTTCACCTAGATATCATCATATAGAGGCTGTGTCTGTTCCTAGAATTAGGAAATACAAAAAAAATTCCAAACCCATCTAAGGGTAAAAATGTAATTGATGTTCAACAAATAAAAAACAGATATAATACAAATGAACAAATGATAAAACTCGGGCTGCTGAATATTTGGTCTCTCACTTCAAAAGCACTTATTGTTAATGATATGATTACAGACCATAACCTAGATGTGCTGTGTTTGACAGAAACCTGGCTAAAACCAAACAATTACATTACTTTAAACGTTATAAACATGAACCTCATCTGAAAGGCAAAGGGGGAGGTATTGGTGTAATTTATAGTAATATTTTCAGAATTACTAAGTCTAGTTTAAAATATAATTCTTTTGAAGTGTTGGTGCTTAATATAACAATATATAGTGTAAATGATAAATCATGTTTGAGATTTGTGCTGGCTACTGTATACAGGCCACCAGGGTACCATACAGACTTGATCAAAGAATTTGCGGACTTTCTATCAAAATTAGTATTGGCTGCAGATAAAGTACTAATTGTTGATGATTTTAATATACACAAAAAATGAAAAAGATGCATTGGGATTGGCATTTAAAGACACTAGCCGCGTTTCCATTACCCTTCAAATTGTGCAAATTGAAAATACGCCCAATGGAAACACGTCAATTTTGCAAAAACTCCCATTTATCGCAAAAAAGTTTACGCTCGCATGTGGTTTTTCAGGCAATTCGAAAAAGAAATATTTCGCAAAACTGCAATGGAAACAGTTTTTGCGCATTTACAGGTCACCTGACGTAGATGACTCTGTGTTTGGACAGAATACGAGACAGTTCTTAAATTCATAAAAGACTTTACAATTACAAGAATAATGGATTCTAAACCTCAAATAAATAGACTTCGAATCAGATATGAAGGAGAAACACCCAGAAACACCTAATATGTGGCGCTCTCAAGTATAATATGGGTTGTTCGTTACTGTGGCAGAAGGAATACACATTTCAGGGCTTAGGCCCAGGCAGTTTGCAGACTACGCCACGATGGGACTTACACCCAAAGAATTAAGTATTTTGTTCAACCAAGGCACTCAAGTTCGTTGATGGATAGCCAGAGACAGTGGTCCAGTACAAAGATAGAATCTTTATTTTCACTTCAACAATGATTGAGATTTCACAACAAACAACATGCACTGTACACCAAATCAAACAACAAAAAAAGAACTCAATATTCACTCCACACACTATACTCTATTCGCAACACACACACGAGAGGAGGGCAATAGGGCGGAATCTTACCAGTGGGAGGCTAGTGGCTTGAGCAATGAGCATCCATGAAAAACACCCCAATCACACGTGTCAAATTTCACACACATACACAGCAAGAAAAATGACCACACTTGGTGAACACGCAGCCACAGCACACACCAAGGGACCCGCCACCGCAAGGGCACTGCTCCCACTGGCAGTTCTCAGCCCCTGGACAGACAAGTGGAAGTTAAACAACATTACACACAAAATCACAATAAACAATGTCTAATAAGTCACCCGTTCTAAAGTCCAAGATGGTACTGGGGCGAACAATATGAACAGAGACTCACAATCACACAATAAATCAAAATAAACAATTAAACATGGACAAATCACACAAAAAGGTCAAACAAAAGAACAATCACAATTAGGCCAATCCTCTTGGATATCAGCAGCAAGAAAAGGCCTCCATACAAGAGTTCGAAATAAATAAATAAAAACAGAACAAACAATTAAAATGGTGTCAGTCCATCGAACACTCCACACTCAAACACTGATTCACAACAATGACAGGAAGAATCAAACACTGATTCACAACAATGACAGGAAGAATCAAACAGTGTTAAACAGGCAACGATGTAACCCGCCAGCCAGCCGCCTGTTAACCACAGGTTTAATAATCCTTGGTCCCGTGTGAAAAGGCAGCCGGGTACGACGAAAATCCATAAACACGTAACGTGAAAAGCATAAGCAAAGCAGCAGATGTTCAGTGTCGATGTAGCCAACTGGCGGCCGCACCCCCGGTTAAATAGCACTCCCTAAAATGCACAGGATGTCCATTTACAAATATGTCCCACATTAACCATTCAACCATTACTCAGTATAGCAACATACCTATGATTAACAGCGTTGCGTCACAGGCCCCGAGCTCTGATTGCAGGGCGCACACTCAGATGGTGAAAGGGCTGCTGCCGCACCGGGGATTCTATGGCACGAAACATTCCCTATAAGCCCACGTTATAAAGTTAACGAGTGGAAAGAGAAACGGCGCTACGGTAGACAGATAAACAGGCAGACATCAGGGTGCTGGGCAGGTAAACAAGACAAGTCGCGTACCGGTGACATCATTTGTCAAAAGAAAAGTCCCGGTTTATAAAGGGGTGTAGCCCTCGCGATTGGCTCAAAGTTAACTGCCCAGAACCACTCACAGCTACAGCAAATTAGCGTCACTTAGGGAGGCATGAGCCAGACAACTGCATCCTGCTACATTACCATTAATGCTTGGAAAACACACATACATCTCCGTCGATTAATAATAATGACTAGTGGGCTTCCGGTCTGAGCGGCGCCATGTGAGGACGTGGTTTACCGAGCTCCTCGCCAAAGCTATTAAGAAATATAGAAGCAGCAATTTAATGTAAATACATTGAGTCACGCTCATTATTGAAGCCAAGATGTCGCACCAGGCTTGACATTTTGACCTAACGCTCGCTGAAAATGTCTAAAAACCCCCGAAAAGCGCCTGATACAAGGGTTAGCTCCAAGGCTAGCCCAGATGCTAACGCTGCACCGGATGCTGTACCTAACGCCGCACTTGACCGAGGACCCGGACATGAGGCCATCCTCCTAGCAATCGCGAGCTGAGGACTGAATTGCTCACCAAAGCAGAGGCACAATCCGCTGAAATTCGGAACCAGGTTGACCAGCTAAGAGCAGAAATTAAACTAGCCAACGATAATGCTAACGTCAAGAGTGAAGCCCTAGATAAACGGGTGGTCGCACTCGAGTCTGCAGCCGACAGCCACTCCGATCTGATTGCTGCTCTGGATGGTGTGCGCACAAGCTTTAAAGACCCAAAACAGGCCAAGGATTTCATAATGGAAAACCTGAAGCGTGCAACCTAAAGATGTGACAGCGCAGAATGACGTACTTTCCGTGGTTTCTTACATCCAGATGTCACGACCGCCAAAGAGAATGAGCACAGGATCCAAAGTGCAGCAAGTAAGGTGTTTATTATAAAAGGGTAATCCAAAAAGCGAAATCCAAAAACAGGCAAAGGTCAGAATCCAGGTAGGCAACTAACAAAAACAAGAAACAGACAAGGCCGGGAAAAACTCGGGCAACAGACGCGGTGTGACGTTTAAACATTGATACACAAAGAACACAAGACAAACAGGGCTTTAAATACATGAATGACAAGGGGATAACGAGAGACAGCTGGTGATTACAAAATACAGACACCTGGGTGCAATTCACAGACAGAATTGTGGGAGATGAAGTTCCTAGTGCAAGACACCGTGGGGGTAAGGAGGACATCTAGTGGGTACCCGGGGAAACACAACCAGACACTGTGACATAACCCCCCCTCTACGGAGTGGCTCCCAGACACTCCAAGACGGAACACGGAACAAAACAAAAGTTCAGGAGGGAGGTGGCACGGTGGAGGATCAGGGGGAGGGACGGGGGGCCAGGTCCATGAAGGGAAACAGAAACAGGGGGTAACAGACTCAAAGGGGGCCAGGGTGACACAGACAGTACATCAGGGGAACAGGGCGAAGCAATCAGTCCATCCGGCGGCCGGGGTGAAGCAAACAGTCCATCAGACGGCCGGGGTGAAGCAAACAGCCCACCATCAGGTGGCAGGGGCGAAGCGAACAGTCCATCGGGCGGCCAGGGTGGAGACTTTCCCTCGGGCGACCAGGGTGGAGACGACCCCTCAGGCGGCCACGGCGGAGACGACCTTTCGGGTGGCCAGGGCAGAGACTCTCTCTCGGGCGGCCAAGGAACAGGCATCACCGGCTCAGGAACAGACGCCACCGGCTCAGACACTGGAACTGGCACCACCGGCTCGGGCACTGGAACTGGCAACACCAGCTCAGGCACTGGAACTGGCACCACCGGCTCAGACACTGGAACTGGCACCACCGGCTCGGGCACTGGAACTGGCAACACCAGCTCAGGCACTGGAACTGGCACAACCAGCTCGGGCACTGGAACTGGCACCATCAGCTCGGGCTCAGCTGGGCAGATACTAGGCTGGATGAAGAACTTAGGCGGGACCGGCAAGGCTAGCAGCGTGGGCGGGGCCGGCAGGGCTAGCAGCGTGGGCGGAGCCAGCAAGGCTAGCAGCGTGGGCGGGGCCGGCAGGGCGAGCAGCGTGGGCGGGGCCGGCAAGGCTAGCAGCGTGGGCGGGGCCGGCAGGGCGAGCAGCGTGGGCGGGGCCGGCAGGGCGAGCAGCTCGGGGATGGCCTCCGGGACGACGCCGGGCTGCTCGAGGACGGCCTCCAGGACGACGCCGGGCTGCTCGAGGGACGGCCTCCGGGACGACGCCGGGCTGCTCGAGGACGGCCTCCGGGACGACGGCGGGCTGCTCGGAGACTGTCTCCGGGTCATTGGGGAGGCCGAAGGTCTTCCTCCTCCTCCGCCGTTTTCGATGGTGAGGTGCAGGTTCAGGTCTGGACGGAATTAATGGCGGATGGGGCTCTGGGCTGGGCAGCGGCGGTGCATTCTCTGGGCTGGGCAGCGGCGGTGCACGCTCTGGGCTGGGCAGCGGCGGTGCACGCTCTGGGCTGGGCAGCGGCGGTGCACGCTCTGGGCTGGGCAGCGGCGGTGCACGCTCTGGGCTGGGCAGCGGCGGTGCACGCTCTGGGCTGGGCAGCGGCGGTGCACGCTCTGGGCTGGGCAGCGGCGGTGCACGCTCTGGGCTGGGCAGCGGCGGTGCACGCTCTGGGCTGGGCAGCGGCGGTGCACGCTCTGGGCTGACAGCCGGCTGCACGGGCTTCGGGATGACAGCCGGCTGCACGTGCACGGGCTTCGGGATGACAGCCGGCTGCACGTGCACGGGCTTCGGGATGACAGCCGGCTGCACGTGCACGGGCTTCGGAACCTTGGCTGGTTGCACGGGCTTCGGGATCACGGACACTGTCTCGGGATCGAGGTCAGGACCGGGAAACTTCCTCCTCCTCTGCCGCCTCTGATAGCGAGTGGACGGCTCTTGACTGGGTGGAGCCCGTGGCGGAGGAATTTCGGCATCGAAAGGTGGCCAGACCGAGTGATGGGACTGGACCTCCTCCCGACCCCCCCCCCGCCTCCTCTACGACCTCCCGGAGTTCCACGGAACTTGGCCAAGCGGGTCCCCTTGAAGGACTCTTCATGGCGGGGGGCGTGGTCCGACACAAAACTTGCTGTGGGCTGGGGCTCAGGGGGTTTGACGATGAACCTTTCGTCTGTTTTCCGAGCCCACAGAGCAAAACACTCAAAAATGTTCATCCTGGGTTGGGACTCACTGAAAGACGGTTCTGGTGGTGGTTGTCTCCGCTCACCTCTTGCAGTGGGGAAATGGCGACGGGAACTCATGCTGCTTGGATCTTCTTGTGGTGTATCAATCTGTCACGACCGCCAAAGAGAATGAGCACAGGATCCAAAGTGCAGCAAGTAAGGTGTTTATTATAAAAGGGTAATCCAAAAAGCGAAATCCAAAAACAGGCAAAGGTCAGAATCCAGGTAGGCAACTAACAAAAACAAGAAACAGACAAGGCCGGGAAAAACTCTGGCAACAGACGCGGTGTGACGTTTAAACATTGATACACAAAGAACACAAGACAAACAGGGCTTTAAATACATGAATGACAAGGGGATAACGAGAGACAGCTGGTGATTACAAAATACAGACACCTGGGTGCAATTCACAGACAGAATTGTGGGAGATGAAGTTCCTAGTGCAAGACACCGTGGGGGTAAGGAGGACATCTAGTGGGTACCCGGGGAAACACAACCAGACACTGTGACACCAGAGGTATGTTTGACTAACGTTATCCGGACTACCATCCTGATAAAGACTTTGTTTAAGCAAAGGAGATTTTAATATATCCAATCACCAGCTAAAGACCGTCAGCAAAGGCGCAAATTTACGACAAACTTTCTGGTTTGGGCTGATTTGGCCTTGATAACACATAACGGGTTGATTTAAAATGTACATTTCCTTAAACCTAGAGCTTCACTGTTCATTTTTGGCCTAAGGCCTCGTTGGCATGACTGGACGGTTTGGAAACTCCATCGAAAGTTAATGTTGTTCTATTGTGTCCATTATGCACCAGTAGAAATGTAATTTTGTATTGGAATTTTTTTTGTTTTTTGTTTTTTTTACTGTCGGGCCCTGTTAACGCATGACTGGTTGGCTCGGAGATTTTGTTTATGTTGGTTAAGGTTACTCACATAAAGTGGAATATAAATAAGGTGCTAGATTGGACATTTATGGAGTGTGTACTATATTTGATTACAGTTAAGATTAGCTGCAACATGTTATTCTGTCATTAAAGTTTTGGTGGGACTCGGTCTCATGAGGTAAGCTTTGTTATGTTGTGCGATAATGTACGACTGGGGGAGTATGCATCCTCTCGTTTGGGGAGAGGCCAGCAATGAGGTTTTGTGAATGATGTGTTTGATTTTGTGTTTTTGTATTTTCTGTTGTTTTCATGTTTTTTATTATTGGTTTTAATTGCACAATGTCAAAACAGAGATCTGTCACTTGTGAAAAGGCTTTACGATCAGGTTGTTTCTAGGCAGGCTGCTGTCAGGTCATTTCAGATACTAGAATATGGCGACCCCTAAGTTTAGTGGTTCGGGGCGGGCAAACACTAAATTTACGAACTGGAATATCAAAGGGCTTAACCACCCAGTAAAGCGTAGTAAGGTGTTTTCTCATTTATCAAAGCTGCAAACAGACATAGCATTCTTGACCGAGACACACCTGCTTCATAAGGATAACTCCAGACTTAAGAGAGGGGGCTTTTCCCAGATTTTTCACTCCAAATTTAACGCTAAATGCCGTGGTGCGGCCATTCTCATCCACAGGGAAGTGCAATTTGTACAGACAAATACGATTCAAGATAAAGACGGTCGGTTTATTATTGTTCAAGGACATTTATTTAATTTACCAGTAGTACTGGCCTGCGTCTATGCTCCAAACTGGGATAATGCTAAATTTTTCACTGACTTTTTCTCACTCCTTCCAGAATTAAACAGTCACCAATTGGTCCTCGGGGGAGATTTAAACTGTGTTCTGGATCCCACTATGGACCGTTCTAGGGCTGTACCGAGAACACTTAGTAAATCAGCAGAGACTATTAACACTTTTCTCCAAGCGTATGGGGTGATTAATGCATGGAGATATAGAAATCCGGTTTCTAGACAGTATTCTTTTTTTTCTCCAGCGCATAATTCGTATTCCAGGATAGACTATTTTTTGCTGGACAAGAAACTCCTCCCCCTGCTGAGGTCTAGTGAATATGATAGTATCGTTATCTCTGACCATAGCCCAGTAACAATGGTGCTCTGCTTTCCAGATAACGAGCCTCCACAACGCAACTGGAGACTTAACCCATGTCTTTTGTCTGATGAAGATTTTGTTAACTTCCTTTCCGGCCAAATTGACTTCTTTCTAGAAACAAGCCAATCACCAGACACGTGCCACTCAAACCTGTGGGAGGCAATGAAAGCGTATTTACGTGGTCAGATAATATCTTATAATGTAAGCATGAACAGAAGACGGTCAGCACGCCTTAATGAGTTGATCTCTTTGATAAAGGACGTTGATCATAAAAATTCTGAAGCTCCATCTGCGGCTCTCTGTAAAGAGAGAATAGGTTTGTTAACACAATTCGATACTCTCTCATCTGGAGTAGGTGAGGAGCTTTATCTTAATAAAGAATTAAGAATTCTACGAGCATGGGGAACAAGCCAGCAAACTACTAAAGGCGGTCGCACACCGGACGCGCAGCTCAGCGCCGCGCCGCGCCACGTCTAGGACAACTGTCACCTGAAAATCCGATAACATCAGCAATTTTCTGATTTCTGTAAATAAATATAAAACTAAATGTATATTGCAGCACAGGGTGAGGTCCGTATATATATTAACTACGATTTGAGACACATACATGTAAATTTTATATAAAACTATGTAAATGGCGCTCTGTGGCGCGGCAGGATTTTGAACACGGTCCTGAGCCGCCGCGGACAGACGCCGAAAGGCGCCGCCGGTGTGTGTACTCTCATAGAGAATAGTGTGTTCGAATTTAAAAGACGTGGCGCTGCGCGGCGCGCCGCTGAGCTGCGCGTCCGGTGTGCGACCCCCTTAAGCCATCAGCTAAGGCAATCCGCAGAGGCTGGATTTATAGCAGAGATTGACACTCCAGAAGGGATAACCACAGATCAAAAAAGCATAAATAACAATTCAGAAAATGTTATGAAGACCTTTATGCCACTGAAAATTGTGATAGCACTAAGTTAGCTAAGTTTTTCGATGGTCTCGAGATTCCAACCGTAGGCCGACAAGACAGGGCAGATCTTGATAGTAACATTTCAGCAGCCGAAATTGATCGGGCAATTAAAAAAATGAAGAGCGGCAAAGCTCCGGGGCCGGATGGCTTCCCTATTCGACCTCAGAGGGTTAACAATCATCACACCATCTACTGGATGTAAATTGTAGATTTTCTGTAAGCGTTGAAGAAATTGCCAAGCTTTTCTTGGTTGCTTGTACACGTCTGGCAATTCTTTTGACCATTTGTCAACTTGCTCTGGAGAAGCTGGTTGGTATGTTCTTTGTGGAACATATTTCTTAATTGTTCTTTTTACGATGCGGGTTCGTCTTTCGCCTTCCTCCTCATACTCCTCCTCATTGTCAACTTCAATTTCAGTCCTTCTGTTCTTGACAATTACAGGAGCGAGTCTAACCTTTTTGTTTTTCTTGGTGACATGAGCATGTGTCTCAGATTCAACATCACTGTAATCAGGGCTCCAAGTCGAGCTGCTGTCACTTTCCTCTAGCAGATAACGACGTTGTTGATCCTCAGTCTTCTTGAGGTCTTTAAATGGGTAGAGTGACTCTTTCTCTATCTTGCTGCTAGATTTTATGGGATTTTTTTGTCCAGAACCATCTTTTGATTCCAGTTGTGTGGATAGCAACTTTAACAGCTTTTCATTATCATTTAAGAGTCTTTCTTTGTCCTTCTCATTCTGCAATTGTTCAGCCAGTGCTCGAACCTTTGCTTTCTCTGCATTTCCTTAGTCCCAGCCTTTTGCCCAAATATGCATTCAGATTGTCCATCATCTGATCAATGGTAACATTTGGAGGTTCTGTTCCATGTCTTTCTGTTGTTGGCCTCAGTGCAGGGCTACTACCATTTTTTAGTGCAGACTCAGCCATGGCAAGTACAGGAGAAGTGCACTCAGAGGTGTGGAAACAAAACAAAAGGTGTTAGAGCCGTTAACCCTGTAACACCCCTTGTTGTAAAATTACAACGTTACATTTAACCATCCTTAAAAACAATCTGTTATATTTTTTTATTTTTTTTACCACATTTACATAGTCATTGGGTCCTATTGTTTGTCCTCACAATGCTATTGGATAGAAGAAGTGTTTATAGGTCCGGTCATCTGGCTATGAACTCACTCTACCTGCAAACTTCCCGCTGAGCTCATCTCCTTTTTTTGCATGACTGGATTTGTCAGGATTAAAGTAAGTAAAATTGCTTAAATATTTTTTTGGGTGTTTATTACAATGTCTAGAACATGTACATATTTAGTTATTTTGGAAAACTTTCATCAAATTTGATTTAGAGCTTGTTATGTCTTTGTTGTAATTCTACAACGTTGGTCCAGAGTGGTAGTCAAAATAGCATGTGCACCTTACACATTACATAAGGACACTGCACTTTTCAAATGATCACAAATTGAAAAAAAAAAATGTAGTAGAAATGTAGTGTTACATGATTCATTGTAACTAAGCTCTAAATGTGTTTTTCTGTTAATTTTTTACTTAGTTTAGCTTAGACCATTATTAAACACATGAATAAATTGTATGGGATATTTGAAACTTCAGCATCTATAGCAGTATTTGAAACTCCCTGTATCTTTGTAGTTTTTTTGTTTGTTTTTAAACTTCTAAATGATCCTGAGCCATTTTTTCTCAGTGTAGCCAAGCAGCAGTTAGTAGCATTAGGAGATAGAAAAACAGATTCTGAATGTTCTGGTATTCTTGGGATGCCTGTTGCATTGTCCAGGGACAGGTGCGAATGGTCTTGAATGTGAACCTGTAAGTGCTCTGGGGGGCTGCATGTGTTCTTTTAGTATGATAAGTAGAGAGCATAATAGGCTGCAATAGACAGTATTGTTTGAATGTAGTGAAATGTTGATTATCACTTCATTGAAATTATAATTATATAAAAGAGTGATTACCACTCTTCCTGGGGGGATGCATGTGTTCCTTTAGTATGATAAGTAGAGAGCATAATAGGCTGCAATAGACAGTATTGTTTGAATGTAGTGAAATGTTGATTATCACTTCACTGAAATTATAATACTTATGGGCATGCTAATGGGAATACTTAGATTTCTACCCACATGGTCTACCACCCTGTCTATTCTTTCAGTTTATCTTCTACAATGTAAGACCCATATGTATTATTCACATATTTAACTTCATTATTTTTTACTTTTTCCATTTCAGAATGCCACCAGCACAGAAAGGTCTTTTATTCAGTGTGCAGGATGTGATTGCTTCAGTCCAAAATGGAGAGAGCGATTTTGAAATGGACTCAGACGACACTGATGCAAGTGACTCCGAGAATGAAGATGCAGGTGAAATGGACAAAGAAAACACCAACCCATTGACTGCCCAGCCAATGATGATGTGGAAATCAAGCCCCAACCAATTAAACACACTGTGCCCCGGGACAGGTTTCGCTGGCTGAAAAAGGATTTTATCAGTCCCAATACCGTAAATATTTGTTTCCAATATTTTTTATTAATAAATGCTTATTCATAAAACTATGATTGTTGTGTGGTTATTACTCATGATATATACTGTTATGGGGCTAAGTAAGCAATCAACCCTGCAAATGAATGCTTAAATGTTCTGTATATCTGTTCAGACAAAGTGAGTCCAAACACAGAAATTCTGCTCCCAACAATGCCCAATGTTGCAAATTTACAACGTTTTCCTAAAAACTTACTAAAACGTAAAAAATCTGAAAACTCTTTCATTTCTACATCAGAGGCCACCTAAAACAATATCTGGGAGGTCAAAAATGTTTTTGCTCATTTCTTTCTATATCTGGGTCTTACAGGGTTAAAGGTGCTTATTCGGATTTAAATTCTCAGCAGTCTGAGAACTGACCATTTCAGTTACATAGACAAATCATTAATTTACTAACTCAGCTTAGTTTTCAATCCTACATTCAAAACAAAACATTCACTTTCAGACTAAATTTCCTTGTTTAATTTCTGAAATTTTCCCGACTGATAAGACTTGTTCAGTTCTTTCTGAGTCCTAACTCAGAAGGCTGGATTACCTTGGTTCAAATTTGTCCCTTAGACAATATACTTTAGATCTTTCTGCATCTTTCATCAGAAGGCAAATAAACTTATAGTTTCTAACACAATTAGAATGTTTAATTCAAAACTAAAATATTGGTTACTGAATTAGCACCCAGTCAAGAATTACCAATTCTTGCAGCAACATCAGTCCCAAACCTTATACAGAACTAAAATATTGGTTACTGAATTAGCACCCAGTCAAGAATTACCAATTCTTGCAGCAACATCAGTCCCAAACATTTTAATCCTATATTGGCTACTGAATTAGCACCCAGTAAAGAATTCCCAATCCAATTCTTGCAGCAACATCAATCCCAAACCTTATACAGTTTCTACAATTTCTGGACGAACGGACTAAATTGTTTCTTTAAAAATTCCTACAGACTCCAGAGAAAAGACCAAACCTTGTACTATATTTCAATGGCTCCTACAGTCTCATGAGAACGGACTAAACCTTCTTCTTAAATGATTATTACAGACTTAAGAAAACAGGGCCAAGCTATAAAACTTATTTATATAGCTCCTACAGTTTCACAGGAATTAACTATATCATTTAAAAGGCTCCTACAGACTCATGAGAAAGGCCCAAAGAAAATACCAAACCCTATACAGTTTCTGCAATCTCTGGACGAACGGACTAAATTGTTTCTTTAACAATTCCTACAGACTCCAGAGAAAGGACCAAACTTATACTTTATTTCAATAGCTCCTACAATCCCATGAGAACGGACTAAACCTCTTTCTTAAATGATTCTTAGAGACTCAAGAGAACAGGGCCAAGCTATAAAACTTATTTATATAGCTCCTGCAGTTTCAGGAGAATTAACTAAATAATTTAAAAGGTTCCTACAGACTCATGAAAAAGGCCCAAGCCTAAAATTCTCAACAATACACAGATTGTGTGACTACACTACAAATCTTTACTGGTCTACTATTAATATTTTCAGAAGATGTTCTTTTAGAGAGCTGATAAGTTTCACTCACCAAATTAGGATATTTGAGACCGGATCCAGTTGATTCAAATAAATTGTGTCCACAGATGCAGTCTTTTGAACTTCAGATACTCGGATACTATTCCGTTTACTTCTTGTTGCAGCTGGTGAGTTCTTGGTTTACTCCTTGTTGCAGTTGGTGAGTTCTCTTCTTGTCAGTCTCTCCTGGCTGGCTCGCCAAATTGTTAGATTTTGGTGTATTTGGCCGAGCAGTGGTTTGGGTGGCTCTCCAATGTATTAGATTTCTCCAATACATAAAATAAGTAAGCTTGACCAGAGTTCTTGTGGGGAGAAGAATTTATTGAAGGTTTGTAGTGTAGCAGTCCTTCAGCAGCGATGTTAGCATGTTGCCCTTCAACAATCTTAACCCAAAGTTCTGTTTGTGAGACAGAACTTTATACATGAAGACATAGCCTATGGGCTACAAACAATAGAAACCTGTTAGGACCTCCCACAGGAGATCGATCTAACTTGCTAATCCACTCTGAGCAATGCTGATTCTTTTTATTCATTCACACCAATCAGTTTCTATGGGCCATACATCTGAATGGGCCATTCCTCTGTATGGGCCATGTGGCACACACCTTTGCAGACACAGACAGAGTGGTACATCTGATACATATATCTAAATTACGCAATATGCTCTCATTGACAAATGCGGAACAATTAGTTCATGTGTTCATGACCTCAAGGCTAGATTATTGTAATGCTCTACTGGGTGGGTGCCCTGCACGCTTAACAAACAAACTACAGCTAGTTCAAAACGCAGCAGCTCGAGTTCTTACCAGAACCAGGAAGTATGACCATATTATCCCCGTTCTGTCAACACTGCATTGGCTCCCTATTAAACAATGTATACATTTTCAAATATTGCTGATTACTTACAAAGCAATAAATGGTTTAGCTCCGCAGTACTTGAGCGAGCTCTTAACGCATTATAGTCCTTCACGTCTATTGCGATCTCAAAATTCCGGCCAGTTAATAATACCTAGAATATCAAAATCGACTGCTGGCGGTAGATCCTTTTCCTATTTAGCACCAAAACTTTGGAACAGTCTTCCTACCATTGTCCGGGAAGCAGACACACTCTGTCAGTTCAAAGCTAGATTGAAGACACATCTCTTTGACCTAGCATTCACATAACATATTATAGACTTCTATAATTCAATGTTAGGCTGCATAGATTAGGTCAGCCGGAACTGGGAACACCTTCCATAAATCCTGATGTACTCGTTACATCATAAGAAGAATGGCATCTACGCTAATTTTAGTGTCTTTGTTTATCCCGAGGTTTTCCCGCAGCCTGCCGCATCCAGGCCGTATCCAGATCTGACGAAGGACCTTCGCCTGGACCCGATGACAACGTAGTGCTGAAGTGCCAACTAGTCTCTCACCTGTGAAGGATCCCTTTACCACTCTACAGATAAAGCATTGTCGGGATAATTTCGGTTTCGCGTATCTACCCCGAAGTGATACAATTCTGTATACAATTTTTTAAGGCCAGACAAGTAGTTTGTTAAGGCTTGGTTTGTAGGGAATTACAAACCTGTAAAAAATATATTCAAATGCGCATAACTATAGAATTAATTCTTGATGCGCACATGACCGCCATCAGCGTTTCTTACAGGTTCGCGTTTAAAGTCTGTGTAGAGAGAACAGTGTCGTCTTAGTGGTCTCTAATTTAATAACTAATGATCGTTGCGACGGAAGTGAATCAATCAAAAGTAACTTTAGCTGGAAAATATATTTATTCAAGAACCGCTAAAAAGCCAAAACAATCTCTGTTACCTTCAATTATCCGTTTATCACTGTAAAGCCGCTTTGAAACAATCTACATTGTTAAAAGCGTTATATAAATGAAGATGACTTGACTTGACTTGAAATATAATGTAAAAAAATGTGGAAGAGGAATAATTCTAATAAGATGTATTATAGAATTGACCAATGAGAGAAGACTGAGAAACTCCACCCTGCTGAGTCAGTAGAAGCAGCGCGATCTAACGAAGCAACCGAGAGGACAGCAATAAGCTTAGAGCAAGTATTCTCTAAAAAGAAGGAAGTAGGTGTAAACTGTTGATTTTGTCTAAAAACGGTTTGGATTTCATGACGAGACAGTTGTGTTGAAAGAATCCAGTTAATTTTATGTTCGTGTGGATGTCAATCTTGAAGTATTATCGTGTAGAAATACTGGATGTGGTGAGTTATTGTTCGATTGCTGTTTATTTTGAAATGAGCACAAGACAATTGTGAATACAAATGTTTATTGAAACTGTAAGATGTATGTGTTATTTGTATGTGATTTTGCAATGTAAAAGTTTAATCGTTTAGTTAATTAGTCTCACACGGAGCTGTAGTTCACGTGGCTTTGACATGTGATACACGTGAGCCTGAAAAAGAGAGAGAAGTTAATGTAAAATTATTGTAAATATTTGATTATGCAAATATTGATTGTAATATAAGGAAATTACTTACCTTAGGGATATTGAACACAGATAAATATATATATTGTGTTGCGATCTCTGGATTTTAATAGGTCAGGTTTTTTGAATTCATCGGAAAGTTCTGTTGATGGCGAGCTACCCAATCGAACGCTGGGAGAAGAAAGAGGACAACAGAGACATCAAGGCCCAATCCCAATTCTATTTTATACCCCTTCGCCTACCCCTAACCCTTCGCCTACCCTTTACCATTGCCCCTTGAAACAGAGTGGCAAGGCGTAGGGGTGAAAATATTCCCTAAGAAATGGGACACCACTACTACACCGTTACACGTCATTATATGTCGTCACTAGTGCCTACGTCACAGGAGATGCGCCAATGTTTATCACAAACTTCCAAGATGCCGTTGTCAGCTGTAGTCATCTCAATTGCGTGGGTTACAGCTATGTTTTTGCATTTTTCTTCTGAAGTTTACAGAAAACAACGGAGATAACGATATCTTCGACGCCTAAGTATTTTTGGACTTCAGGAAATGTTGCTCGTTGTCAGCGTGAAAACGAATGAGCCTCCGGGTTTCCTCAGGTGTCCCTGTTTGATAAAGAACATACAAGACTGGTTGATCATGTTGCAAAAAGCACGAAACTGTAAGCACTGTTCGTTTATATCGTGTTCAAATATAACCACAAGAAAACAATGCGTTCATAGCAGACGTACGGTAAAAGATAATTCCCTGCCGCAATTACATTCACCAGTTATCAGACATAAAAATTTGTTGCGGGACTATCGTTAGCGAATTTCAGCGATTTTTTTTTTGCAAACGTTTCTTTGAAGAACATGACCGTAAATATGAACACAAGACTGAATGTAACATAAAGAAAATGAATATGACATTTCTCATACCCCTTAGTTTGAAGTGTGGTCCCGAAAAATCTTCGTTTCAAGGGCTATCTCCCCTTTAAGTACAAAAAGGTGTGGGCTTTATGGAGTAGAACATATATGGAGTAAACTGCATGTCGCGGTTCGCGGGTCTGTGTGTGTCTTTGTTGTGTTTCTGTTCCTGGTCAGATTGCCTGTCAGAATTGCCTAGTTACCAACTGCGCTGACGAGCTAATCAGACCAGCCTCACATGCAGCTCGTTATTGTCGCCTATATCTACTATGTTTGCTGTGTTTGTTTTCAGATTGTTCTGGGAAGTATGCCAGAAAGCAAGGTTAACTTACTGTAACATATACCCTGTAATGTCAGTTGATTAACCTAAACCTTGTGTACTTCAGGTATACAGGTTCCAAAATCGTGGTCTGGAGTAAGTTCAGGCAACTGGGAATATGAAACTCAGAGTTAACGGTGACCACACAAAGACATTCTCAACCAAGTGCCGAATCCAGAGCTGTGTCCCAATGTGAAGACTGCATCCTTCGAAGGACTGAAGACTTCAAGGATGCAGCCTTTGCGTCCTCCGAAGGACGCACCATGTAGCCTTCATAGGATTTCCTAATTGCGCAACCAGGTGTTTCTGATCACCGCTCCTCAACGGTGCGAGAGGACAGCTGCCATCCTGATCATTCATTTGATATAGCCTAATTGAGTAAACAGCTATGGAGCCAGAATTAGCTATTGTCATTTTTATGTTTTATATTTTACTGGAGGACATGGTGAGGATGTTTCAGCCCCGGCGCTGCCAGGTCATGTATTTTTGGTTTAGCCCTGTTTGAATATAAAACCCAATTGAATATAAAAAAGTCCAGTATTTCTCGCGCTCGTCATCGGCAGCTGTCACGGTTGCCAGGCGACAAGAACAGTCCTTGTAGGCTAGACCGGTCCGAGCGCTTCAGATGCGCCCTTTGATATGGGACATATCAAACAAATATGAGACTTTAATTTTCAAACTGATATGGGACTTTAATTGTCGGAACTGCATATTTCATTAAATATTCACGTACAAATGTGAAGTAACCTACTGAAGTACCTTTTTTCCCTCACATATGATTTAACATTAAACTACACAAAAGTATATAATGTAACAACCTTGAAAATATTCAGAAGTAAAATGCAGGAGTAGCATAATATAAATACAAAACTATAATAAAAACCCTGACATGGAGTTTTTTCCCCTGCAGAATACATACCTGTAGTTTTACTCTTGATACTAAAAACTTGTTATTAAAAGTACTTTTTTCAGAAATTACTCTTTTTGAAAGTCTAATTATTATTCTAATAAATTCTAATAAAAGTCTACATCATTTTTTTCTTATTTTATGTACTGTAAATGTTTGTTGATTTTGATATGTTTAACGTATGTTGTTAATATTTGGAAAAAGTACTTTAATGTAGCCCATGGAACAAATGATTTTCATTTACCAATTGTATTTGAAAAAAAAAAAGGTATACAAGAGTTTGTTTCAAGTAGAAATTATGACTGTCAAAAAAATTTAAAATGTCCAGAACAATTCATTCTCTTTTATTTACACATTTAAAGTTACATAAAAATAATGTACAGATTTTCTTTCCTTTTAAAAAATAGTGAAAACAGTTAAAGAATATGTAGAAAAAAATATATATTTTTCAATCATTTTCTCAAGAAGAGAAAACAGCCTGTCCATCCTCTCCCTACTCTCTTCGCCTCTGCCTTGGTGCTGGTGCTGCTGGTGCTGGCTCCTCCTCACCGTGGGCACCCACTGCTGAACTGGGCCCTGAGGACAAACCAGGGCCAAGTTTCAGCAGTGGGTTTCCCACTCACACCCTCACCTGTCCCAGGACACTTGCAATCCTAAGGGCAGAGCAAATTAACCATGGCTTGTTAACAACAACAGCACAATACATTTCAGCAAAGACGCGTGTATTAACTTTCTTACTTTGTATTTTTTTTCTCCTGAATTGCTCTAAAAAAGCTTAACACATGGGTGCAATCTTAAGTGCATTGTTAACACTGCAAAATATGACACATCAAGACATGCATACAAAATACTTAAGAAATCATATTTCTATATACTCAAATTTGGTTAAAACCACATAGCTTGCATTACAGCACTACAAAAACACATAAAAGTGAAACCCCATTGCCTTATCAACTGCTTTTCTTATTGTTGTGGGCTTTATAGGGTGAGTGATATTTCTTATAATACACAAGTGAGATAGACTAGTGCAAATATTACAAATAGGTCGTTAAACTAATATTAGCACAAGTTTTGCCTCAAACTACTTGACAAATGAAGCCACGCAATGGTGACGAAGGAGTTAAGATGAAGTTTATAATAAACTTTAACTCGGTTTCGCTAGCTATTTAAGTAAATGAAAACATAATACTTACATTTAAATGTGAATTTGCTGTCCACCACCGATCTCTAGTCTCGACCGCCTTTAAAAATAAATAAATAAATGCTGTCGTCAACGGCGCGCAATGAGTTATGGGGTAGAATAGGGTAGGATAGGCCGCTAAGTGTTCATTTATGTATCCTTCCTTTCACGGGGAAACGAAGGACGCATTTGGCGTCGCTTTTGAATCAGGGTAGCCTTCGTCGCGTCGCGATGACGCAACCGGTCTTCAAATACGGCCTTCTGAGGATGCAGAACTGAATTGGGACAGCCTTCATCGCGCCGCGGTGACGCAATCGGTCTTCGAATGCGACCTTCCAAGGATGCAGCCTTTGAATTGGGACGTCCTTCGTCGCGCCGCTGTGACGCAATCGGCCTTCAAATGCGGCCAATCGGCCTTCAAATACGGCCTTCGGAGGATGCAGCCTTCACATTGGGACACAGCTCAGGAATCATAATGATTGTGATTCCTGGATTCATGGAAATGGATGCTAAGTAGAAGTGTGCCATACTACTACTTCTTTAACTTCTTTGTTAAAAAGTATGGTTCCCTTCATCACAGTTGCATACAATTTTGTGACTTTTTCTGCATTATCTATTTAACAAATTTAAATACACAAAAAACTTTTCTGAAGGTATGTACATTTTTTTTTTTTAAAGTCACACTCGTGGTATTTGAGGTCAAATGACCCCAATTAATGGGAAAAGCTACAAAAAAATCAATAAATCCAGCATAAATCTGAAATTTCCACACATAAATGAAGGCCTCCTTTATGGGACGAAAATTTATTTCCATATATTTATGATCAATATATTTATAAGAATATAAATATACTGAAAAAATATATGAAATAATATATTGCGTTAATATAATGTGTTATATATTATTTTTTATTTAATAATACATAAGGAATTGCCACTTCAATATATTTAGTAGAGCAAACAATGTGGAACGAACATGCATGAACAGGTGTGTTCACTCTTCACTCCTGTTCATATCTGCTTATTGCTGATTTTTTTGTTGTTGGTTTTATTTACTTTTATTTATTAATTTATTATTCTAGTTAATTATTTTTATACACTTGAATTATTGAAATAAATAATGATTATGCAAAAACAAGACACTTCAAAAAACCTCAAACAACAACAAATTATAAACTTTGACCAAAATACTGATTTCATGTATTTTATAAAGTTTAAATGTATATATATATTCCTAAAATATATATGACAACTGCTTTTATAGGAGCAGTTCACCACATCCAGAAAGATGAATGGATCTATGGGCCTCTGTTGTATGGAATTCCCAAGCTGCCTAAATAATAATAAATAAATAAATGTATTCATAAAAATACGAAGAAATGTAAAAAAAAAAAAATAATAATACATAAATAAATTATACTAAATAAATAAGTATTTATACTTTTATTTCCTTATTTATGTATAATTGTATTTTTTCCACATTTATTAATTTTTTCATTTATTTATTTCCACTTTTATTTATTTCCACATTTATTTATGTATATATGAATTTATGTCTACATTTATTTATTTTCACTTTTTTTTCTACATTTCTTCATCTGTATGTTAAAGAGGGGGGCGTGTTTAACCTCAAGCAGTCCATCTGAAAGTGGCAGTGCTGAAGCTTTGAGAACACAGTGACACCTTGTGGTGTGACCAAACGATATGCAAGAGGTTTGTGGAAATTGCTTTACAGGTCACAAAGGGGATTAATGACTTAGAGATGGGCAATATGGCCAAAATCTTATATCACGGTTTAAGTCATATAATATCACCCAATATAGGGTATATAACTATGTATGTAGGGTTACATACTCTTTATTCCAGAAATGGCCATAAAACATTGTCCCATTGGGTTTTCTAAAATGTCTTGGCAACCATGAACAGAAGCAGATGGGAGTTTTACTTACTCAAACATGTTCTGAGGGCAGAAAGGAAAATGATTGGTTTACAGCTTCAACCAATGAAACTGAAGCAAGGGAGGGGTTTAGACGTTTGATTTTGAGGTGCGTTGCGGTGCGGAGGGATTCTTGAGGAATAGTCGGAATAAAAGACAGATGTTCGTGGGAGAACGCATTTATTGCAAGGTAAGTGAATTTACTACTATATTTTGTTACAATTCAACATCCTCTAACGTTTACTAAGATAATAAGTGAACATTTAAAAATGCACAGAACTAATAATCATCGTCTAAATATCGTATTGTGCATTTTGATTTGACTGTTTCATCAGTCGACCAAAACAAAGCTGCTTATGGGGTAACTGGTGTAAAACATGCTTTTCCAATGCTACCTCGCTGTCTGTTAAATTGATATGCGAGAACAGAACTCGTTCAAATTTTCCGCGATATTTCAACCGTCAAAATGATACATCTCCCGCCTTAGCGCTGCTCTCAGGGCAGGAGTAACGTTACTCGATAGATTCAAATCGCTGTTATTTTTAGTGTATTACGCGCTGCTCTCAGGGCAGGAGTACTCAATAGATTCAAATCGCTGTTATTTTTAGTGTATTACGCGCTGCTCTCAGGGCAGGAGTACTCAATAGATTCAAATCACTTTTATTTTTAGTGTATTACGCGCTGCTCTCAGGGCAGGAGTACTCAATAGATTCGAATCACTTTTATTTTTAGTGTAATACGTGCTGCTCTCAGGGCAGGAGTACTCAATAGATTCAAATCGCTGTTATTTTTAGTGTATTACGCGCTGCTCTCAGGGCAGCAGTACTCAATAGATTCAAATTGCTGTTGTTTTAGTGTATTACGCGCTGCTCTCAGGGCAGGAGTATAGATTCAAATCGCTTTTATTTTAGTGTATTACGTGCTGATCTTAGGGCAGGAGTACTTAATAGATTCAAATCGCAGTTATTTTTAGTGTATTACGCGCTGCTCTCAGGGCAGGAGTACTCAATAGATTCAAATCGCAGTTATTTTTAGTGTATTACGTGCTGCTCTCAGGGCATGAGTACTCAATAGATTCAAATCGCAGTTATTTTTAGTGTATTACGCGCTGCTCTCAGGGCAGGAGTACTCAATAGATTCAAATCGTTTTATTTTAGTGTATTACGCGCTGCTCTCAGGGCAGGAGTACTCAATAGATTCAAATCGCTGTTATTTTTAGTGTATTACGCGCTGCTCTCAGGGCAGGAATACTCAATAGATTCAAATCGCTTTTATTTGAGTGTATTACGCGCTGCTCTCAGGGCAGGAGTACTCTAGATTCAAATCGCTTTTATTTTAGTGTATTACGCGCTGCTCTCAGGGCAGGAGTACTCAATAGATTCAAATCGCTTTTATTTTAGTGTATTACGCGCTGCTCTCAGGACAGGTGTACTCAATAGATTCAAATCGCTTTTATTTTAGTGTATTACACGCTGCTCTCAGGGCAGGAGTACTCTAGATTCAAATCGCTTTTATTTTAGTGTATTACGCGCTGCTCTCAGGTCAGGAGTACTCAATAGATTCAAATCACTTTTATTTTAGTGTATTACGCGCTGCTCTCAGGGCAGGAGTACTCAATAGATTCAAATCGCTGTTATTTTAGTGTATTACGCGCTGCTTTCAGGGCAGGAGTACTCAATAGATTCAAATCGCAGTTATATTTAGTGTATTACGCGCTGCTCTCAGGGCAGGAGTACTCAATAGATTCAAATCGCTGTTATTTTTAGTGTATTACGCGCTGCTCTCAGGGCAGGAGTACTCAATAGATTCAAATCGCTTTTATTTTAGTGTATTACGCGCTGCTCTCAGGGCAGGAGTACTCTAGATTCAAATCGCTTTTATTTTAGTGTATTACGCGCTGCTCTCAGGGCAGGAGTACTCAATAGATTCAAATCGCTTTTATTTTAGTGTATTACGCGCTGCTCTCAGGACAGGTGTACTCAATAGATTCAAATCGCTTTTATTTTAGTGTATTACACGCTGCTCTCAGGGCAGGAGTACTCTAGATTCAAATCGCTTTTATTTTTGTGTATTACGCGCTGCTCTCAGGTCAGGAGTACTCAATAGATTCAAATCACTTTTATTTTAGTGTATTACGCGCTGCTCTCAGGGCAGGAGTACTCAATAGATTCAAATCG
The DNA here is from genome assembly GCF_965113295.1 of Leuciscus leuciscus. NCBI lineage: Eukaryota > Metazoa > Chordata > Actinopteri > Cypriniformes > Leuciscidae > Leuciscus > Leuciscus leuciscus. The sequence goes on from NC_138740.1 coordinate 10,889,710, forward strand.
CAGTTAATTTAGTGTATTACGCGCTGCTCTCAGCGCAGGAGTGCTCAATAGATTCAAATCGCTGTTATTTTTAGTGTATTAGGCGCTGCTCTCAGGGCAGGGGTACTCAATAGATTCAAATCGCTTTTATTTTAGTGTATTACGTGCTGCTCTCAGGGCAGGAGTACTCTAGATTCAAATCGCTTTTATTTTAGTGTATTACGCGCTGCTCTCAGGGCAGGAGTACTCAATAGATTCAAATCGCTGTTATTTCAGTGTATTACGCGCTGCTTTCAGGGCAGGAGTACTCAATAGATTCAAATCGCTTTTATTTTAGTGTATTACGTGCTGATCTTAGGGCAGGAGTACTCAATAGATTCAAATCGCAGTTATTTTTAGTGTATTACGCGCTGCTCTCAGGGCAGGAGCACTCAATAGATTCAAATTGCTTTTATTTTAGTGTATTACGCGCTGCTCTCAGCGCAGGAGTGCTCAATAGATTCAAATCGCTGTTATTTTTAGTGTATTAGGCGCTGCTCTCAGGGCAGGGGTACTCAATAGATTCAAATCGCTTTTATTTTAGTGTATTACGTGCTGCTCTCATGGCAGGAGTACTCTAGATTCAAATCGCTTTTATTTTAGTGTATTACGCGCTGCTCTCAGGTCAGGAGTACTCAATAGATTCAAATCGCTTTTATTTTAGTGTATTACGCGCTGCTCTCAGGGCAGGAGTACTCAATAGATTCAAATCGCTGTTATTTCAGTGTATTACGCGCTGCTTTCAGGGCAGGAGTACTCAATAGATTCAAATCGCTTTTATTTTAGTGTATTACGTGCTGATCTTAGGGCAGGAGTACTCAATAGATTCAAATCGCAGTTATTTTTAGTGTATTACGCGCTGCTCTCAGCGCAGGAGCACTCAATAGATTCAAATTGCTTTTATTTTAGTGTATTAAGCGCTGCTCTCAGGGCAGGAGTACTCAATAGATTCAAATCGCTGTTATGTTAGTGTATTACGCGCTGCTCTCAGGGCAGTAGTACTCCGATTCAAATTGACTTCAACATGCACTAACTGTGATAAGCATGTGACAATATAACTGTGTCCTTAGTGCTGTTTTGAGGGCATTATAAATGTATTTTAGCTTAAAGATCTTAAGATTTTTACAAGTAATTTTATTTGTTTACATTGGTACCACTTTACAATAAGGTTTCATTAATGTCCCTCGCACCAAGTTTACTCCACAAAAGAAATAGTCCAGGAAATATTTTAAAATGAGGATGTTCATTGTGCAATATCCAAAACTGAAGCTTTCAGGTGAAATATATTTTACGTTTTGTTTTTTTATGACTATCAGCTTACATTGAAACCAACATCTTTATGTAATTCTTTTGCAGGAAGACCTACACTTCTGGAGAATTTAAGGAGGAACTGACAGACATTTGACCAGGCGACCCGTAGCGTTGGGCCTGGTTTAACGGGAAGCCCATTCAAGTTCAATGGCACCCGTCTAAAAGAAAAATAATAAAGCAATTAAAAACCTCTAAGAATAATGATATGAGCTAGTTAAAAGTACAACAGTTTAATGATAGGCTACATCTTTGCTATGCATTTTTTTTGTGATATGTTTCTGTTTTATACATTTAATTCACTGGAAATGTTTTGTAATACTATAAAAAAGGAAAGTCATAATTATGCTTGAATTAATTATTTTGTTGCAAAATTGGACCAAAAGACAGTTCAATAAAAATATAATTAGTAAACTAGTTATTTACAATACATTTTTGTTCAGTCATTAAATGAAATAAAAATTCCATACTTTTGTAAGGATGGATTTCCTACAGAGGTTCAGGCTGCAAGACTGCCGAATGACTAAAGAAACGTTGTTATTATTATCCATTTTAAAATTCCATACTTTTGTAAGGATGTATTTCCTACAGGGGTTCAGGCTGCTAGACTTCCGAAAGAAACGTTATCAGTAAGATGGTGGAAAACTGTAGATTTCTTGTCTATTACCACCCACTGCTACTTATATCAACAACGGAAATAAGCGCAGTTACAAGTTGTAACAACAGCTAAATATGTGGCAGATTGCTGCTATAGAGTGACAATATTGTTTTGCAATAGGTAGCACTTCAAAGTCAATACCTAATCAAAACTAGTTAGCACATTATATGTAATTGAAAGGGTTTAATGACACTATATATGGTTACACTTAAAGTTACAAAATAGATGTGATGTTAAAAACTTATCTCATCCCAAAATACCATTAATTGTACCCCCCCATATATGTAAAGTGTTACCTGAGAGATATAAAGAGAGGGAGAGGGTGTAGAAAGAGACAAAGAAAGAGAGCCAGAGAATAAAAGGGACAGAGAAACTGTTATAATCTTTGATGCCTTCCTTGACCATGTGTCTGTAACCCAAATGTGAGACGTTCAAATCGACTCATCAGATAATTACAATTTCCCCCATTGTAAAAGGTGTGACAATTCGTAGACCCGCAAAGTACACACAATTTTGACCTACAGGCCTTGAGCACTATCAGCACCTCTGCCTTTAGGAAATCTAAATGGTACCCTGGGGTAAGAAAGGGGAATTGAAACAGTAAAAGAAATTTTTTTTGTTCATTTTCAAATATCTTTAATTATTTTCAATCTTACACTTTTCCACACAGACTTAAAATTGCAATACTCTAGATTTTTCTAACCATATTAAACATTAATGATTCATAAAACATTATATTTTTGGCATACAGTACAATCAGTACAAAAGTTTTCTGGAAGTGATAAGCACTAACAGGATGAGAAGAAACCTAAAATGCTTTATAACCTGTGTGGTTTGATGTTGCATGACCACTAAGTTAAATGGTAGTCTGCTCCTTTATCTGTTGCTGGTAGAGGGGTAAATGCACATTCATTTAGTGATATTCAAAAGAGACTCGCTTATCATGAAGACAAACAATCTCTAAATGATCACTTAACTTTTGACATGAATTCAATCTGCTTTTGATAAATGTATTTTTAGAAAATCTTAAGTTTATATTTTAGAAAACAGAATGGTGGGAAAAGTATGGAAACTAAAATATTTTTTCCATACTTGGAAATTACTCTAATCAAATGCCAAACTTTTCCAAATTGCCTAGGAACCCTGAAATTAAAAGTCTTTGTTTCTCTGCAATACTCAGTGGAAAATTAAGTATTTGAACATAGATCCACATTTTGCAATCACATTTATGCATCACAAAGTCAACACTGAGATTGTGTGCTTGTATCAGGTGGAACCAAACGCTCTCCATCTTTGCATCCAGGCCTTAATCATAGACTGGGTAGCATCAGGCATCTTCAGTGTTGGCTCCTTTTATTCATCCAGTTTCTGCCAGCTCATTCAGGTAACTGAAGAATGAGATAAAATAAGTTAATAATAGACCAAAAAGAAATGGTCTACTTATGTAACAACAAAACGATTAAAAAGAATCAAATATAGCCTACCCTTAAAAATGTGTAGGGCTATAGATTTACTAGACTATAAAACCAGCAAAAACATAAACAGAAAAAAAGAGTATTTTGTACTGTATATTTTGGTATTGTGGGACAACTTTGCTTTAGTTTTACAAAAGTGATGCCCTGAAGAATGCCCTGGGAGCTGACAGCCATGTTTACTGAATGTTTTTATGAGTGATGTTTTTTTTTTTTTAAGAATTGTTCAATGATTAGTTATAGAGAAAAATAAAATTATTCTAGAACTGAGCTTAGTGTATCGAAAATTATTGCAGCACATAGTATCAATACTCCTGCAATACAGGAATATTACAGGACCTCATTTCTAGGTAAATGCAAAGCAATTAGAATCTCTTGAGTACTCCTTCCCTGACAGCATGGAGTATTGCGCTAAAAGAACAGGGATTTGAATCTATTGAGTACTCCTGCCCTGAGAACAGCGTGTAATGCACAAAAATAAAAGCAATTTGAATCTATTGAGTACTCCTGCCCTGAGAGCAGCGCGTAATACACTAAACATAACAGCGATTTGAATCTATTGAGTACTCCTGCCCTGAGAGCAGCGCGTAATACACTAAAAATAACTGTGAGTTGAATCTATTGAGTACTCCTGCCCTGAGAGCAGCGTGTAATACACTAAAAATAACAGCGATTTGAATCTATTGAGTACTCCTGCCCTGAGAGCAGTGCGTAATACACTAAAAATAACTGCGATTTGAATCTATTGAGTACTCCTGCCCTGAGAGCAGCGCGTAATACACTAAAAATAACAGCGATTTGAATCTATTGAGTTCTCCTGCCCTGAGAGCAGCGCGTAATACACTAAAATAACTGCGATTTGAATCTATTGAGTACTCCTGCCCTGAGAGCAGCATACACTAAAAATGCTGAATACACTAAAAATAACAGCGATTTAAATCTAGAGTACTCCTGCCCTGAGAGCAGCGCGAAATACACTAAAATAAAAGCGATTTGAATCTATTGAGTACTCCTGCCCTGAGAGCAGCGCGTAATACACTAAAAATAACTGCGATTTGAATCTATTGAGTACTCCTGCCCTGAGAGCAGCGCGTAATACACTAAAAATAACAGCGATTTGAATCTATTGAGTACTCCTGCCCTGAGAGCAGCGCGTAATACACTAAAAATAACAGCGATTTGAATCTATTGAGTACTCCTGCCCTGAGAGCAGCGCGTAATACACTAAAAATAACAGCGATTTGAATCTATTGAGTACTCCTGCCCTGAGAGCAGCTCGTAATACACTAAAATAACAGCGATTTGAATCTATTGAGTACTCCTGCCCTGAGAGCAGCGCGTAATACACTAAAAATAAAAGTGATTTGAATCTAGAGTACTCCTGCCCTGAGAACAGCGCATAATACACTAAAAATAAAAGCGATTTGAATCTATTGAGTACTCCTGCCCTGAAGTAATACACTAAAAATAACAGCTATTTGAATCTATTGAACACTCCTGCCCTGAGAGCAGCGCGTAATACACTAAAAATAAAAGTGATTTGAATCTATTGAGTACTCCTGCCCTGAGAGCAGCGCGTAATACACTAAAAATAACAGCGATTTGAATCTATTGAGTACTCCTGCCCTGAAGTAATACACTAAAAATAACAGCGATTTGAATCTATCGAGTACTCCTGCCCTGAGAGCAGCGCTAAGGCAGGAGATGTATCATTTTGACCGTTGAAATATCGCGGAAAATTTGAACGAGTTCTGTTCTCGCATATCAATTTAACAGACAGCGAGGTAGCATTGGAAAAGCATGTTTTACACCAGTTACCCCATAAGCAGCTTTGTTTTGGTCGACTGATGAAACAGTCAAATCAAAATGCACAATAGCCTACGATATTTAGACGATGATTATTAGTTCTGTGCATTTTTAAATGTTCGCTTATTATCTTAGTAAACGTTAGAGGATGTTGAATTGTAACAACATATAGTAGTAAATTCACTTACCTTGCAATAAATGCGTTCTCCCACGAACATCTGTCTTTTATTCCGACTATTCCTCAAGAATCCCTCCGCACCGCAACGCACCTCAAAATCAAACGTCTAAACCCCGCCCTTGCTTCAGTTTCATTGGTTGAAGCTGTAAACCAATCATTTTCCTTTCTGCCCTCAGAACATGTTTGAGTAAGTAAAACTCCCATCTGCTGAACGGAAGCTGCATCTTCACATCCTGCCCATTCAACCAGCACCTGTCGTGCCCCCTCATACAGTAGCTGACTCTGATATTTAAATAGACTTTTCTGCTTACTCTGAGTAAACCTACCCAGGTAAATCGCATAACCTGCTTTCTAGAATACAAAAATTACCGATTGATTATTTTGCACTCCTAACATAAATTAAGAAATGAATGTCACTGCAAACGAGTTTTATCATAAACATTGGTCAAATATCAAAGCTGGAATATTTCTAATGATGCACAGTTAGTCCAGATCAAGTATGAGTGTGATGTTTTAACGTGCAATGAATGTTAAACAACAATAATCTGGGGGCACTGGCAATTTTTGTGAGTGACCTTTGAAAGTTCCTCTAAAGGACACTGTGCTTCACGAACCTTTCTTTTGGTTTCCCTGCAGCTCCCCTTACATCTGATTACTAAAGATAGGAATACCCAGGGCCCATGCCTGCAGCATTAGCTCTAGAATCCTCCACAAGCCAACTACATTTACGAGACTGGGTCTTAGTGACCTAGATTTGTCAGGTCGGATTCATCAAGTCACTTGCATTACAGCTGCCCTGTCAAAAAATGATACTCATAATCATAACATGAAAACTCATTTAAGAGCAAGTTCGGCAGATTCAGTCTCGGATTGGACGAGGCATGGACATGTCATAGTTAAGAATGTGGACTCATGTGGAGCATTGCAAAGTGAGAGATATGTTATTTGTGGTCTGCAACATACTCAATTTACTGTCATGGTATTTGCACTTCACCCAGAATGTCTAGAAAGCTCAGTACTCGGTTACTTTACGCTTTTATTGGCTACTTTTTTTTGAAGACCAAGTGGTACTCTCTTTCTGTTGCTCTCTTCCAGTTCATTTCTTCTAGTACATTGACACAGCATCTTATTGGTCCTTTGGGGCCTGGGGCGTATTTTCACGGCAACACAAGCCAAAATAGCAGATGAAAAATTGCTCCAAGGCGCTCTTTATTCACTCTCTTGCTTTTACAGCAATTCCAGCCAATTATTTTGAAGTCTGACACTTAAAGCGTAATCAGTGGTGGATCATTATCTGGCGGGAGTGATAGCCAGCAGCCTCTTTCCCTGGTTTGCCCAATTTGGCTGGGAGATTGCAATTAAGGGTGCACAACTCTTCTCTGTCTCAAACTTTCTTCACACTGTTATTGCTCTTAAAATGTTGAAATGTTCCTTACAACTACTCGGCATGAGAGATTGTGTGTGAAAGCAGATAAGGCAACCTGGAACGTATAAACAATTCATCCTGATGACATGCACAGTTGAGGCATCTGATATCTGGCAGAGTCTGATGTTCTTTCAGCGTGATTTATGAAGTAACGCTGATGTTCAGAACAGTCACAGGTGAGAGGGGGAAAATGCAGACCAGGCAATTTGGTCTTTCCACAATGTCACTGAGCCCATTAGAGCTAGCATTCAGATATAGATGTTAAACCTTGGATTATTTGTGGAACGATAACCTCAGGTGTCCCGCTGCCAAGACAAGAGTCCCTCGTGGAGCAAATTACAACAGCTGTGCAGTGTCCTTGTGATGAGGGAAGTCAGGAAAGGACAACAAGGAGAGGGAGGAGCATATAGCTAAATGAAGAACCAAGTATTCACTGTTGATGTATCCAGGTAGTATTCCCCACAGCTCAGTAAACATACACATTTGTCATCAAATAACTCATAGGTATTTTGTAATTAGACGTTTGAATTCTCCCAATGAGTGAACAACTTTTGTACTTCCAGGAATCAAATAAGAAAACCCATCTGAAAATTGTCTAGTCTTGCAACATTTTAATAATTAAGCCTTGCACCCACAGAGATTCTCAAAAATTCTCAAATTGTAGGAACCCTTCAAGCACAGAATTCCCATAAACCAGCTTAGAGCACTCTAAACAGAAGAGAGTCACAACTGCCATGCTCATAACTAATTTCGTATTGGATCATTGACCCATTGTCAGAGCTGAATAAAGATTTTAGTGTTACAGATTACATTAATAAGAGAAGCTTAATAAGATTAATAAGAGAAGAAGGGAAGAACACTTCTAATGATATCGGTCTCTTGGAGTTACTCCAGCACAGCTCTCTTTCCTACATCCTCTCTCAGGAATAGCATGCATGAGTACCTATATTCTGCTCCATGACTGCTTTGCATGCATGACTAATGTTTAGCTGACTATCCTTGACTGATTCCTGCAAACAAAACCTCTTCCTGGCATGTAGGGGTTGCCCTCAGGTGTCCAACTTTACTGTAGGCCTCCCTCAGAGAGGGTAAATAAAGATGTTTTATACCATTATACAAAAAAACTCTGTAATAGCCTACTTTTGATTCTTGACAACCATGGTGTTGCTTCACGTTTTGCTCTCACTGTAATAGGATGCATTTCAGAAGCATAACATGAATCATGTGAAAGCCTTTCACTTGAGAACGAAAATATCAAGTAGTTTACCTTGTTCTGTTCAAGGTTAGACTGAAAATTCATTGCTTCTGACATAGACCCGCTGAATATAATGTGTCCCACCACCTCCTGCAGACCATACCTGGACCACAGAAGGTTAATTGGTAACACTTTACAATAAAGTTCATCAGTTAACATTAGTTAACTACCTTAGTTAAAATGAACTAAGAATGAACAATACTTCTACAGCCTTTATTAATCTTAGTTACTATTAATTTCAACATTTATTAAAATCAAAGGTTGTATTTGTTAACATTAGTTAATGCACTGTGAACTAACATGAACAAACGATGAACAGCTGTATTTTTATTAACTAACATTAACCAAGATTAATAAATACTGTAACAAATGTATTGCTCATTATTAATTCATGTTAGTTAATACATTAACTAATGTTAACTAATGAACCTTATTTTAAAGTGTTATCGGTTAATTGTAGGGTCTTTGGCAGACGGAGTGCACAAAATGAAATGACATTGTCTGCACTGCACAAAACATTTGGCAGTGTTTTAGCATTCGTTGTTGGGGGATATTTCCTTGATATAAGCTGTTTGACAGCTGAGGCTACCCATCCTCATGCAAGATTTCACAATTAGGGGACAGCCAGGGCAAAGGCTGCCAGCCTGATCAACGCAGCTTTTGATCGGTTTGGGGCTTCCTCCAGAAGACTTGGAACGTTCCACCATCATGAAAAACATGATGGTGGATCATGGAAAAACAACTTGAACAATTTGGGGCGGATGAATATTCTTGAGAAAGATCAGGAGTTCATTCTTGAGTTATTCATGAAATCAGTCATTGAAGTGAATAAATATCCAGTTATGATCCTCATGCTGACCGTGAGCAAATTTGGTCATAAGGATGAGAAAGGAATTAACATGAAGACACTGGTTAATCCAGAAAGAGTAGCTACACTCCATTGAATCTGCTTCAGGATTGGTGAACAGTTGTTTCATAACATTTCCAGCAACAATGCTTACCCACTAAAATCTCATGTAAGCTGCCCTCTAAGCTACCATTAAAGCTAATGAGACAAACATTCAGGAATGTCTTGGATGTGTAACAGGAAACTCGATGCACCAAAGTTGTTGTTTTGTTTTTAAATCTAGGAAGACGATACTTGAACAGAAGGCTACAAACACAACACAGAGCAACAGCAGCATCTTCTGGTAGGGTGTGCATACTAGCTACAAAACAGCACTGTGAGCAACAATGACAAAAAAAAAACTTACACCTTAAGGGAATAAATGAATATATTGAATCACTACATATTAATCAAAATGCAACAGATCTTTATCTACATATTCATAATTACTATCCTAGAAGAAGAACAAATTTGATGTATATATTAAAAAAAATCCATATATTTATGATCAATATATAAAATTATGTAAACATACTGAAAAATATCTGAAATAATATATTGTAATATATTGAATAATACATAAGGAAATGCTGCTTTTCATATATTGAAAAATGTGACAATATATTTACACTGTAAAATGTAAAGTTGAGAGTGCTTAGAAAACACGAGGATAATGATTGCCTTAAATTTCTCAAGTTGTAAGTTGCTAATACAAAGTTGCTAATACATTTCTCTCACGCATTAACCCTGTAACTGTCTGTGCAAAATAAAACAGCAATTTCACAACAATTATAAAGAGTCTGTTCGCTGCACTATGGGAGCTCCCAGAATGCATTGAAGGATGTCACCGTTGTTGAGATTCATTTGCTGATTCTTGATGTCTGTGTATCTAACATAGTAGTACAAAATGTTTTGTGCACAATGTGTTTAAATTTTTTTTTTATCTAATTACCATAACAGTGTTGAACCTCTTGTTATAGTATCACAGTGTTTATAATACAATATTTAAAATGCATTTAATGACCTAACACATTTTTGATCAGTGATAAACCATAGGATGAGATCTGTGACTCAGTATATTTAAAGATGATTATGACATCATCAATAAATACCCAACAGATCATCCCCAAGATTTCTCTTGGCTATTTATTTATTTATTTATTTATTTATTTATTTATTTATTTATTTATTTATTTATTTATTTATTTTTGCCATAACGACTGTGTCTTATAAACACACAGTTATAGCAGCCAGAGAAAATTAAAGCTAAAAAGTCAAGGGTCAAGAGCCCAACTAAATCAAACACTGATATCCATAATGGTGACTACAAGCTTTATTATTTTCAATAAATCATCAACATCTAAACCTCTGTTAATTCTCAATAAGAACGTCTGTAGACGTATGACAGAAATAAAGTCAAAATGGTTAGAAATAGCTGGTAATGCTGTTTTGTTGTTTAACCCTCCTCTGCTGAGATCTTGAGAGATCTGTTAGTGTTTAATGTTCTGTTGGGATTTACAGGGTTTCTGTTGTCTGAGGTTACCATTGTGCTGAAGAGTAGAGCCTGTTCAGTCCAGGAGAAGATCTAGAAACATTGATCATATACTGTATGTTCCTTTATTTAAAAGTCAATAACTGCATTACAGTGAGGTCTATTAACTGCTTTGCAAAGTTGATGGTTTAAGTTTCAGACATACAGAAAGTATTTGCAGTTTAATAAATACACATTCTATCATTGTCCTAACACTCTTTTGTATGTATGTGTATTAGCAACTTACAACTTTGAGTAAAAATGTTCTTGAGAAATTTAAGGCAATCGTTTTCCTCATGTTTTCTAAGTACACTCAACTAATTATATTTTACAGCGTAAATATACTGTCACATATTTTAACATATGAAAACAAGCAATTCCTTATGTATTATTAAATATATTATCACAAAATATTAATGCACAATATATCATTGTCAGGTTTCGTACAGGAAGCAGACGAGATGGTAAGTTTAATGTGTTTATTTAGCAGAATGGATCGGATCCAGAGATGAATGGTGTGTAAACCGAAATTAGATAAACAATGGAAGCTTAGCTGAATGATAATCAAGTCTCTCTTTCTCTTTGCAGATGATGAAGATGAAGGCTCAGAAGATGGATGGTAGACAGGCTGATGAGGATCGTCTCAGGTAGGTTTTCAGGTAAGTCTTGTAGGAAGGGAGTCTGTGTGTCTTGTATTGACAAGACCAGACAAGGAGTGAAGGGAGAGTGCTGAATATATAGGGCTTGTTAACGAGGGAGTGCAGGTGATGATGATGGCTGATAGAGTGCAGGTGTGCCAAGGAGGATGATGGGAAGTGTAGTGCACACACAGATGAGGAAGAAGACCGGTGAATGTGACATTACTCCCCCCTCCCGCTAGGCGCGAACCGCGCCGTAGAATGCAGAATACGGGAGGGGGGGTGGGCATCCTGGACCGGAGGGTGGATAGGGAGACGACAGACAGGAGACTCCAGGATGGTATCACCATGGTCGGTGCAGGCTGAGGAGGTGGCCACGGTGAAGCAGGCTGAGGAGGTAGCCACGGCGAAGCAGGCTGAGGAGATGACCACGGCGAAGCAGGCTGAGCAGGGGGCCACGGCGGAGAGGACCCGTCAGGCGGCCATGGCGGTGAGGACCCTTCGGGCGCCCATGGTGGAGAGGACCCTTCGGGTGGCCATGGCGGAGAGGACTTATTTTTCAGTATATTTACACCATAAGAGGTTAACCTCATATCAGATATGAGGTTACATGAACAGGCTTTTGGCTAAGTCTCCTGATTCTAACATTTGTCTCCTGAGAAAAATACTTTAAAACCCACACATTTGTCTTCTCCTAAATTTTAGAAGAGATCTCAACATCACACACTGTGCTCAGATTTTTCTCATTCGCTAGATTCAAGTGCTCTCATATTTGTCTCCTCCTAAAGCAACATTTCCACCGTCAGGCCAAACCAAACTCTCAACTCAGCCGTAAGGATATGGTTTCATTTTCCACTGTAGGGCTGAAAACATCTCTTTGGAATGTAATACAAATGTGTCATTCATTGTCTTCGTAACGCAAGAGTTTACAGACGTATGAGCGACCACGTTATGGAGGATGGTCAGGTCCCAAATTCTTTTAATTGTATTATTAACTTGTGTTTACTTCGCTCAAATTCGCACGTGGCCAGCTACAGAGAAACTGGTAGCAGTGGCTAATGTTAACTTACACAGTGACTTGTAAAAGTTCATAAAAGTTGTTCAGGAAATCTAAACCCTATGTAAACCTTAATTATACTTGCTTCAAATAGGTTGTGATGCACACCGGACGAGAAGCGCCATGCCGCACACCAGACGCGTTTGAGTTCCAATTCAGTCAGTCACGTTCGACGTTACGGTGGACTGACGTCATGAGGTCCAGCCTGGGAGCCCAATCACCTCCAAGTGGTAACAAAACGAGCCAATGAACATTGGCCAGAGAGATTTGCATGCCGAGTCACACCTACCCGGGACATTTACATACCCTGTCCCTAGGACCGGCATTACTCACTTCATTCATATTTTGCTTCGGAGCCGAGCGGTTGCACAGCGATGGCTCTTTCCATTCACCGCTTCAAAATAAGAGTTTATTTCTGCAAAAAGCAAACAAAAGCTATTTTAATTGTTTCTAGGAGATTACTCCAAAAACAGCAATTTTAATTGCTACTTTGCCTGCAGCTCGTCGTGGGATCTCTCTGCTGGTGTGAAGGTGCAGTCCAGTGGTGTTGAGTGCAGCTTTCACACTTCTGCGCTTATGCTGAAAGAGCAGTTCACTAAAAGAGCAAGCATGAGCGGTCAGCGTCTTTCTGTTCGTGTGTTTCTGGATGCGGTCCTTTCGTGACTTCATCTGACGGCCATAATCGCTGTCTCTCATGCATGGGCACACAGCATGCAGAGAGAGCGTTTGTGGATGGTGCATGCTCTCACTGCGAGAGCATATCCATGTTGGCATTGCGGTTGCAACTCTTCTTCAATACGGAGGTAAGAGCCCCTCTGCTGCTACCCAGAGCCCCGCCACTTCTTATAGTAGAGCCACGGGTCTGGTTAGCACTCTGGGAGATCTGAGGATCACAGTGGGAGCATCTTCATTAGGCCAGCCCCCATAAACCTCCCACTCATGAAAGCTTTAGCATAAGTTCTGCTGGGAAGACTCAATTGTTTGCGTCACTTATTACATTCTCATTGTAGCGTAAATGCCTCTGGGTTAATGCGAATTAGCTCAAGAATATAGGGAATTTTGGCAATATTAATTTTTATGACTCATGGTCATAATTCATAAATCGCATATGCATTTACTTGATCAATTATAGGAAATGCCTCGTTCTGTAACTGGTTTCGTCATCCGTTATTCGTCCCGCGAATAAGTGTAAGACTATCACAGTTAAGAAGAAGTATTCCTGTTTACAAAACTCCAAGAAAGTTTATCTTCTGGCCACGAAGACAAAACCTCTTTGGGTTTATAAATTAAAACTACTCAAAGTAGTTTTATAATATAGAGCCTGTAGCTTTATAGATCTTTTGTTTCATTGACTTTATAAAAAGTGGGTTTTCAAACACAGAGACAGTTAAAAGTATAAATGGGTTTATTAATAAAATGGCACACGCTAGAGATTATAAGCTACAGTACAAATATAAACGTACGTAAAATGCAAACGATAAAACAAACAAACATTTAAACAAACATGACGTGATCGGAATGAATGACATGAAAGAAAGAAAGAAAGAAAGAAAGAAAGAAAGAAAGAAAGAAAGAAAGAAAGAAAGAAAGAAAGAAATAAAGAGTTGAGAGATAGAGGGTAACTTAATTCACAGACCTACAAGCTAAACACCAGGAATCAGCTGTTAGAGAGAAAGATACTTGCGAGATGTGGTACTCTTTCAGTGTGATGCTGGCTGGTTTGCGTCTAGCTTTGTCTTCTGGGTCGTTTCGCAAAACGATGTAAAGGCTCACTTGAATTTAACGTTACCGAGAAAGTTCAGATTCGTCTCCCGGGATGGGAGAGGCTGGAAATCTTAGTTGCAAAGACCGGCTGTTACGACTCGAACATGGGTTCGTTCGATGGAGAAGGCCAGGGCCTCCTTCAGATGTTCCTTGGAGAAGCGCTGCGCCGGGGAGAAGAAGGTCCGAAGAGAGGAAGTTGAGTTGGAAGCGATAAGAGAGCGAGTTAACTGAAGGTCTGGACTTTTATCAGTGTCTAATGTGCCGTCCCCTCCTTCGTGTAGGACGAATCAGCTGTCGAGATTTTTCGAGCGGGAAGATTCCTTTGTCCGGTTAGACACGCCCACTCGAATGAGTCATGATTGACTTTAACTTGAGAGGATTTTCTCCAGACATATGAACTTATAAAACAATGCGCATCACTGAATTCTGCTGTCGGAATTCAACTCCGCCAGCTGGAGAGGATTACAGAGATATCAATTATGACGGGTAAAGATTGGGGAAACATAACGTTACACTTATATGCATAATTACACACAAATAAAGTTTGATTAAACACACAATAAAGTTGTCAGTGTTTCCGTTATGGCAAGTGACGACACTTTGAGAAACATAGGAATACATATCAACATTCAGTGGCTTGTTATGTGGGGGAATATCTGTTTCAAAGTCCAGAGTGTGTGTGTGTGTAATGCTGGAATGCCTGCTTTCCTGGGTCGTAAAGTTTTATGGTCTGAGGTAGGGTTACAACAAGACACGACTGAGGAATTCCCTTCAATGAACATTTAGAATTCAAAACTATACTCTAGCAAACCAAACCTCTATCACACGTGCATATAGGAAGGTACACACATTATAAAATAAAATAACAGATATTTCTCTTATTCTCAGTTATACACAAAAGGGTGTTTGTGTGTGTGTGCGGAATGTCATGAGGCTGTAAAGTTGGGGGATACGAGTCACATGGGTGCTGGTAAATTGGTCCTCGTGGGGCAATTATTAACCAGCAAGGACAAAGACGATGTGTTTTGCCATCACATGATCCACTTAATGCGAAAAGCAGATGCCATTGTTGTTACATCATTCATCCAATCACGTTCTAATAATAGAAGTATAAAGGACCCGTACTTACACTTGTCTGAGTTCGCAGATGCTGAACGCTTCACTCAGTTGCTCGCGTTCAGTTGCCGACCGAATATGTCTCAGGACTCGCACAATATTTGTGAGTATTCTGATTCTGACGATGAAATCGTCCTGCCATCTCCTATTACCGCTCGCCGAAGTTCGCGCATACAGTGCCGGACTTCTCCATGGGCGCAGTGGTCTTCTGAAAGTATGACTAAAGTTCTCGAAGACGCCGGAATACCAATTAGCCAAGGTCTCTCAAGAGAAGATCTACTTTCTCTTGCCCATAACACGCTGGGTAATCCTCCTGCTTCTATGACTCCAAATGTATCGACATCGACAATTCAGACAAAACAAACCGGAAGGAAAAGAACGGCTAAATCTTCTTCACCCATTCCTGCAAAAAGAACATCACAGCCTGCCAGGGCACCATCTTCACCCCAAATCAACGAATCCACTGACATGAATTTTCAGCTCATCTCTGCTGTTCAAAGTCTCTCTAAAACAGTCAAAGGCCTACAATCCAAAATGACTAACCTCGAACATTCCTTTGCCAGTTCCCACTCCAGCGCAGATCCGGCCATACACCCTTCAGTTATTCCACAGTCTCGTCCTCCTCCTTTTGGATTTTGCAACGACCAGAGCATGCCTTCGACTTCAGCTACCTTGCCTGCTTCTCTGCTTACTATCCAGACGCCATTTCAAAATGTCTCCGCTCCACCGGCTTCTTAAAATTTCAACCTCTCCACAGCAGCTCCAGCACAAGCGTTCGGTAGGCGTTTCGTTCCACCAGCCGCTGCAACAGTGTCTAACCATCTAAGAGCCAATATCATCCAAGGTAAGGACATTAACCTTGCTACTTTACTGCTGCCTTCGCCTGCTGCCGACAGGAAAATGGTAGACTGTGGTGACGTGGCAGTACTTCTAAAAACTTCCGACCCCCGTTTACAACGTAATCTTTCGTTTGGCGAATTCGTCATTGCCTTCAGTATTTACAGAGACATTTTGTGTCAAGTTTACCCTGAGAGAAGGGAAGAGCTAGATCTTTATCTAGCTATGATGGCGGACTTCAGTCAAAGATACGAGGGTACTCTATTTTATGAATACCACAAGTCCTTTTCAGCCAAATCTGCCTCCTTTATCTCACTTTTTAATTCAAGGCTAGACTGGTCAGTTACTGACACCGAACTGCTCATCCGCCATTTCGGAGGCCAAAAAAGCTTAGCTTGTGCCATTTGCAGCGCTCACGGTCACAAGGCTTCATTTTGCCCTAAAGCTTTCGCTAGCAATGATCCCGCCGCTGTCCACGGTCCTGAAAATGTAAGACTTTCTTTCGACTCCAGAGGTCGCTCTACTGTGGCTGAATTCAATGGCATACCTCTTTGCATTCAATTTAATGAGGCTGTTTGTTCTTTTCCTAATTGCAAATTTGCTCATATTTGTAGTGTATGCAAGGATCCACACCCGAAATCTGTTTGTCCACGCCGGTACAAACCTGCACCCAGGGAAAGCCCCAATTCGGAAAAAATTCTGAATAAACACCCATCTACTCCTATCAATATTCCTAATCTTTCAAGCTACCGCTCTTCTCACCCCGATCCGTTATTCGTTGATTATTTAATCACCGGTTTGTCCCAAGGGTTTCGGGTGGGTATCCTTTCTCATCTTTCTGCCTCTTTTGTTGCCAAAAATTTGCAATCTGCCAGAAACGAACCTGATGTGGTTTCAGCTCTTCTAGACAAAGAGGTTAATAAAGGATATGTTATTGGCCCTTTCACTTCTCCTCCTTTTTCTCCTTTTCGGATTAATTCCATCGGCGTCGCAACTCGCAAATATTCTGGTAAAAAACATCTAATCTTCGACATGTCTTCTCCACATTCCTCCAACATAGCTAGCGTTAACGAATGCATTCCCTTAACACCCTTTTCTCTGCATTACGCTACGGTGGACAATGCTATCCAGTTAATCAAATTAGCTGGTCAAGGCGCCTGGTTGGCTAAAGCTGACATTACCGACGCTTTTAAAACCATGCCAATTCACCCCTCTGACTGGCCGTATTTCGGAGTTAAATGGAATTCTAAATTCTACTTCGCTGTGAGGCTCACTTTCAGTTGTAGAAGTAGCCCGCATATCTTCAACAGTCTCTCCGAAGCTCTGTGTTGGATTCTGCTGAACGTCTGTAAGCTTCCTTTCGTTTTGCATTTACTAGATGATTTTTTGTTAGTCGACTTTCCATCCTCACAATCTCCCATCCTCAGCATTCTTAAACAAATTTTTAGCGACGTCGGCGTTCCCCTCTCTGCCGAAAAAACATTGGGCCCTTCTACCTCGTTAGAATTCTTAGGCATTTCTCTTGACACAGTCAAAATGCAAGCTTCCCTTTCCGTTACAACATTGATCCACAAAGAACACAAGACAAACAGGGCATTAAATACATGCATGACGAGGGGAAAACGAGAGACAGCTGGTGATTACAATTACTAACACCTGAGTGTAATACACAGACAGGAATTGTGGGAGTTGAAGTTCATGTGCATGACACCGTGGGGAAAAGGAGGACATCTAGTGGATACACGGGGAAACACAACCAGACACTGTGACATTACCCCCCTTCAACGGAGTGGCTCCCAGACACTACAAGACAGGACAAGGAACAAAACAAAAGTTCAGGAGGGAGGTGGCACGGTGGAGGATCAGGGGGAGGGACGGGGGGCCAGGTCCATGAAGGGAAACAGAAACAGGGGGTAACAGACTCAAAGGGGCCAGGGTGACACAGACAGTACATCAGGGGAACAGGGCGAAGCAATCAGTCCATCCGGCGGCCGGGGTGAAGCAAACAGTCCATCAGACGGCCGGGGTGAAGCAAACAGCCCACCATCAGGTGGCCGGGGCGAAGCGAACAGTCCATCGGGCGGCCAGGGTGGAAACTTTCCCTCGGGCGACCAGGGTGGAGACGACCCCTCAGGCGGCCACGGCGGAGACGACCTTTCGGGTGGCCAGGGCGGAGACTCTCTCTCGGGCGGCCAAGGAACAGGCATCACCGGCTCAGGAACAGACGCCACCGGCTCAGACACTGGAACTGGCACCACCGGCTCGGGCACTGGAACTGGCAACACCGGCTCGGGCACTGGAACTGGCACCACCGGCTCGGACACTGGAACTGGCACCACCGGCTCGGGCACTGGAACAGGCACCACCGGCTCAGGAACTGGAACAGACTCCACCGGCTCAGGAACTGGAACAGACTCCACCGGCTCAGGAACTGGAACAGACTCCACCGGCTCAGGCAATGGAACAGACTCCACCGGCTCAGGCAATGGAACAGACTCCACCGGCTCAGGCAATGGAACAGACTCCACCGGCTCAGGCAATGGAACTGGCACCACCGGCTCAGTCACAGGAACAGGCACCACCGGCTCGGGCTCAGGAACAGGCACCACCGGCTCGGGCACTGGAACAGGCACCACCGGCTCAGGCACTGGAACAGGCACCACCGGCTCGGGCTCAGGAACAGGCACCACCGGCTCGGGCACTGGAACAGGCACCATCAGCTCAGGCTCAGCTGGGCAGATACTAGGCTGGATGAAGAACTTAGGCGGGACCGGCAAGGCTAGCAGCGTGGGCGGGGCCGGCAGGACTAGCAGCGTGGGCGGAGCCAGCAAGACTAGCAGCGTGGGCGGGCCCGGCAGGGCGAGCAGTGTGGGCGGGGCCGGCAGGGCTAGCAGCGCGGGCGGGGCCGGCAGGGCTAGCAGCGCGGGCGGGGCCGGCAGGGCTAGCAGCGCGGGCGGGGCCGGCAGGGCTAGCAGAAGGGGCGGGGCCGGCAGGGCTAGCAGCCCATGGACGGCCTCCGGGACGGCCCTCCTCACCGCGGTAGCAGCAACGACCTCCGAGACAGCTTCCCTCTCCACAGCCGCCGTGGCTTCAGAGACAGCTTCCCCCTCCACAGCCGCAGTTGCTTCAGAGACAGCTTCCCCCTCCACAGCCGCAGTTGCTTCAGAGACAGCTTCCCCCTCCACAACAGCAGCGGCCTCAGGGACAGCTTCCTCCCTCTCAGCAACAGCGACTTCCAGGGCATTGGGGGAATCGGGGGTCTTCCTCCTCCTCCGTCGCTTACGGCGGTGAGGTGCAGGCTCTGAGCTGGGCTCTGGGGTTTGAGCGGTGTCTGTGCTGGGCAGCGGGGATGCACTCTCTGGGCTGGGCAGCGGCGATGCACTCTCTGGGCTGGGCAGCGGCGATGCACTCTCTGGGCTGGGCAGCGGCGATGCATTCTCCGGGCTGGGCAGCGGCGATGCATTCTCCGGGCTGGGCAGCGGCGAGGCACTCTCTGGGCTGGGCAGCGGCGAGGCACTCTCTGGGCTGGGCAGCGGCGAGGCACTCTCTGGGCTGGGCAGCGGCGATGCACTCTCTGGGCTGGGCAGCGGCGATGCACTCTCTGGGCTGGGCAGCGGCGATGCAGCTTTCTTTGAACTGAGCAGCGATGAAGCCTTCCTTGAGCTGGGCAGCGATGAAGCCTTCCTTGAGCTGGGCAGCGATGAAGCTTTCTCTGAACTGGGCAGCGATGAAGCTTTCTCTGAGCTGGGCAGCGATGCAGCTTTCTCTGAACTGGGCAGCGATGATGCGTGGGAGGCTGTTGTATCCCGCTGGCTTCGATGGTGGAGATACATCGTGAACCTCACAAAATCCAAAATTTCCAGCCCTTTCATTTCCCATTGGGGCAATGGATCATCCAAACAACCATTAAGGATATCCTTCAGGGAGGCGTCATTGTGGCCTAGGTCTTGTGCCATTCTGAAGAAGGTTTTAGAAAATTCACTTACAGCTTGACCCCGTTGGCGTAAGCCCATCAATTCCTGAAACCTTCTCCTCCTCTCCTTCTGAGTGATGGTGGAAGGAGCCTCAACCACCGAACTGCTGGATCCCTTCATCCTTGGTGGATCAATCTGTCACGACCGCACAGAGAGAAAAGAGCACGGGATCCAAATGCAGTGTGGTGAGGCTTTATTTCAGGGCAATCCAAAAATCAAGGTCCAAACATAGGCAGGGGTCGAAAATCCAGACAGGCAATATCAAAACAACAAACAGGCAAGGCAGGAAAACACGAGAACTGGAGTGGCGTGACATACAACATTGATCCACAAAGAACACAAAACAAACAGGGCATTAAATACATGCATGACGAGGGGAAAACGAGAGACAGCTGGTGATTACAATTACTAACACCTGAGTGTAATACACAGACAGGAATTGTGGGAGTTGAAGTTCATGTGCATGACACCGTGGGGAAAAGGAGGACATCTAGTGGATACACGGGGAAACACAACCAGACACTGTGACATGGTCACCTCAATTTTGCTATGAGCATTATACCACAAGGCAGAGCCTTTATTTCTCGGCTGTTAACTATGGCTCATTCTGTCCCAAAATTAAGTGATCCGATCCAGATAGATGATGGATGTTTGTCCGATATCAAATTTTGGACTCAGTTGCTTAATGATTGGAACGGTATTTCTTTCTTTTACAATGATTCTTTTGAATCCTCCGCAGACTTACATCTATTTACCGATGCTGCCCCATCTATTGGCTTCGGTGGTTATTTTCAAGGGCAATGGTTCGCAGAGAAATGGCCAAACGAATTTCCTAAGACAAAATCAGGCTCCGTGTCTTCTGCGCTCTACGAGATCTATCCTTTAGTCTTAGCTAGCGTAATCTGGGGTTCAGCGTGGTCAAGGAAACGCATTTTGTTGTTTTGCGATAACGAAGCCACTGTTGCCATAATCAATAAAGGCAGGTCATCGTGCCAAACGATCATGCCTTTTTTGAGACGCTTAATCTGGCAATCAGTCACTTTCAATTTCATTATTAAAGCTGCTCACATACCCGGGCACTGCAACGTTATTGCTGATGCGCTTTCCCGCTTTCGTTTTCAGACGTTCAGACGGCTTTGCCCTTCAGCCAATATGGAACCAACACCCTGCCCTCCCCTATCAGCAACTATGTTAAATTAGACGATTTGCAAAGATCAGATAGACATTACATGTCTAAAGGAGTTGCTCCTTCAACTTTCAAAGCTTACACTTCCGCTTGGTCTTCTTTTCTAATGTTTTGCTTTTCCTTTCAGATTCCTTTATTTCCTATCCTGGTTACGACTGTTTGCTCTTTTCTTGTTTTTAATTTCGAAAATCGCAATTTAAAAATTTCCTCAATTCGCAGATTGCTCGCCGGCATTCAATTTTATGCAAAATATTTTAATCCCGATTTTCCAAGTCTCTTCACTGCTTCTTCTGTTCGATTACTGCTCAAAGGCATAGCTAAATCCTCTACGGTTTCCCCCGATAAAAGGTTGCCTTTTTCTCTACCTTTATTGCAAAGATTAATCCTTTCCCTACGCAATGGCCTTTTTTCCACGTACTCTAATATTCTGCTAGAAGCGGTGTTTTTAACTGCTTTCTATGGATTTATGCGCCCAGGTGAATTCACTTCAGCATCTAAACAATTTGATCCCGTCCGCGGTCTTTCTATCTCCGACTTACACTTCTCACCTAACTTCTTTACACTTTTTCTCAAGCACTCTAAAAATGACTCTCTAGGTTCTGGCGTTTCAATAACAATTTCTAAAATTAGCAATAATTTTTGCCCCTTCTCATCTATGATTAGATTCCTTAAAATCCGCCCCAGAGCCTCAAATCACTCACCCCTATTCTCACTTTCTAACGGAGCACCTCTTTCCAAAACCTGGTTCAGATCTCATCTAGTTTCTGTTTTAAAAAGCTGTAGTCTATCCCCTTCCCTGTATACCGGACACTCATTCAGGATTGGAGCAGCTACTACAGCAGCTGAACGTGGCGTTCCTACAGCAGCTATCAAGATCCTGGGAAGATGGTCTTCCTCTGCATTTGAGTCTTATATAAGACCTGATCTAAAGATCATCCTTGAAGCTCAGCAAGCTCTGCAGTAACAATTCAGGTAAATACCTATGCAACTACTGGTGGTGGTGCCAAGCTCTATATATTTGTCTATAGTTCAGTTGCATAACTCGTGCTATGGATTAGTTGCCGTCGTCTGTGCCACTCTTCTATGTGTGGCTCAGCGTGGCCTTGTCTATGTGCGGCTCAGCGTGGCCTCGTCTATGTGTGGCTCAGCGTGGCCTAGTCACGTGTGGCTCAGCATGGCCTTGTCTATGTGCGGCTCAGCGTGGCCTCGTCTATGTGTGGCTCAGCGTGGCCTAGTCACGTGTGGCTCAGCGTGGCCTTGTCTATGTGTGGCTCAGCGTGGCCTAGTCATGTGTGGCTCAGCGTGGCCTTGTCTATGCGTGGCTCAGCGTGGCCTAGTCATGTGCGGCTCAGCGTGGCCTAGTCATGTGCGGCTCAGTGTGGCCTAGTCATGTGCGGCTCAGCGTGGCTTACTCCATGCGCGGCTCAGCGCGGCCTCATCTATGCATGTTCTAAATCAATTTAAAGCTTGTTTAAGTGTTAGCAAACGCGTAAATGTTTTGTGTAATTACAGCAGCAGGTATCTCGCATTAATGTATACCTTAACATTATTTTATAGAATTACCGTTCCCTCGACGATATAAATGGAACTCTATTATAAGCTATCAGCCTACGAGAATTGATGATTTCCATGTCTATTATGCTGCTTGCTAACTCTTTTTATTTTTTCTTCTATATTTTAGGTACGACACGATAGACGGCCGGCAGGTATATTTTCTTTTCCGTTTTTGGTGGTGGGCTCCGTTCCAGTGGAATTATTCTTCCACCAATTTTTGGGGGTCGGCTGCGCCCCTGCCTTCATCTTCAGGCAGGAAATGCTGAATCCGTACCCTCGGCCAAATAGTTTATTGCATATATTGCTTGCTGGGTCATTAATAAATGGATGATTGTTACAATATCTTCTCCCGAGTCTTTCTGGTAGAAATGAAAGCTTTAGCATAAGTTCTGCTGGGAAGACTCAATTGTTTGCGTCACTTATTACATTCTCATTTATCCAATCACGTTCTAATAATAGAAGTATAAAGGACCCGTACTTACACTTGTCTGAGTTCGCAGATGCTGAACGCTTCACTCACCACCATCCACCCCACCACCACCAAGATGGTTTCCTCCACTAATAAGAAGGCTTCTTCTCTCCATCTTTATCACCGCAGGATGTTCCTTCCCCTCCAACCACCCCACCACCACCAGGACGGTCCCTTCCATACATCACAGGGGGTCGGCTGCGCCCCTGCCTTC
Source organism: Leuciscus leuciscus (assembly GCF_965113295.1). Taxonomy (NCBI): domain Eukaryota; kingdom Metazoa; phylum Chordata; class Actinopteri; order Cypriniformes; family Leuciscidae; genus Leuciscus; species Leuciscus leuciscus. The sequence goes on from NC_138740.1 coordinate 10,913,057, forward strand.
ATCTTCAGGCAGGAAATGCTGAATCCGTACCCTCGGATTGCGAGTTACGGACGGGGTCTACGCCAAATAGTTTATTGCATATATTGCTTGCTGGGTCATTAATAAATGGATGATTGTTACAATATCTTCTCCCGAGTCTTTCTGGTAGAACTCTATGCCATGTGCCGTTGAGTTGCCGAATGTTGGTGCGGGTCCCTCATGTCAGGCACCTTGTGTCTCATTCGACGCTTCAAAAGAGGATCGGATGTCGGTTACTACATCAAAGAATGGGCTTTTGTCCTCTGGAGAGGATGAGGAGGCTGAGCTGCCCCCCTCAGGGAACGAATCAGATTCAAGGTTGACGGCCATGCTTTCCCAGGCCACCGCGGGCATCGGGCTCGAGTGGAACCCTCCACCGTGTCCCGAGCACTCGCAGTTGGATGATTGGTTCCTGGGTGCCTTTCTTCCTGGAGGTGCGTGAGGGGGGTTCAGAAGTCATGGAAGGCACCTTTCACTGCCTAAAGCTGTACTTCTTCCTCCTCCGCTCTCACTACCCTCAATGGTGGGGCCGCCATAGGGTACTTGGACATTCTACAGGAGGAGCGTGCATTTACGGTGAACTTATACCCGCAAAGTGCCGCCACCTGGCGGAATCGTCCACGCCCCTCCTCAAGGCGAGTACGACGTCAGCAGCCCCCTCTCTCTCTCTCTCTCTCTCTCTCTCTGGCATATGTCTTTAGATCTTCAGTTCTGTTGAGGCGAGGCAGTCCAGCGTCCTATGATCAAGGTCAATTTAACCACATTCGCCGTTCCGTGGCCGATATATGGAGAAGCTAGTTAAAATGTGTTCCACATTATAGTGGGTCTCCGCACTCGCATTGAGGACTATCTGCGATGCCCCAATTCATCATTGCTGCCCCAAAGTGTCCCACACCTATCCTCAGGCGGTTGAGGATTGTCAAGTCACCTTTATTTATATAGCGCTTTTTACAATACAGATTGTATCAAAGCAGCTTCACAGTGATAACATGAAAATAATACAACAAAGTTTGTTTCTAGAAGAAAATTGCGTCATCGTCCACCTTAACCCATTTAAACCGGATCACACATCTGTGTGTGTTTACCATTAAGCCCGGATCACGCGTCTGTGTCATTTTGAGCGGTGTCGTCTTTTTCAAGGCACATGGCCAATTATATGCACTGTAATTGGCTGAAATATTCTTGGGGTGAGTGACAGAAATGCTTAGGGATTTTTTTTTTAACTCATGTGACTAGTAAAATGCTTTGTGATTGGTCGAAATAAGCCTACACATACACCGCATTTTTAAACACCGTGCTAGCGATCCGTCATGGCTGACTCAAGTGATGGAAGTGATATTGATGAAGTTATGGAGGATGACACAGGACCAGATGCAAATGATATCCCAGATGATTTAGATGTACCAGCCGATCGCGTAGTTAGAGAGCAGTGGATCTTAGCGATGTTTCGAGAGGAAGAGGAGGATATGCGCGACTTCGTTGGCTTCCAAGAAGAATGGAAGACCGACAACTTTCACTCTCGTGAGAAGATCCCGTATAAACGCGAACCAGGCGTCAAGATAGAGCTTCCAGATGTTGTTACACCAATACAGGTATTCTCCCGTGTTTTCACGGAGGAGTTGTGGATGCGACTAGTAACACAAACGAATCTTTATGCTGAACAATCACGAAGCGCAACTCCATCAAACAGCAAGTGGGTACCGGTCACAATTGTTGAAATGAAGACTGTCATTGGACTGTGTCTTGCCATGGGGATCCTTGACCTGCCATCACGTAGAGATTTCTGGCGTCAGAAAAAGTGGCTTTTTCGAACGACCATTCCCCAAGCCATTTCAAGGGACAGATTTGCCATCATCTGGAGGTAGGCTAATAATAATAACAATACACACATACTGTGTGTGTGAGAGTGAGGGTGAGGGTGTGTGTGTGTGTGTGTGTGTGTGTGTGTGTGTGTGTGTGTGTGTGTGTGTGTGTGTGTGTGTGTGTGTGTGTCTGTGAGTGAGTGTGTGTGTGTGTGTGTGTGTGTGTGTGTGTGTGTGTGTGTGTGTGTGTGTGTGTGTGTGTGTGTGCAGGCCTGTCGCGACAAGGCAGGCAAACCAAGTAATTGCTTGGGGCCCCGAGCTGGCCTGGGGCCCCAAGACAACGACTGGTTAAGAATAAAATGCAACGACAAACTGTGTGAGCGCCCCTTTGATAGTCAATGCAGTAAAGTGCAATGACACTGTTATCGGGATCCCCCTCAAGGGGGCCCCTCTCAGTAGTCGCTGACAGCAGCCAGCCAACCACGTGATCTCTGCTGCCGGCAAAATACAAAAACTCCTCGGCAGTCATCATGAAGCGGAATTATGCTTCAGGAAGCCAGAAAAGAATGAATAGAAAGGAAGAGGAGGATAAGAAAAAACAAGATAGTGGTAAGTAGGGGTGTAACGATACACGTATTCGTATTGAACCGTTCGGTACGAGACTTTCGGTTCGGTGTTCGGTACGCATTTTCAAACCGAACCCTAGTTCGATTATTAGTTGGATAATTAGTTGGATAATTTTTCCTGCGGACCAAAATTTCGTTATTTCAAATGTAGGCGCGTTGCTCGTGGCAAGCGCGCTCATAATGTAGAGACGCCGGCGCGACCACAACATTGCCCAACATCAAATGGCAAACGTAATGTAAGCGGAACGAAACTGAGCTACTCGTTATTGTGTGGTTGACGGACCGTTGTTTATCAGTTTGGACCAGTGCAGCGCGAGCCGATCATGATCATGCGACACTGTTACTACACAGCGCTAATAAGAGATCCAGTAAAGAAAGCATTTGAATTCGCCACAGAAGTAATAACATCGCTGCGAGATCTAGAAACATTCACATAGTTTGGCAGGAATAGTAGGCTATAATGCCTTCAAGTAACATTACGCGGTTTTATTTTTACATTATGAATACAATGCAAATGTTAATCTTAACTAAAATAAACATTTGTTTATAACTACTACAATATTACATTTATTTTTTTCCAAGGAGCTGTTTTGTTTTATATGCTCCTAAGAAGAGCCAATTATAGCTCCAGAATTGCTCAAAGTAAAAAGAAATCATATTTTATGATAAAAAAAGGAAAGAAAAATAAATAAATCAAGGAAATTGGCATTTCTTTATTTTTGCTGTATCGAAAACATACCAAACCGTAACACATGTGTATCGTATTGAACCGAACCGTGAATTTTGTTACACCCCTAGTGGTAAGTGATAAATTACACTGGATGAAATAGCTCCACTTGTCTTGTACAAATGGTGTAATTTTGCAGCAGGTAGGCTAGAAAAAATATGTTTATATTAGCTACCTGCCTGACGGCAAATGCTGCTTGTAACAAACAGTTAGTGCAACTTTTTTTTCGAACGGACGGAATAGGGTTACATATTATGTTTTTTTATTGGGGGGGGGCCTCCATGTCCATTTTGCTTGGGGCCCCCAAATTCCTTCAAACGGCCCTGTGTGTGTGTGTGTGTGTGTGTGTGTGTGTGTGTGTGTGTGTGTGTGTGTGTGTGTGTGTGTGTGTGTGTGTGTGTTTGTGTGTGTGTGTGTGTGTGTGTGTGTGTGTGTGTGTGTGTGTGTGTGTGTGTGTGTGTGTGTGTGTGTGTGTGTGTGTGTGTCTGTCTGTAAGTGAGTGAGTGTGTTATAATTTGATGCTGATACTAATGACAATAAATGAATAAATGTCTAAAGATGATGATTGATAATAATTGATTATGGATAACAATACAAAATAAATAGGATGCAATAGACAATGCTAGCTTATGAGTGTGTGTGAGTGAGAGTCTGTCTGTCTGTCTGTCTGTCTGTGTGTGTGTGTGTGTGTGTGTGTGTGTGTGTGTGTGTGTGTGTGTGTGTGTGTGTGTGTGTGTGTGTGTGTGTGTGTGTGTGTGTGTGTGTTATAATTTGATGCTGATACTAATGATTACTGATAAAGTGTAATTATACAAACACATGACAATGAAAGCTCATAATAATAATAACAACAACAATAATGTGTCATTCACTATCCAACTTGCTAAGTGCATTTTCAGGTATCTCCACTTGCAAGACAACAGCAAAGATGTGAACCGCTCTGACAAGCTCTGGAAAGTCAGATGGTACCTTGACTACCTGAAAGATCGATTCCAGGAACTGTACGAAGTGGATGGCTTTGTCAGCGTGGATGAAAGTATGGTGAAATTCAAGGGGAGACTCGCTTTCCGGCAATATCTTCCTCTCAAACCCACCAAGTGGGGCATCAAGGTGTGGGTTATGGCTGAAAGCTCCACCGGGTATGTATCAAACTTCCAGGTCTACACCGGACGTGAGGGGGGGAGTAGCGAGAAGGGCCTTGCGCACCGCGTTGTGATGGATCTGGCTAGACCATACATTGGGTCCCATCTCTCAATTTTTATGGATAACTTTTATTCCGGGGTGCCGCTTTTTGAAGATCTGAAGGCTCATGGTCTGTATGCGTGTGGCACCGTTCGATCAAACAGAAAGGGAATCCCCCCAAAACCGCCTGCCATGGATAGGCATCAGTACCAAGTGTCTCAGAAGGATGACCTGACTTTCTGTGCTTGGCGAGATACAAAGGTCGTTCTGGTACTGTCAAATTACCACGAGCCCATGGCAGAAGGGACTGTCAGGAGAAGACAGGGAGACATCCAGACAGAGGTCACAGTGCCAGCGTGCCTTTCTGACTATCAGAAGCACATGAAGGGGGTCGATCTACTGGATCAGATGACAAGCTACTATCAGTTTCAGCATCGGTCCAAGAAATGGTGGCGGAGGCTCTTTTTCTTTTTCCTTTCGGTCAGCTGCTACAATTCTTACATTGCTGCAAGGAGTGCTGGAGCCTACAAGGGTGGCTACAAAGAGTGGCAGGAGGACCTTGCACAGGAACTTGTCACCCCTGTGACAGCAAAGAGTGCTCCTCAGTGCGCCGCAGCACCTGTGGCAGCCTCAGCCGAGCACGACTGTGAAAAAATCTTCGACAAGAGAAAGATCTGCAGGGAATGTTCACTGTCGAAGAGTGAGGCCCGTCCTGGTGCAACAGTGTATGGCTGCAGACAGTGCAATGTGCCACTGCACATTCAGTGCTTTGGAAAGCATTACCGCAGCACTCGACAGTGAATGATGAGTTGTGTTGAGTTGAATGTATGAGTTGAGACTGTACTGTTCTGTTGATCTGTACACTCACCACCAAGTTATGAATATGGTTTCTTAGTGCTATGGTTTCTCTGACGCTTTTATATACAAATTTTAACAAAATTAACTTAAATTATTGAAATTGTTATGTAAAGAAGAAGTAACCCTTTGTTTTGTTTTGGGTTTTTTCTATAACTTTGTATCAGTGATGTTCACTTGTCACTTTGGTTCCTCAAAAGTATGAAATAATGGCTGCAGACAGTGCAATGTGCCACTATACATGCAGTGCTTCGGAAAGCATTACCGCAGCATTTGACAGTGAATGATGAGTTGTGTTGAGTTGAGACTACTGTTCTGTTGATCTGTACACTCACCACCATGTTATGAATATGGTTTCTTAGTGCTATGGTTTCTCTGACGCTTTTATATACAAATTTTAACAACATTTACATAAATTAATATTGAAATTGTTATGTAAAGAAGTAACCCTCTGTTTTGTTTTGGTTTTTTTTCTATAACTTTGTATCAGTGATGTTCACTTGTCACTTTGGTACCTCAAAAGTATGAAATAATGAAATAAAAACGGATCTGTACTGATTTTCAAAATATTCTTGATTTTTTTGTTGTTTATAGATTTAAAAAAAAAATGCAGTTTAAGATTATGGCCAAGCAAGTCAGTCAAGTTGAAAGCCAAAGAAGTAAACTCTCAAATGCTTTTTATTCCATGTTTTTATCTGCTATAGAGCCTGAGAAATTAAGATTTTAGTAGGCTTTGACAAATTTTGACAAATATTTCTGGAAACCCTTAGGTTTTGGGAGGGGGTTTACAGAAAAGTACTTAGGTATAAAAAGGCCTTTTTTAGCAGGCGTTTTAGGCCTTAATGGGTTAAGTAAGGTAGATCAATAATATTGTTGAATATTAAATGTCCCCAACTAAGCAAGCCAAAGGCCAATGCAACAGTGAGAAGGAACCAAAACTCCATTAGGTGACAGAATGGAGAAAAAACCTTGGGAGAAACCAGGCTCAGTCGCGGGGCCAGTTCTCCTCTGGCCAACGAGCGAACAGTGTATGATTATGATTCAGGCAGCATTACAGGTCAGAAGTCAGATTGGATCAGAACATTCAGAATATTTATCCAGTTCCATCTTTTGTCCACTGCTTTCTGGGCAGGTGCTGGCCAGGAACGTCCATGGGCTCTTCAACGTAGAGGTGTAGCCGAGATGGTTCCGCTGACTTCCACTGCTCCCTCCATTTCGCCTTGACCCAGGCAGCCTTGTCGTTTGCCTTCTTGTTGGCTAATGTTCACTGGCTCGTTTTGTTACCACTTGGAGGTGATTGGGCTCCCAGGCAGGACCCCATGACGTCAGTCCAACATAGCATCTCCATTCCCTCCTTCAGATAACAGGGGTTACTTTAGTTCTCAAGTTCAAGACTGCAGTCCAAAACAATCTAATCTCTATATAGGCAAAAAGTTAACTTTTTGTGAAAAAGTAGTGTTGATGAGGTTTGCTTTAAAAAAAAAAAAAAATTGTGAAAGGGCAATCTACATTATTATATAACTCTATTTATAGCATCCTCAATCCACAGAAAGACAAATAACAAACAATGTATTGTGTCTTGTGTAACGAATGGATTTAATCCAAAATGTTCTAGACCTCATAAAACCTTCCCCCTCTCCCCTGTTGTCAGCGGCCCTAAACCAGTTCTCTTCAAAGGCCGTTATCACCTCTGCTCTCCTGAACGATCTGAGACTGTGTCTGCCACCCTCAAAGACAGCACGAGAGTCCAGACGGCACTAGCCATTTGATTAAAGACTATAGAGATAAACTTCAATACACAAAGGACATTTACTCCATTCTTACCCACAAACTTTCCCAAATGTTTCTAGTATTTCTCCTGTGTTTTATGCATGTCCCTATGTTTTATTAGTTATGATTCTTTAGTTATGTAAGAGTAACTTCAAATGTTGATATCCAAAGATGATGTATCACTGATTTAATGTCTTCAAACCCCCTCTTTCTTGGTATCAAAAGAATCCTCTTATGATTTTATAATCACTGGTATACAATATGTTATGATAAATTGCATCATTATATTTTTACCATACTTTTGTGTAAATTCTCCATGCCAGCATGAACATGCAAATGAAGATGAACAAAAACTTTCTTCCGGTCATCTTGGATTGGCCACCTCATCGGGTGGGTGTGAACTGGGTGTGAACTGATAGGACTTTTAAGAGTATCTGATTAGGTCAGATCTTTTCTCAATCTCTTTGAGACAACATTCTCCTGTCTTCTTCCGGCAAATTCATCTTCAAGTTAACTAATTTTGGATTCAACGTCGACCACACCAAGAACCCAAACGAACGCTTCAGCGCACGCCAGGCGAAATCCTCAAGAATCTCCTTCATCTGGACTTGTTCAGCAACCGAAGTCAATGCAAGTACCTGTTCGCAGCCTTTAGATCCGTTTGTAAGTTATTGTGCCCCTTTAAGGTGACCCTGATTCTCTGATGTTTCTCGTAGGTTGTGGTTAACTGATTGTAATCTTGCCATTCTCTTTTCTTCTCTCTCTCTTTCTTTACTTTCTTGATTCTGTATACAATCTTTGCTTAGTTTAGTTGTGTTTGTAGCCTACCTTAGTTTCGTTTATTAAACCATTATATTCACGCTCCATTGTCTCTGTGTTTGCCACTCACAAAAATATCGAAGTCACTTAAACATCTTGATCTAGCGATACCTATGCTATTACCCTGCTAGTACTTTATCTACTTTAGTTGGAAAAGGTTATTCTATCTTGGCCAGGAAGATAATATTTTTCCAAGAATTAATAATTGATTATGCTTTCTGTTCATTGGATGAACTGATTAAATAATTGTACTATTAATTCTGCTACAGTCAATTCTAAAAATAATTAAAATATTTATAATTAATTATAATCCGTTAAAATTTATTTATATCCACACTTCGCGACCTCTTCCGATCTATGGACGAGCCGAACCTGTGAACCCTCCATCAGTCTGACCATTCATTTTATTGATGGCTGGGAGCTGAAATCCGCATGTCAGTTACTTTCCAAATGAACACACCAGGGAGATCATCGCAGAATGCACTCTCTATACTTGTAGAAAACTGGTGAACTTACTATCATTCCTTGTTATTTATACTGCTAAATATAACTTAATCAATATCACACATTATCCTGACATCGCTAGCTTCAATCTAAATCGTTATTGCTAGCACAACACGCTAGTAATTCGCTAGCCTGTAAGCGTGCCATCCGTGCGCTCTTTATTTAATTATTTATTCTCTAGCGCGCTCGCGCCTTCCGTGCGCTCTTTATTTTTTTTATTTTTTTTTCTCTCGCGCCTTTTACGAGTTCATCAAAAAACTGTGGTGAGTATCAGTCAACAAACACGGTGAGTCATGTCATCTTCTCCTCTTATTGTCACCTGCACCTCATGTAACATGTATAGCATAGCCTTCTCTGCCAGCACAGGTTTTACATGTGATAAATGCAGGGAGATAGTCAGGCTGGCGGAGAAGATTTCAGAACTAGAGACACACATCCAATCTTTAATCGAGGTTAATCCACTGCAAGAACGAATATTCTCCTCACAGAGCGATGAGCGTGTTCCTCATCTAACGTTATATTTGTCTGATTACAGTGCGTGTTCCATTGCAATCCCCGTGATAAACTAATGTTATAAGCTCATCTGTCTGTTCAATGAATTCTCGCGTAAACACTGCGTGTGTCAGAGTGTAATTGAATAGGATTTATTTAAGACATTGAAACTTAACCAACAGTTAGAAACCCTGTTGTTTTTGTGTGCTCAGATAAAATTGCACAGAGACGATCCGCCGAGATCGCTATTGTTCCATCTATTACATCGCAAAGCTGTCCTTTAAAGTTAATCACTCTTAAAAAAAAAACTGAGTGAAGCCCAAAACAGCTACGAGTGGTGTATTTGTAGTTTTGAAATGCGCCGACATTTCACGTAATATGATCGACTGTACGTGCATATTCTTTGAACATTGTTGAAATGTGCCGACATTTCATGTAACATGCTTAAACTGTTTACAAACTGTAATTCACATGTTCGCCCACTAGCGTTTGTTTTGTCGCCATAGTTACAATCGTGACACGGAAGTCTTAACCACCGCTTCCGGGTGAACTCGGACCCCTCGCATGATCAGAGCCACAGCAAAGCCCGTCTGGCTACAGTGTAAACAAACCCTTTGGTGGCTAGGCTAGCTAACCCTTGGCTAAGCTAACCTAGGCAGTTGTTTACAGTGAGGCCTATATTCTAAAGCCCTAAGCATTATTTACGGTTATCAGTAGTATTAACATCAGTGGTTAAATACAGTGTCTGTTTGAACAATGTTAAAGTGATTTAACCATTTAAACACCTTGACTGTTAACAGTTACACCTGTTGGTATTTTCTTCTTTCTTATTTTACCCGTCTCATATTTTAATTACCCATATTTTCCGTGAAAAGGAAAATTTCGGTTCACAATTATTAATTTTGTTTACCTGCATTTTACTTAAAAAAGAAAATACTGGTTTGTGATTATTAATTTAAAAAAAAAAAAAAAAGAAAAAAAAGAAGGAAATATTAAATTAAAATTGAAGTTTTATTTTTCTAAACAGGTAATTTCTAATGATTTCTAGATTTATTTTTAATAATTCTAATTTCATAATTTTCCTAATTTCTAAAATTCTCTTTTAGATCCAATCACTTCAGGTGAATGAGTCTTGAACTGTAAAAGTTAAGAACTTATTCCACCAACATTTTCCCTATTACAAATATTGTTAGACTCATACTTGCTCATTTATTGTTATTGCGTTGTATCCTCCTTTTCTCATTTCTTTCAGTTGTGGTTATAAACTTAACCATTCTATTTTACTTATTAATTTACCTCTTTATTTAATTTCCCTTTTCTTATTTTGTCCATTATCATTATTACTTTCTTTCATCTTTATTACCTCTTCCTTACCTTTTTTTTTGCTTGGGAGCGACACACCTGAGCCTCAATAGGAAAGATTGCTCATTACGTGTTTCAAATAAATCAGAGATAACCCTCTTACAAAAGTTTTATTTTTGAATGTTTAGTTGTTTGGCAACTGTCAATTCTATACTCGTAGTTCAACAAAGGCTCCGGGAGCCATTTGTGGATCCAATCTCCTTCCCTCCTTCCCTTCTCACATCTTTCCTGTGCTGTCCTGCTTTATTCCATCCCATTCTTCGCATTTGTAGGGAACATACCTGGGAGAACCATCAATCGATTCTAAAGAAAGAGAAAGATAATCTTTCCAAAGAAATCATTCGGTATTTGATTTTTAATCAAACCCTCTCTTGTTCTTCATGCATTTGTAAACGCAATTTACAATTTGACATCTTATCCAAGATCAATTAACATAGACAAGTGTTAAGCAACCGTAGCCTTCAAAGCATCCCAGCTGTAAGCGGTCCAACTGACGGTGTGTGGTGTCAAACTAACAAAAGAGGTATCAACATTATTATTGTATTATTTTTCTTTGTGAACATAAACAATAATATTATTTACCTTTCTGGAAACAGATTCTCACTGATAGGAAGCATTTACGAGAAAAATTATATTTCTCTTAGTTGAGAATTTTCTTTTTTTTCTTTTTCATTGAAATTGGTTTTTAACCTCTCTCTCTTGTCCCTTTACTCAGTTGAGTGACAGTCCTCAAATCACGAGTTGAAACCAGCTTTTCATTGATAGAAAATATTTATAAAAAAAAATTCTCCCATTGAAAAAAAAATTTCCTTTCAATTGAGATTTGTTTTAACCTTTTTCTCTCTTTCCCTCACTTAGTTTAGTGACGAAGTTTCCACATCACTAGCCTACCTGTCTACACTGAGACCAACACTTTACATTACAACACTTCACTATTGTTGTACAGTCACTTAAACAACACTTAGCTGTTCAACCACATATAGGCTTACACCCCACACAGATCTGTGTCAGTCTCTTCACCCCAGCGTGCCAACATGTCGTGGACAACAAACCCCACTGCCCAAAGGGACGACGTGGAAGCCTTGCTCAGAGGCATTACAGACTGCCTCACACCAAAGACAATTGAGCTGTTATTATTTTTAATAATAATCATAATTCTGAGAAGATTCCTGACACATGATTCAAGCCAGAACCACAACCACGTGGAACTAACCAAGATTATCTGTTCCCTAAGCAATGCCTTCACAGCCCAGCTGACACTAAGCGACAAGCACACCACCCACCTTCAGGAGGAGCTGACACGTGCCCAGAGCCGCATAGACAAACTGGAAGTGAAAGTCCAGGACGACTTCAAGCGTCAGACCACTGAGTTCCTGAGAGAGCTGATGCACATTCAACACTGCACAGACCAGCTCAAAGTGAAAGCTCAAGTGCCTGATGAAGTGGAGCAAGAAACAAAGAAACAAGTTGACAAGCTCCAAGAAGCCCTTGCAGTCACTGAACGTGACAAACAAGAATTAAAGACTGTCCAGAAGCACCTGGTAAACCAACTCCAGGCTGTTGAACATCAGCTAGAGAAAGCTAAAGCTGACATTAAAGACAAGAACTCTGAAATTAATGCTCTGAAAGACCACCTGGAAAGGTGCAGTGCTGAAATCGACCATCTGACCCAACAGCGAGATGACGCCAACGACGAGCTCTACGCGGTCAGAGATGAACTCCAGCATGTTTTCCAACAGAAACCAGAGCCAAGAAGGGAGAGACCTCCCTCAGCATCACCACTGCTGAGCAGAACAGAGTCCTCCATCCAAGAACTGGCATACAGTGAAAGAAGTGAATGGCCACAACCCAAAACGTCACAGGCCTTCACCACAGAACTGTTCACTGCCAACAAGCAACGAGAGCTCATCCAGGCAGACTCCAAAGCTGCACAGGGGATGACCTTTAACCCTCTGAGGTCTGAGCTGTTTTCTGGGCTCTGGAGGTGTTCTGACATGCTCTGACATTTGTGTTTTTTTCTGTTACTAGTGACATTTTCATGGCTAAAGTCTAATTACACTGTATTTAGCACAAACTCTGCTACAATAATATATCAGCAGCATGTATGTAAAAGTTTGTAGTTTTGAGATAATGACATTTATGCGTGGTTTGTGAAAATGCAAAAAAAAATTCTCACTGAAATAAGGCCATGAAACCCATACTGATTATTTCTTCACAAGACTTTTGAAAATTGTATGACATAGCCTAGAATATTTGCTCCAAAACTATGTGAAAATCACCCTGACTGCTCATTCAGATAAGACAATATATTGATTTAAAATTTCTAAGACGTGTTTTGTGTGACAAAGCCATATGCGAAGAGGCGTGATCATCTCGTGAATATGTAAGCCTTCAACACCTGAGAAAGACAAAGACACTCCCCTAACTGCCCTATTAGGAGCGATCAGGCCCTGTCATTCAGAGCAACCTTGCACAAAGAATGAGGAGATTTAAAAAAGAATGGCTTTTAGATTGTTTGGATTTATTTACAACACAACACAATCCAAAAATACAAATGACAAAAGAGCACATTGAAAACAATGATCCAAAGACAGAGACCTTTGTGCCATTCCTAAAAACATTGTACATACCTTTCATTTCCAAGGTGTTTGATTTTCACTTTACCATGTTCATGTACATAGACTCATGTGAATGTTGAAGTCAGCAGGACTCAGTTGCATCTGGTCCCTGAAAGAAAAAAAAAAAGAAAAAACTGTGAACATACTGATATCAAGAGAAACTATAGGGCTGCACGATTTTGGGAATAGATTTTAGATTTTTCTGGTTAAAATTTCTTTTTAAAATTCACAGAATACACACACACACACACACACGTTTCCAACAATATATAATGAACACCAGGTTTGTTGTGCCTTGTAGGCATAGGCTACGCAGTGCTGCATAAAATAATAATAACAATAAATTAAATCTTCCAAAAGATTTCAAGAACAACTACGCTAGAGAAAAATATATTGATTATCATATGTTACTTCAAATGTTTCCATTCGTTATGATGATATGAAATGAGATAATAGTAAAAACATAAAGCCTAATGTTTGGTGCATTTTTCCTTTCAAACGCAATCGCGCTCCAAAATATGATACATTCAAACCCACAGCGCGCTCCAAAATATGATACTCAAACCCACAGCGCGCTCCAAAATATGATACATTCAAACGCCATCGCGCTCCAAAATATTAAACATTATGGTTATACATATCTATGTTTGAGCAGATATCCACAAACAGTATTTAACAGGAAACACGGGTCTAAATAGTATAATATTCACCATATATCTAGCAACAGTTCAACTGCAATGTGAAGTTTATGCAACAATACCATAAACTAATAAGTAAGAATTTCTTACCTTACATCTTTCTTGTCTTCAAATCGCGTTCTTCTTCTTCTGAGGTAAATCCAATATAAGCTCAGACGTGTCTTCCAAACTCGACGAAAAGCAGAGACTTGTGAAGTGTTTTGGTGTTTTGTGTTTGAGGTAACGAGGGCGTTCGCGTCCCATGTGGAGATTTGCATGTGAATCTCTTTTGCGCGAGTGGGCGTGTCGAATTAAAAAGTAATTAGCAAGCGTTTGAGATACTGGACATCCTGTTGGTTTTATACAAATTACTTAAACAGAGAATATTTGTTTTCAGTTTGAATCCGATCATTTAAAAGTACACACTTAAATGTGTATAAAGGTATATGGCTCATAAATTTGTGAGAAGTATTCGCTGAGTTTTGTTTCAGTTTATAGACGTGCTCAAGAAAAAAAAGTTCACCGCGACGGAGAGGCAGAACGCACACCCTGTTTATTTTCTTTATTTTACAAAAGCACAATGTTTTGATTTGATTGTAAGTGGACACATACAAAAGTAGAAATATCACAGATTATTTTTTTATATTTCTTTTTTTCTGTATAACCATAAATGACGGAGTAATTTAAGTTTATGTTGCTGCTATGTGAAAAAAATCCAGCAAAACGCGTCGGCGCGTTTCTCGACCTCAGAGGGTTAAAGATCTCAACCAGCTGGTTAAGAATATCACTCAGTTCAACCCGAACTCCACGGAGGGTCCCGACATCCAGACCTACATCCGAGATATCAACTTCCACCTAGAGGTGAGACCAAATGTGACTGACAGAGACAGGTTCTACCTCCTCAGATCCACATCCAGTCCAGAGGTACGAAGCTTCCTAGACCGACAACCTGCTCATGTCAAGTCAAACTACCAGCTGCTATATGAGACACTGATTAAAGAATTCACAAGCCCAGAGTCGGAACATGGTGTGTTAATCGCCTTGGATACCAAACAAGGTCGACAAGAGACTCGACAAGAGACTCAAGGTCGACAAGAGCCTACTATGACCGTTTTCAACAAGCTTACTTTGGTGCACATAACGAACCTGAACATGAAGAGGATGTGAACTTCAAAACCCTCTTCCTGAGAAACCTGCATCCCGGATTGAGTTATCATCTTGGTGTCATGGCCAGCGCAGACACAATGACAATCCAACAGCTGCGTGACCTAACACACAAGGCCTACATCAAACAAAAGATGTCCTCAAAGAAAGGTTTGAAAACATCCACAGTTTCAAACTCCTTCAGCCAAGACACAAGCCTTGCACTGGAAGACAACCAGTGGCATGACAACACAGTTCTTCGTAAGAAGCACAGAGAACGTGACTCCCATGCCGCTGACAGATACCACACCAACCGCATGGAAAAGTCATGGGACCAGCCACCCTTCTCAAGTAACCCACAAGAAGGAAACCACTGGAAACCTAACTGGACATCCAAAGGCCATCAACCAACGCATCCAGAAGCACTCAATGTGGGTACTCAACAACGAAACCCACCTTGGCACCACTCAGTTAAGCACAGCACTGAGTATGCCCAAGAACCAGGCAGTTTACCCTCAGAAGACATGGAGCAACTAATGAGGCAACTGAAAGTTTTCATCGGAAATGAGGTAAACATGGATGACGAACAGGATGGCGATGGAACGAAAGACCACCGATTCATCTGATACACCTTCATAATGAAGATGACGACCACTTGTTCTACAACAACACAGAACAAAGTGGTCTCTCACAGTCAACCACTGACAAACACCCAGAGGTACCAGAAAACACCATCCTGGCTACCCATCACTCATAAAGAAACCACCAAACGAGCTCCAAACTCAAGAACCATGTGTGTGCTACAGCAACAACAGTAAGCACAGAAGGTCAGGAAGTCTGTCACAACCAGAAGGCATCATCGGAGGAATGCAGCAACGGAGACCAAGTTTCGCACTCCATCTTCACGCATCCTTGCCAAACTACCTCCCAATGTCTGCCAGATAACTTCCTGCCTTTCTGGAGTGACCCCCAGCAGATCACAGAAGATCCCTTTTCCAAGGCAAAGATGCAACAAGCTCATCAAAGCTAAGCCATCAAGCAAAGGGGGGAGCAAAACCGACTGAAACAGATCTGACCATACATACATACTTACATACATGCATACATGCATACATGCACTACACAACACCCCTAACATACTCACTAACATACAGAAGTTAACCACCTCTACCGTGCAAAACATTCAACAAATATGTTTTCCCCCACAGGTAGAAACTAACTTCAGAAACTAGCTTAACAACTTAGCTACACTTACCATAGGAAACATGGTAACTACCCATCCAAATAGTACACCTGAGAACACCTCTCATTACATCATGATACCTGAAACCTTAGCTGCGCAACCGTAGTTATAAGTCATATCAGGAACACTCAACTGCTTTGTTTTGTTTTACTTCTTCCTTCCTTTCCTTCTTCTTTTATTAGGTAAATTGCCTGTCCACCCCATAAGGGTCAAGGTCACAATAATAGGATTGACACACCACGCCTAATATTTGTAAGTCACCTTAAAACGAATGAGAACTCCCTGCATCATTCGTATCACAAATTGAAAGGTAAATTGGTCTAAACCTAGAACAATTTAGAAGAGAATAAAACAAACAAATCAAATTTAGTCACAAAGTTGATCGATCACCGTACCAAAACAAACTAGAATAACGGTCCTAAAATTGAACTAAACTTTATTCAACGTGATTGACTATATTGAGAGAGTAAACCTGTTTAGGCCTAGATAATCTAATGCCCTGCACCAGTAAAGTGACCAGTCATGGAGGTGTTGTCTTGTTGTTTGCTGTGTGTGTTTGCTTCCTCTACCCGTTTCTCCAGCGTTCACCGATGTCTTCTTCTCAACACATCGTCGAACGAAGGGGGGATATGTAGCGACTACGAGAATGAACCAAACACAATTGAAGCTTTTAGGTGATTTTGTTCATACATAATCCCACAAAGAGTCTTCACATTCCAGACTCAAATCACCAAACCCAGAGCCATGAATCACCACAGGCTCCAGAGAGTCGGCTAACCAAAGACTTTTATTGGTTAACTAAAGGAAGAACGTTGTCAACGTTTGATAGTTTTGCAAGACGGATCGGTTCAGAGATGGTACTGCTCAGGGCCCTAGCAAGAGGTCACCTGACCCCTGCAACTAACAGACCCCATCTTTCTTAAGGACCTCTGAATGACACAGAGTAAAATCTCTTCAAACCACGAGAACTGAGATTTTACCTATAACTATACATAACATCATTCAAGAACAATTTTCAATGGACTTATAGTCAAACATCATGCAACTACATCATTCTAAGTTGTTTCTACAATATCTGTGTGTATCTAATATACTTAGAGGCCATATAATTAATGTAATTGTTATAACTATTAGGTGTGTGAATGAAAGTGTGTTGTGCTTCCTGTCAGCATGATTGTATGTTCTTAATTCAAAAGATGGCTGGAATTAAATCTGTGTAAAATGTTTCGTATTCTGATAATTAGATATCATGCCTAAACTGTTGCATCTGGTCTCCAATTAAAACTAGAGAACTGACCCCCCAGGGAAGACATGATTTACGACTTTGAAAACAAAGCAACAGTCAGAACACCCATTTGTAGGAGTAACAAACCTTTTTTTTGTTTAAAAAAAACCCTTTAAAAACCCAGCGCAGAGCGTTAGTTAAGTTGGGCAGAACAAAAAGACGGAGACAGCAGACGATGGTTATAGTAACCATGTAACAGACGAGCAGACCAACCCAAATTAAGATCAGATGGGTTAGATTCATTTCCAGTCACCTAACTACTTTCCGTATCTCATTTTCTTTCTTTCTTGGTGTTATTCTTCTTTTCTGATTGAAAGTCTCGGTTTTAACCCCCTGAGGTCTACGGTATCGCCGGCGATACCAGCTCGCTTTTTTTTTATTAGTGTAAAAGAAACTCATAAATACTCTGTTGACTTTGATTTTCCATAGGAGTTTCATACATCAATCGATTCTGTTAAATGTGTATTATTTTTGTGTATACTCACAATAAAAACAAAGTGTTGTGCTTTTTGCCAAATAAAGAAAAATAAACACGAAGCGAGTTCTGCCTTCTCTCTGCCAGTGAAGTCCATTCTGAAACGCGTCCGAAAATTAACAATAACTCAGCGAATACTCAGTCAAACAGACATACAGGCACACAGGCATGAAGCTTGAATTATCTTCTTTTAAATGAAGTAATTTATATAAAAAGCTAATATTCTCATCTTGTGAAATCTGTATTAAAAGAGAGCGATTCCAGTCGAGCTCATCTCATCTCATTACGTTATAATCGGCCCCGCCCACGGAGAGCGCGCGCTATTCAAACGCAAATGGCTGAGGCAATCCTGTGAACGCCCCCATCAGCTCGAGAAAACACACAAGTTTATTTAGATCATTGTTTACACCGTCTTGCAGCGCTGTGAGGAATAATACTAATGGAAAATGTCCCTCAGAAGTGCGGGTATATCGAGGAGCGAGCTGAGGAATACTAGTAAGTTTTTTCCTTCTCACGTGAATTTCTTCACGTGGGTTTCTGTTTATGAATGAATGAACGGCACAGATGCGCGCTGTTTACCACAGCTGGCAAAGACAGTTTAAATTTAAATCGCGTGTGTGAATGAATGATGATGTTTTAGCAAACTGCATTGCTATACTGAGATAAGTAAACATCGACTGAATGTTGAAATAAAATGTAGGCTATTTGTATAAGCAACGTATTAAACTGCAAATTAACAATATGCCCTAATATTTCATGAAAACAACGTTACAGTCAGACGAAATATGAAAGACAACATTTTGTTGACTAGATTTGGGTACAGTTTTTACTGTAGAATATACTGCCACATCAAATAAGCTTTTGTTTAGCAATTTCTATATATAAAATACTATTTTTGTCAAAAATAAAGTCATCAACTAAGATGTTAGCTGTGCCAATGTTGGTTATATTCAAACTAATGAATACATAGATAAAATGTAGGCCTATAGGCCTAATCATTTTTTTTACAAAGAAAGAGTACACTTGAAATATTGTTGAAATTGTAATTATTGTTGTAATTGTAACCGTTTTAATAAAATAGCAAAACATATTTACAAGATAGATGTAAGCAAAATCTTAAATGGTCAATATAAGTCTTCTTCTAAATATATCTTTTGTCATTGCATTGTGGCTCAGTCAGTGTCACACCTGAGTGAATGGCTAATTATGCAGAGTGGGTGTATTCTAAGGTGTAAACCACTCCTCGTTCACGCCCCCTCGCATATTGGCTTTCCAAGCAAAACCTGTTTTACATCAATTTAAATCAATGTATGGTTTTATGTGAACGATAAAGCAAGACTATTTTCACATAATTTTGAAGAAAAAACTATAGGCGAGGACATCCATTAGTCAAAAGTCTTATTGCCACATATTTAGTATGTGTTTTGTGGCCTTATTTCAAAAACTTTAATTTTTAGTTTTTCCGATAACCACGCATAAACATTATTCTCTCAAAAATGAAAACATGTACATACATGTGGCTCACATATTATTGTAGTCCTGTTTGTGCTATATAGAGTGAATTTACACCTTTGCCATTAATATGTTTATAAGCAACTGAAAAAAGCACAAATGTCAGAGCATGTCAGAACACCCCCAGGGCCCAAAAAAACGCTCAGACTCCAGAGGGTTAAGTTAAGTTTTGCTGCAAAGTTTCGGTCCACGATTCACGGCTGCAACGTACGCTTTCAACTTCAAAGACGCTTCAACCATCCGCCAGCACTCCACGTTCCTGAACTCTATCCAAGCACGAGGAGATCAACCAACGGACCCCGAAAAACACCCTTGTACCCGACAAAAGGGAATCCTTAAACGTAATGCAGAAAGGCAAGTAACCTCTAGACTCTTAACTGAACTGGTGCATTATAACCTTTTATAACCTGCATACGGAACGACCAGGGTTAAAGTTAATGATTGATGGTTCGTTCAGGTCATGTCTTGAGTGCATATAGAAATTCGGGATTTCTTCCTCTCACCCTTAAACTCATTCTTTCCAAACTCTTTCTTTCTTTATTTATTTCTGTAACTTGTATGAATGTGTGTGTATATGCGTGTGCGTGTGTTTGTGTTAGGTACTTTTATGTGTGTTAGCATATAATCAATAAAGTAGGCTATTGTTTGTATTTGAAAAGAGAAGTATTACTTGTGTTACGTGCTTACGAATTTATTGTCTTGAACTGCGATCTAAGTTACCGATGCTTTTACCCTTGATTTATTTCTTAATTTACTGTGAGCTGGGGATTATTCTTTCTTGGCCAGGAAGATATTATATTTCCTAGAGTTAATAATTGTTTATGCTTTCTGTTCATTGGATGAACTGATAAAATGATCATACTATTGATTCTGCTACAGTAAATTCTAATTAATTCTTAATTAATTATTGATCATAATCCGTTATGAATAATAATTAGTTATATTTATACGGGCGTATAAACGCTACAACCCTATACCGACTAAGCTACTGAAAGAGGTCACAGATCCTCTTCTTAATATCATTAATTCATCTTTGTGACTAGGATATCTACCGAAAACTTTTAAGCTGGCTATGATTAAAACGCTTGTTAAAAAAACGCAACTTGATCCTACAGAATTAGTCAATTACAGGCCGATCTCGAATCTATCTTTTCTGTCAAAGATACTAGAAAAAGCAGTATCCTCACAACTATGTTCCTTTTTAGGAAGAAATTATATCTGCGAGGATTTCCAGTCAGGATTTAGACCGTACCATAGTACTGAGACAGCTCTCATTAGAGTCACAAATTATTTGCTCCTATCATCCGATCGTGGTTGTATCTCGCTATTAGTGTTACTCGATCTTAGTGCTGCATTTGACACTATCGACCACAACATTCTTTTAAATAGACTCGAAAATTATGTTGGCATTAGTGGAATTGCATTAGCATGGTTTAAATCATACTTATCTGACCGTTATCAGTTTGTAGCAGTAAATGAAGAGATGTCTTATCGATCACAAGTTCAGTATGGCGTACCACAAGGCTCAGTACTAGGACCGTTGCTGTTCACTCTGTACATGCTACCCTTAGGAGATATCATTAGGAAGCATGGCATTAGTTTTCACTGTTATGCTGATGATACTCAGCTCTATATTTCTTCACGCCCAGACGAAACTTAACAATTCACCAAATTAACGGAATGCATAGCTGATATAAAAAATTGGATGACTAGTAATTTCCTACTACTTAATTCTGAAAAAAACAGAGATTCTAATTATTGGACAAAAAACTTCCTTACGTAATAACCTAGAATACTGTCTAACACTTGATGGCTGCTCTGTTAAGTCTTCATCGTTGGTTAGGAACCTGGGTGTGCTCTTTGATACCAATCTTTCATTTGAAAGTCACGTGTCTAGTATCTGTAAAACCGCATTTTTCCATCTTAAAAATATATCTAAATTACATCATATGCTTTCATTGACAAATGCGGAACAATTAGTTCATGCGTTCATGACATCAAGGCTAGATTATTGTAATGCTCTAATGGGTGGTTGCCCTGCACGCTTAATAAACAAATTACAGCTGGTCCAAAACGCTGCAGCTCGAGTTCTTACCAGAACCAGGAAGTATGACCATATTAGCCCTGTTCTGTCAACACTGCATTGGCTCCCTATTAAACATCGTATACATTTTAAAATATTGCCGATTACTTACAAAGCACTAAATGGTTTAGCTCCGCAGTACTTGAGCGAGCTCTTAACGCATTATAGTCCTTCACGTCTATTGCGATCTCAAAATTCCGGCCAGTTGATAATACCCAGAATATCAAAATCGACTGCTGGCGGTAGATCCTTCTCCTATTTAGCAACAAATCTTTGGAACAGTCTTCCTAACATTGTCCGGGAAGCAGACACACTCTGTCAGTTCAAAGCTAGACTAAAAACACATCTCTTTGACCTAGCATACACATAACACATTATAGACTTCTATAATTCCATATTAGGCTGCATAGATTAGGCCAGCCGGAACCGGGAACACTTCCCATAAATCCTGATGTACTCGTTACATCATACGAAGAATGACGTCTACGCTAATATTAGTCTCTCTGTTTATACCGAGGTTTACCGCAGTCCGCCGGATCCAGGCCGTATCCAGATCTGATGAAGGACCTGCGCCTGAACGCGACGACAACGCAGTACTGAAGTGTCAACCAGTCTCTCCGTTTACTGAAGTGAGGTGGACCCCGGCCGTATCCAGATCAGATGGTGGATCTGCACCTGGACCCAACCATGACGCATCTCTGAAGTGCCAGCCTCATCAGCCCTGTGACGGCCTCATCGACACGACCAATCTGACTTCTGACCTGTAACGCTGCCTGGATCATAATCATACACTGTTCGCTCATTGGCCAGAGGAGAACTGGTGTCACGATCCACATAAGAACAGAGGTAATTTAGATCCAAATGCAATATGTGTTTATTAAGGGAAATCCATTACATCAATATCCAGTCCATGCAGAGATCAAAATCCAAAGAAGCAATCCAAAAAGAACAAGACACAGACAAGAACCGACTAAGGAAATGGTGTGATACATACAAGGACTCCGTGACAAACACTGACACAAACAGCATATATATACACAGACACTAACAAGGTGAGGGGAAACAGCTGAGTGCAATGATGACGGGGAACACCTGAGTGCAATGATCGTGATAGCCAGACAGGATGATGGGAAACGTAGTTCATGATGTAAGTGACACCGGGGAAGGAGGACATCTACTGGACACCCGGGGAACACAAACCCAACACTGTGACATAACCCCCCCTCTACGGAGCGGCTACCAGACGCTCCAAGACGACAAATACAACAAAACAAAACAAGAGTCCAGGCGGGAGGTAGAACGGTGGAGAATCAGGGGGAGGGATGGGGGACCAGGTCCATGAAGGGAAACCGGAACAGGGGGTGACGGTCTAGCCGGCGGCCAGGGCGGAGACTCTCCCTCGGGCGGCCAGGGCGGAGACTCTCCCTCGGGCGGCCAGGGCGGAGACTCTCCCTCGGGCGGCCAGGGCGGAGACTCTCCCTCGGGCGGCCAGGGCGGAGACTCTCCCTCGGGCGGCCAGGGCGGAGACTCTCCCTCGGGCGGCCAGGGCGGAGACTCTCCCTCGGGCGGCCAGGGCGGAGACTCTCCCTCGGGCGGCCAGGGCGGAGACTCTCCCTCGGGCGGCCAGGGCGGAGACTCTCCCTCGGGCGGCCAGGGCGGAGACTCTCCCTCGGGCGGCCAGGGCGGAGACTCTCCCTCGGGCGGCCAGGGCGGAGACTCTCCCTCGGGCGGCCAGGGCGGAGACTCTCCCTCGGGCGGCCAGGGCGGAGACTCTCCCTCGGGCGGCCAGGGCGGAGACTCTCCCTCGGGCGGCCAGGGCGGAGACTCTCCCTCGGGCGGCCAGGGCGGAGACTCTCCCTCGGGCGGCCAGGGCGGAGCGGCCAGTTCATCGGGCGGCCAGGGCGTAGACAACCCCTCGGGCGGCCAGGGTGGAGACGACTCCTCGGGCGGCCACGGCACAGGAATAGATACCGGCTCAGGAACAGACACCACCGGCTCAGGCTCAGGAACAGATACCACCGGCTCAGGAACTGGAACACACACCACCGGCTCAGGAACAGGAACTGACACCACCGACTCAGGAACAGGAACAGACACCACCGGCTCGGGTTCAGGAACAGACACCACAGGCACCGGCTCAGGAACAGACACAGGCACCGGCTCAGGAACGGACACAGGCACCGGCTCAGGTTCAGGAACAGACACGACCGGCTAAGGAACAGACACCACCGGCTCAGGCTCAGGAACAGATACCACCGGCTCGGAGGCGGCCATCTTGTCTGAAGACACAGGTTCGGCGGCAGCCATCTTGTCCGAAGACACAGGCTCGGCAGGCGTGACGTGAACAGGCTCGGCGGACAGGCTCGGCGGCGGCCATCTTGTCCGAAGACACAGGCTCGGCAGGCGTGACATGAACAGGCTCGGCGGCGGCCATCTTGTCCGAAGACACAGGCTCGGCAGACGTGCCATGGACAGTCTTGGTACTTTCTAGGATTTTAAATAGCGTATCAAAATAATCCAACAAGCCTTCCGCCGCTATGGCAATAGCGGGCTGCTCGGGCACGGCCTCCGGGACGACAGCATGCTGCCCGAGGACGGCCTCTGGGATGACCGCTGGCTGCACGGGCATGACCTCTGGGATGACAGCGGTCTGCTCGGGGACGACTGCGGACTGCACGGGCTGCACGGGTACGGCCTCCGGTTCTTTGGGGAGGTTGGAGGTCTTCCTCCTCCTCCGCCTCCGGACCACCGAACTCGAGATCACCGGAACCGGAACCACCGGAACTGGGACCACCGGAACTGGGACCACCGGAACAGGGACCACCGGAACAGGGACCACCGGAACTGGGACCACCGGAACAGGCTCTGTGCTGGACGGAACCCGTGGCGAATGGGGCCCTGGGCTGGACATCACCAACCCAGGGTCGAAGAGGGGCCAGAGTGGAGAGTGGTGTCGGGACTCCTCTCGCCCACCTCCTCTACTGCGGCCTCCACGGGTCCCGCGAAAAATGACAAGGCGGGTTCCCTCAAAACAAATCCTTCTCTCCCGCTCGGTGGCTGGGGAAGAAACACCGGAAAACATACCGCTGGATCTTTTGGTGACGGAGTCCTTCTGTCATGATCCACACAAGAACAGAGGTAATTTAGATCCAAATGCAATATGTGTTTATTAAGGGAAATCCATTACATCAATATCCAGTCCATGCAGAGATCAAAATCCAAAGAAGCAATCCAAAAAGAACAAGACACAGACCAGAACCGACTAAGGAAATGGTGTGATACATACAAGGACTCCGTGACAAACACTGACACAAACAGCATATATATACACAGACACTAACAGCATATATATACACAGACACTAACAAGGTGAGGGGAAACAGCTGAGTGCAATGATGACGGGGAACACCTGAGTGCAATGATCGTGATAGCCAGACAGGATGATGGGAAACGTAGTTCATGATGTAAGTGACACCGGGGAAGGAGGACATCTACTGGACACCCGGGGAACACAAACCCAACACTGTGACAACTGGCCCCCGACTGAGCCTGGGTTCTCCCAAGGTTTTCTTCTCCATTCTGTCACCTGATGGAGTTTTGGTTCCTTGCCACTGTTGCCTTGGCTTTTGGCTTGCTTAGTTGGGGACATTTAATATTCAACAATATTATTGATCTGCCTTATTTAGGGTTGACGATGATGCAATTTTCTTCTAGAATTTTTTTTTTGTTCTATTATTTTCATGTTTTTTTGTTGTTTTTTTACTGCTCAAATTTGCACTAAACATTTTCTATTTAATTTGTGTAGCTGTTCTATCTAAATTGTTGTTGTTGTTGTTGTTGTTGTTTTAATGGGGGCAAAAGAAAATCATGTTTTTTTTATTATTTAAAAGAAAATGCAAACATATCGAGATATACTGTATATCAAATATCGTAAACATTTCGACAATATCGAGATTTATATATTTATTTTTTTTATATCGCCCAGCCCTAACGGGTAGTGACATAAAACTGTAGCTGACTCTTCAGGAGCAGAAAGTTCTGCTTGCTGGACACTCTGGGACATCCTGAAGCCTTCTTCACTGAAATTGAACCTCTCACCTTGAAGTTCTTGATGATCAGGCAAATGATTATTTCGGTGCAATATTCTTTGCAGCAATTTCCTTGAATGTGAGGCTATTTTGATGCAAAAAGATGATGGCTTCACATTTATCTTTGGAGGTAAAGTTGCTAATACAAGAACACAATGATTGGAAGCTCTTCTTCCCTCCATTTATAGTAATCAGTCTGTTTTTATAATCCAATCAGAATGATAGAGTGATTTTACCTGATTAGTACTTGTTCACATTTTCCCATGTGCTGATGATATGAACATTTGGGTTTTTGTTCATTTTTTAGCAAATAAAGATTTTTGCAATTATTTAAAATGCATCTGATCACTCTAGAAACAATGTGAATCAACACCACAAAAACTGAAGCAGCAAGCTTTGCAAAACACAAAATTGTAGTCAAGTCAAGCCACATTTATTTATATAGCGCTTTTTACAATACAGATGGTTTCAAAGCAGCTTTACAGAGATAACAGAAAATAATGCAAAAAAGTTTGTTTCCAGAAGAAAATAGTGTAACAGTCCAGCTTAAGTAAGTTCAGTGATGTTTCATTTTTGTTTGTTTTTAAAAGTTATTAATTTAGTTAATTTATATATATATATATATATATATATATATATATATATATATATATATATATATATATATACATACACTCACCTAAAGGATTATTAGGAACACCATACTAATACTGTGTTTGACCCCCTTTCGCCTTCAGAACTGCCTTAATTCTACGTGGCATTGATTCAACAAGGTGCTGAAAGCATTCTTTAGAAATGTTGGCCCATATTGATAGGATAGCATCTTGCAGTTGATGGAGATTTGTGGGATGCACATCCAGGGCACGAAGCTCCCGTTCCACCACATCCCAAAGATGCTCTATTGGGTTGAGATCTGGTGACTGTGGGGGCCATTTTAGTACAGTGAACTCATTGTCATGTTCAAGAAACCAATTTGAAATGATTCAAGCTTTATGACATGGTGCATTATCCTGCTGGAAGTAGCCATCAGAGGATGGGTACATGGTGGTCATAAAGGGATGGACATGGTCAGAAACAATGCTCAGGTAGGCCGTGGCATTTAAACGATGCCCAATTGGCACTAAGGGGCCTAAAGTGTGCCAAGAAAACATCCCCCACACCATTACACCACCAGCCTGCACAGTGGTAACAAGGCATGATGGATCCATGTTCTCATTCTGTTTACGCCAAATTCTGACTCTACCATCTGAATGTCTCAACAGAAATCGAGACTCATCAGACCAGGCAACATTTTTCCAGTCTTCAACTGTCCAATTTTGGTGAGCTTGTGCAAATTGTAGCCTCCTTTTCCTATTTGTAGTGGAGATGAGTGGTACCCGGTGGGGTCTTCTGCTGTTGTAGCCCATCCGCCTCAAGGTTGTGCGTGTTGTGGCTTCACAAATGCTTTGCTGCATACCTCGGTTGTAACGAGTGGCAACTGCCATGTGATTGGTTGATTAGATAATTGCATTAATGAGAAATTGAACAGGTGTTCCTAATAATCCTTTAGGTGAGTGTATATATATACATAATATATACATACATGTATATATATATATATATATACATACATGTATGTGTGTATATATATATATATATATATATAGCCGCTCTGGAGTAAACCTGTTACGGGTGTGTTGTGCAGGAGGAAGGAGGTGAGGACGACAGAGCGCTTCAATTCAAGAGTTTAATTCAAAAGATCTCAAAACACGGGAACAACGGGCAGTTCACACACTAAACATCAAAGTAGAACCGACACTGAAGACTGAACAGAGGGAAACTTAATACAGGTATCAATGAACACTAACGAGGAGAGAACAGGTGACACAGATGATATAATTAAAAAGACCGGGGAAAACAGGACTAGACCAAAATCACAGAAGACAGGGGGAAACGGATCACAGAACTGAAAAACACTGAAACAGATTCAAAAACAGAACTCAAAACCCAAAAAAATTTCTTGGGGAGGCTCCCCAGTATGGAGTCCTGAGCCAGCGATGAAGAGGATATTGAGCTGGGCAGGACCAGCGGCGAAGAGAACTCTGAGCTGGGCAGGAACAGCGGCGAAGAGGGCTCAGAGCTGGGCAGGAATAGCGGCGAAGAGGGCTCAGAGCTGGGCAAGAACAGCGGCAAAGAGGGCTCAGAGCTGGGCAGGAACAGCGGCGAAGAGGGCTCAGAGCTGGGCAGCGATGAGGGCTCTGTGCTGCACGGGACCAGCGGAGAAGAAGTCTCTGTGCTGGACGGGACCAGCGGTGAAGAAGTCTCTGTGCTGGATGGGACCAGCGGTGAAGAAGTCTCTGTGCTGGACGGGACCAGCGGAGAAGAAAGCTCTGTGCTGGACGGGACCAGCGGTGAAGAAGTCTCTGTGCTGGACGGGACCAGCGGTGAAGGCTCTGTGCTGGACGGGACCAGCGGTGAAGAAGGCTCTGTGCTGGACGGGACCAGCGGTGAAGAAGGCTCTGTGCTGGACGGGACCAGCGGTGAAGAAGGCTCTGTGCTGGACGGGACCAGCGGAGAAGAAAGCTCTGTGCTGGACGGGACCAGCGGTGAAGAAGTTTCTGTGCTGGACGGGACCAGCGGTGAAGAAGGCTCTGTGCTGGACGGGACCAGCGGAGAAGAAGTCTCTGTGCTGGACGGGACCAGCGGAGAAGAAGTATCTGTGCTGGACGGGACCAGTGGTGAAGAAGTTTCTGTGCTGGACGGGACCAGCGGTGAAGAAGGCTCTGTGCTGGACGGGACCAGCGGAGAAGAAAGCTCTGCGGGCATGACGCTCACAGTCTCAGGGGCGGCGGGCACGACGCATACTGCCTTGGTCTCGGCAGCTCTGACGTGAAGTGCGGGCTTGGCTGGACTGGCGTGTTCAAAGGCTTTTCTGACCGACATAAAGGCTGGGTCGAACATCTTCAAACTCAGATCCGCACTGTTCGATACCAGCTTACGAGCTCTGGGGTAGAAAAACCCCGCAATAAATCTCCCCATCCTCTTTCTTCTTTTTTGGTCGGATCTTCTGTTAGGGGTGTGTTGTGCAGGAGGAAGGAGGTGAGGACGACAGAGCGCTTCAATTCAAGAGTTTAATTCAAAAGATCTCAAAACACAGAACAACGGGCAGTACACACACTATACATCAAAGTAGAACCGACACTGAAGACTGAACAGAGGGAAACTAAATACAGGTATCAATGAACACTAACGAGGAGAGAACAGGTGACACAGATGATATAATTAAACAGACCGGGGAAAACAGGACTAGACCAAAATCACAGAAGACAGGGGGAAACGGATCACAGAACTGAAAAACACTGAAACAGATTCAAAAACAGAACTCAAAAACCTCAAAACTGTAACAAAACCGTGATGTCATCATCCAGCTCAGTTCAGTTCTTGTATAATAGTGTCAATGTAGGCAGATCTTTGTTGAATATTAAATTAAATGTTAAATTGAATGTCCCAAAGGCGGCAGTGGCAAGGAACCAAAACTCCTTCAGGTGGCAGAATGGAGAAAAAAACCTTGAGAGAACCCAGGCTCAGTTACTGCCAATACTTTTGGCCATGGCTGTGGATGTGGACATGTCTACAGGGTTTGACTCAGAAACAGGCGGAATGAGCTTCTCTTAGCACACTAGAGGCAAAGCAGTGGAGCTGAAAGTGCCATAATTGCCAAATCCCCTGAGCAAGATGGCAAGACCTGCTGAAATATTTATCAGTGACAGCCACATTCACAGTTTAATGTGGCACATCAAATATAGCAAACAGAAGCTCAGTCGTGAATGCTTGTCTTGAGAGAACAATCTTCCAGAAGCTCAAACGTGCTTGCTTGAAGAACACACAAGCACACACATTTGAGCTTCCGTTTACCATATTTGATGTGCTCTATGTATGTGTTGAACAGTTATAAGTGTAAATAAAAGCCTAAATTAAATATAAATTAAATGAATCTGTTCTGTTCATATAAAGTGATTGTCTTTTCAGAACTCTTGAATTTAAATGGATTACTTTGACATGTCTTTATATGCTTTTTGAAGCCTGAAAATTTTGGTTGGGTGTATTTTGAATCAGTAGACAAAAATTATGAGAGAATGTTAAAGAGAATATCGTCATTGTGTTCCATAGATTCAATTCCATTTCAATTCGCAATTATTTGTATAACACTTTTACAATACATATTGTTTCAAAGCAGCTTTACAGAAAAAATGCATGTTTCTACATTAAGTCAAGTCAAGTCACCTTCATTTATGTAGCACTTTTAACAATATGGACTGTTTCAAAGCAGCTTTACAGTGATAATAGGAAATTAAAGTAACAGAGATTGTTTTTGCTTAGAATAAAGTTATTGTCCAGCTTTGATCGATTCACTTCCGTTGCAAAGATCATTAGTTATTAACATAGGGGCCGCTTATACGACACCGTTCTAACAGAAAACCCTTAACGCGCTCCGGAATGTATCATTCGCAAAATGATTTATCGCTTCCGAGTAGCCATGTGAACCGGAACTATTTTGACAACGTTTTATCTGTACAGAGGTAAAGGGAAGGAGAAGGGGGCCTTCACAGGGGAGAGACTAGTTGACTCTTCATCTATCCAGATCTGATGAAGGACCTGTGCCTGGACGCGACGACAACGCAGTCCTGAAGTGTCAACTAGTCTCTCCCCTGTGAAGGCCTCCCTCCCCTCCCTTTACCTCTCAACAGATAAAGCGTTGTCGAGACGCGTGGCTACGCGGAAGCGATAACAATTCTGTATTATAAATTTTAAGGCCAGACAAGTAGTTTGTTGAGGGTTGGTTTGTAGGGAAGGACTACACGCCTGCGCACATATATTCAAACGCGCATACCTATAGACTGAACTCGTAATACGCATGTGCACGCCATCAGCGTTCTCTCGGGTTCGCGTTTTTGAACGTTTGCGCATAAAGAACTTAAGAGTTTTCTGTTAAAACGGTGTCATGTTAGCGGCCCCTAAGTTAATAACTAATGATCGTTGCGACGGAAGTGAATCAACCAAAACTAACTTTAGCTGGATAATAACTTTATTCTAGAGCTGCTATAAAGCCAAAACAATATCTGTTACTTTATTTTCCTATTATCAATGTAAAGCCGCTTTGGAGCAATCTACATTGTTAAAAGCGTTATATAAATGAAGATGACTTGACTTGATTTGGCAGGGCAACCACCCATAAGAGCATTACAATAATCTAGCCTTGATGTCATGAACGCATGAACTAATTGTTCCTCATTTGTCATTGAGAGCATATGACATAATTTAGATATATTTTTAAGATGGAAGAATGCGGTTTTACAGATACTAGAAACGTGACTTTCAAATGAAAGATTGGTATCAAATCATAACTTTAGAGTAGGGATGCACCGATATCCACCGCTTTTGTGCGTGGACCGCACACAGAGTTTCAGAAACTCAGAACAGCTCTTTGTCTGCTATGGAGGCCAGCAGAAGGGAAAGGCTGTCTCCAAACAAGGTTGGCCCACTGGATAGTGAATGCCATCGCCCTGGCATACCAATCCCAAGACGAGCTGTGCCCCATTGGAGTGTTGCTTCCTCTCCGGCTCTGGCGCACAGCTTCTCTCTGGCAGACATATGTAGAGCTGCGAGTCGGGCAACACCTAACATATTCACAAGATTCTATAATATCCGAGTGGAGCCGGTTTCATCTCGTGTGTTGGGTACAAACAGGTAATGTGAGGGAAGGCTGTTTAGGTGTTTCGCTTACTGCGCCATTCCCCTTTGAGTATGGCATACGAGCGCCTATTCTGCTCCTCAGGTGAGTTCCCTGACTGCAACTGCGTTGATAGGGAACGCCCTCCACGTGAACCGGTGTCTGAAAAGCTATCCAATCACAACAATCAAAATCTAGTCACTACTAGAGCAGGGAACGGGAACCCACACTTCTTCGATGACACTATGGGGAACGATGTACAATCCCACCATGCTAAGGGGAGTGCATGCCAATTATGGCTCCTGACAGAAACGTCAGAAATGAAAGCTTTAGGGTAAGTTCTGCCGGGGAAGACTCAATTGTTACGTCACTTATTACCTTTTCATCTATCCAATCATGTTCTAATACTTGTAGTATAAAAGATAGGTACTCACACATGTCTGAGTTGTTGCTCAGCTCAGATGTTGATGCTTTCATTCATTTGCAGAATATGTGTGAAGAACATACGGTGTTCACTTACCCGCATCTCGATTGCAAACATAACGACACAAAATCATATTGTTGATTTTGATCTCACCAACTCTGGCGGCCGCGCCAGAGTGAGAGCGATACCCATGTGCAGGAAACCAGCGAGTGGCGGTTCTGAAAACAGCAACTAATGAGAGACGATCTCCTCACACTGGTTCAAGTTGAAGTACCACTTCCAAGTCGGGTTTCAAGTTTCAGTAGGCGCTTAGTTCCATCAGCCACTGTTAACATATCCCCTCTACTATGATCAAACTTAAATCAAGTAAGTATACATTAAAGGGATAGTTCACTTTGAAATAAATTTTTGGTATGTTTTAGCTTACCTCAAGGGCATCCAAGATGTAGGTGTCTTTTTTTCCGCAGTAGTTTCACTTTTGATATTTTTAGGTCAAACCGTTCTTGTCTGTCAGTCATATAATGCAGGTCTATGGTCATCACCTCAAAGAGCATGCACAGAGTCCAAATTAAAACAATTCCCTGTCGTCCAAATTAAACAATTCCCCATCGTAAGTACACATTGATGGCCTAAGACACGAAACGAGCGGTTTGTGTGAGAAAACGAACAGTATTTATATCGTTTTTACCTCTTATACACAGCCATGTCCAAGTGATCTGATCTGACGTGTACGCAGACTGGTGCATAGATATATACACACTAGATGTCGCCTTGTCTACAGCAGTTCATTGGAACGAATGTCTTTAAGGCGACATCTAGTGTATATATCTATGCACCAGTCAGAAATATTAATCCGGCTTTATAAGTATATATGCCATATTCACAGCTCGCGCTCCTCATCTGCTCACTCACCATTGAGCAGTACCTAATTCAACTTGTTTTACGCCCTTCTCTGAATTTGTTATTGCTTCGGCATTTACGGAGATGTTTTTGCCAATCACTTCTCAATTGCTGGAAAGATCTCGACTTATACCTAGATGATTGCAGACTTCAACCAAACAAGGGGGCACATTATTTTTGTATATTTCAGCTCGTTTTCTGTATAAAATAATATATACATATAATATAATATAATATAATATAATATAATATAATATAATATAATATAATAAGTATCTATTATTTAAACATGAAAGAACAGCCATTAATACCGTTAAAATTATAAGTTTACAAAACAATAAAAAAAAAAAGGGGGTTCGTAAAAAAAAATTAAATTATACACGTAAATATATGACCATATCTAAAAAGGAAGAAGCTGAGCTTAAAGAGAGCAAGTTGGTCATATATGTAGCAGGAGTATATAATACAAAGGCAGTAAATTATACATTTACAAGTGCTGAAAATTCTCTATCAACTGTCCTACAGTATATATATATATATATATATATATATATATATATATATACATATATTTGGTAACACTTTATTTTGATGGTCCCTTTTGAACGTGCTGTTGACTGCAACTTTGCAACTATATGTCAACTAACTTTCACTGTACACTGTAAAAAAAAACCACAGAAAAAAACGAGCAAATGCATGGCAGCACAGGGTGCCAAACGTTTGCCATTAATGAAAATAACGGTAAAACAACATGAACTGAAGTAACGTTTACACAGCAACATGAAAAAAGAACATTGACCATACAGTACTATAAAATTTTTAAAACGTAATCTGAAATAACATATTTTGTCTGTATAATTGCAAATACATGCATAGACCATTAAATGTAATGGCATTATTTGACTGTAAGTTCACGTAACATGTTTAAACCCTTATTTAATAAAACATGTTTTAACTGTAAATGTAAAAACATGGTGTAGTAGTTGTTTAACTAAACATGTTTTGAATGTAGATATAAATGACATGTTGACACCATTACTTCATAAAGCATGTTTTGACAGTAAACTGAAATCATGTTTCAATCACTATTCAACAGAGTTTGACTGTAAATTGAAATAACATGTGTTGACCGTTATTTGAAATAACATGTGTTGACCGTTATTTGAAAAAATGAACTGTGATGGACCATAATTTTGAAAGGCATGTACAACATTTTGATTTTGATTATGGCTTACAGATAATTTTATATGTAGTTCATGAAATGTATGTTATATGTCACACAAAAAGTCATTAGAGAAAATCATTTGTATTTTTCTGTTATTTATTTTCTTCTGTTACAGTAGTTTCCATTGTAAATAACAACAATATTAAAAACTTTAAACAGTGCTACAGTACCATCATCTGAACATTGCTTATATGCTTAAAATACAACATTGACAATTCAAATTAATTTCATCATTGCATCTTCGACAAACTACACTTCGAACAGAACGATGGTCTCCAATTCAATCTCCATGTTGATGCCTTTAAAAAATAAGAGAGAAAATGGTTATATATCATACATCACATATCTTTATTCATTATCATGTCTGATCATGTTACTCTTTTTAGATGTTCTTGCATTTCTTACATAAAAAAAAATATTGTTTTTTACTTAAAAAAATATTTGTTCATTAAATATGTAATGCACTTACAAATTTTATGAAGGTCCACGACACCTTACTTCTTCAGACAGTTTAGTGATGTGACCTCACCCACTGACAAGGCCAAGGGTGCACTGCAACAGCAGAAACAACGAAAATACAGTAACACTTGTTGATTACAATTTTATATTTAATATTACATGCCAGCATATTTACCCAGTATGATTACCTCACAATGTCGCAGGAAATTTCCCCTTTTGCTTTCTATGGTAGACATTGTTTGGTGTGCGTTTCTGCACTGTTTTGACCTTTCTTTTTAAGTCCCGCCTTCACGCACGCCATTGGTCAAACTGCTACTCAATCATTGCCCTCGGACCAACGGCATGTCGGCATCAGCCAAGAGACAAAGCAGCAGCCTGTTAACTGCAGCAGGGGGGTATTCCAGAAAGCAGGTTATGTGACATACCCGGGTAAGTTTAAGGGTAAGTTAGTGGATAACCTCAACTTTCGGTTCCAAAAACGGAGGTAACTTTCTGGGTATGTATGTAACCATAGGAACTTACTCTCTGAAGATAACCTGCTCGGTAGCAGGTTATGTTCCAGGGTTAGTTTGTTTCAGAGAGGTGACGGAGCATGGCGTGCCCTTTTGAAGACGATCCAGTGGATGTGGAAGCACAGATAATACGAAATCTTTTCCGCCATGAGGGTGATACAACCACGTATCGATGTGTTTTCGTATCCAAATGAATATTTACCGTTTTTCAAAAGAATCGTTAATTTATTAAACGAAGATAATGGAGTTAAATATTTAACTCCATTTATTTAACTTTTTTGCGACGGGGAGTTTTTTGTATACAATAGGCGATGCAGAGCATGTGGGAAAGGCAACTGTGTGTAGGGCTGTTCGTACAGTATGCATTGCACTCAAACGGTTCCTACACACTTTTGTGCAGTTCCCTGGCCATAAACCACTGAGGGTCATTAAAGAGGAATTCCACAGAGTGGCGGGTTTGTCCATTCTATGGTATTCTATGAAAGACCATTTTAGTTACATAGCACTACTTAATTTATTCATACTGTATACAGTCACAATAATTTTAAATGTTTCTAATTATATAACTTTCAATTTCAGGGTTCCCAATGCACCATTGATGGAACCCACATTCCCATTAAAGCTCCTTCAGTCAATGAAGGAAACTATGTTAATAGGAAGTCAATCCATAGCATCAATGTGCAGATGACAATAGATTTTTTGGGTGCTAAATGTTTGGGTGTTTAAACCATTAAATCACCCTCATTACTGGTCCCCACTAACTAGGTAATATGTGATGCAACCCCTAATGTTGAAGCCAAATGGCCAGGGTCTGTACATGATGCCAGAATGTTTAGGGAGTCATTATTGTGCCACAAATTTCAACAGGGTATGTTTTGCCTTACACAATGTTTTTTTAATTTTTATTTTTTTATGCAATTATACACTTTAACTACCTTTATATGACACTTCAATGGTTACTTGCTGGGGGACAGAGGGTACCCTTGTCTGCCCTACAGTATATGATGACACCCTACCCTGAACCTGAGCCTGGACCACAGGCACAATTCAACCTGGCCCACAGCAGAACACGGGTCAAGGTGGAAATGACCATAGGCATCCTGAAGGCAGGTTTCAGTGCCTGCGTGGGCTCAGGGTCTGCCCAGAAAGGGCATGTGACATCACAGCTGCTTGTGTTGTTCTTCACAACATTGCCACACTGAGAGGTGAGAGGGCCCCCCCTTCTCTTGAAGATGGCCAAGAGGAACCCCCAGTGAACCCAGTAGACCAAAGAGATGGCAGGGTGGTACGAGACATGATTTGCCAAAATCACTTTAATTAAAACCAGTTAACAGTCAAGTGTTGTTCATTGTTTCTTTATTTCCTGTAACAAAATACATTTGTATTTATTGCTTTAGATTTCATTCAACAACAAATGACAGATTAATGTTCACATACTGTTTCCCACCTTAAGCTGGTGCTCCAGCAATTCAAGTCTGGCCTTTTTTAGGTTAAGCCTTTTCTCCTCCATTTGAAGCTGTATGAGGTCCATCTCCATGTCACTTTTTCTGATTTGCTTTTGAAGGTGGACCTTATACAGCTCTTTGGCAGGCAACTAGAAAGACAGAATAATTAAACATGACTGAAAGTCTGTAATACAAACACAGACCAAATATTTAAATGAGGAAGGAGAACTGCAGAACATTTCTTACACTGCTAAGATTCTGTGTGGAGGTAGATGGACCCTCATCTGTATTAAAATCTCCTGCCATATTCTGTAAAATGACAATGACAATTTATTTATTCTCTAATGCAAAAAAGGGGGAATGCATTCTATGCATCATACCTCTATGGGCCTCCCCACATTTTCTGTTTCTGTCACAGCAGAAGTGGTCTCTTCATCGTCAGCCTACAGTAAAAATAAGGAATGCTTGGTCTAGCAAACAGAAACCTAAAGACAATAATCACTTACAACTGTGACAGTGTGTGATGTTGCAGGAGGATCCAATAATACAATGTGGCCATCAGCAACTGCAAGATAATTAAACCAATAATATAATCATGCATATTCAATACTCAATGTATATTCTTAAACAAATACAACTAATAAAGAAGGACATTAGGAACATCTAAGAGTACATTTACGCATTTGGCAGACGCTTTTATCCAAAGCGACTTACATTGTGTTATCCTATACATTTATACATAGGTATGTGCAATCCCCTGGGATCGAACCCACAACCTTGCGTTGTTAACGCAATGCTCTTACCACTGAGCTACAGGAAAGTGGAGTACTAAGAGTACTAGTAATAAGATTACAGTATGCAGCATGCATACTGCACAAGTGAATCAATGACTGTAAAATGCATTCAAAATGCCTTTTTAAAATGGTGACAGTGTTGATGATTTTCTTTATTAAAACACTGACAAAAACAGTGAAAACATCAATAAATCATAAGTATTAATATGGTACACCTACATTTTACTAAGCCACTTGTCTTGGTTGCTGAGTCCGATGAACTGCCCCTGGAATCCCATCGACCACAGGTCACCCTTTATTAAGGGACAGTGCCAGCTCCTGGGCAGCTGGGGGGAGGGAAGGTGGAGGTGGACCCCCACCTGTTTTACGGGCCTCGGCCTTCTTTCTATTGGCTATGTATAGAAAACTAAATTAGGCTACATTAAATACTAAATTACATTGCTGGAGAATGTTTTTGTGTTTCATTTTGACTTAGCTCACACTTCTTCTGGCTCCAGAAGGATTACACCTGATAAAACAAGAAGCCAACATACTAGCCAATTATGTGCATTACTACTGTAATATTAAGAAATGTATGGAGGCCAACAAGTAAATACTTGTCTATTTTTACTAGGCTACATGCCCCAAAGAATTTTTGCGTCACAATGAAAGGGGAAAATAGCCCATTTATAATTTTATAAACTCATGCATTTACTCAGTCCGTTATTTTTTGCCAAGCCAACTCTCTTTCTTTTGCTGATGCAGCAGTATTGTTTTTTTTGTTTTTTTTTTTTGTTATAATGAGCTTATAGTCTTCATGAGCAAGCATTAAAACCTCCAACTCAGTTTCACCGAAATATGTAGCTCGCTTTTTTTCTCCCTGGGTTTCCATGGTGACTCCTGAAATCGGTGATCCATTGAAAATGTCTTTATGTACTCGCCGTGTGCGCGCATTAACTCTGGGTTACCAATAGGAGGTTGATTAAACTAACTCTTCTCAGGTGTTTTGGAACCGACATACTCATGGTATGCGGGTTTGGGGTAAATCAACCCAGAGGTTATGATTTACCAAATGGTAAGTTAACCAAGCTTTCTGGAATACCCCCCAGGGGGCACATCATGGCTCCAAAACAGCGTAAAAATGCCTCTAGGAAAAAATCCCTGTGTTTTTGTTTTGGTCGGGAAACGTGCTCATTGACATGGCAAATAAGCTAAAACACGGAGCGGAGTTGGGTTCGCTGGAATATTTACAGGCATCAGTTTGTTTTCAAAAATCGTAAGTGATTTTGTTAAGTAGCTTTGTGTGTAAACGTGACCGTTTTTAGGCAACATATTCTGCTGTATGAATGCAATATATAACAGAATGACAACAAAACAATCATGGACCTCGATGTCGAGCGGTGAATGGTAAGTGTTTAAAAAAATCTGTTGACGTATCATCCAACGTAATTTAAAAAGTTAATTGGCAACAGGTGAATACAATTACAATGGCTAATCACATACGTTTTTAAATCTTATTCTTAATGTTTGATGCAAGTTGCATTAAAAAAATACTAAACAGGTTTCAGAATTGTGTTGTCGAAGAAAATGTTGTAAATGGGTTGAAGTTTGACTCCATTTTCAACTCTCTCAAATATTTTCATGTTGCTCAGCCTGGCCTTCCCCCATGCCTTGGCCACGACTTGTTTGAAGGCGTTGTAGCTATTGATCTTGCCATTTTCTTGGAATACTTTGTAAAAAGGAAGTGGTTTTCATATACACAGCTGAACAGGAGACTTGCACAATTCAAATATCTGGATTCTGATGCTGGTTCTGCCCCCTCCCAGATATGTGAAAAAGGCAGAAAGTTAGGTGGTCAAGCAGCTGAGAACTGGTGTCTCCTCAGATTTCTTCCTGTCATAATTGGAGACCGAGTAGAGTCACAAGACCCTGTATGGCAACTGACTGTTAAGTTGAAAGAACTGGTTGAGCTAGTGTGTGCTCCCAAGATTACCACTGCACAGATTGCATATCTCAATGTCTTAATACCAGAATATCTGGAAACAAGAAAGGAGCTGTTTCCTAGTGAAAATTTGAAACCAAAACATCATTACATGCTTCACTATACGTCACTCATTTTAAGTCTTGGACCTTTAATTCGTTTATGGTCATTGAGATTTGAAAGCAAACATTCCTACTTCAAAAGAAGTGTGCGAAGAACACAGAACTTCAAAAATGTATGCAAGACATTGTCACACAACCATCAACTTCTTCAAGCATATCTTCACTCACGGTCATTTTTTTCACCAAAGCTTAAAAGTGTTGACTGGCCACATGGACAAAGGAATTCATTTGTGTATATGCTGAGGAATGTCTGGATTATTATCCCTTAAATGAGTACAGTTTTATGGGACTGAAGGTCATTACTCTGAAGCACAGCGTTGTTCATCTGTAAAAAGGATAAACTGTCCTCTCCCAACAGAAATGGACCCTATAACTTCAAAGCTAGCCATAGAGGGTTTGAACAGCCTAGGTGTGGAGACCATAGATGACCTACAGTTTTTGAAAGATGATGATCTAGGTGGCTTTCTGAGACCGATTGAAGCAAGAAACCTAATAGCCCAAATCCCAAGTAAGTTTTCAAATCAATGGTTGTTTTTACATATACACTAGTCAACATTTGAAGCGGATCAAAAAGTTCATTAAGTTCACAAGAACAGGTATTGGTTTTAAGACCACTATTATGAAAGGTTTGATCCACTTTAAATGTTGACTTGTGTACATGTGTAGCCAATGATAATAATCTCTCTCTGGGGCGTGCCTAATTTACGTGGCCTATAAAGATAGCCTTAGGTGTGGTAGGAAGGTGCGTCTCATAGTCACGGGTGACGTCATCCATTTCCGGTGTGTCGCGGGAGTGTTTTGTCTGGTAAGGAGCTGCAGTCGCGGCTGTATTCCTGAATGTTTGTATTGAACTGGGTTTTATGTATTTATTTGGCTCGCGTATCTCCCTAGTGTGGACTGAGGAAGCCTGCGGTACAACGCATGTGGTACCTGATTGATTTTACGTCCTGGAGTTTAAATGCCCTGTACATCGCAAGCAGTTTAAACCAGTAGGTTGTTCATTTATTGTTTGTTGCACTAAGGGTTTGGATTGACTACTTTAAATTTGTATGTATCCTTCTAGTTTACAGATTGAGGGAGAAACATTGCAGTGGGTTTCTCGTCGGGGCTTTTGTGGCTGTCTTCGGATATGCTGACTGTTATACCACTGATTGTTGTTCAGTATTGTGCTGCATATGGTCACGTTACAGACTCTCGTCTCGCGGTGCTTTGCTGGCTCGACTGCAGGAATGGATGCGTAATCTACCGCGAACTGCATTCACGTGCTGCTGTGGTATTGTGTTTATTTCTGTTTAAAGCTGGACACTTGCAACATCAGCTGTCTGGTAGTCT
Source organism: Leuciscus leuciscus (assembly GCF_965113295.1). NCBI lineage: Eukaryota > Metazoa > Chordata > Actinopteri > Cypriniformes > Leuciscidae > Leuciscus > Leuciscus leuciscus. The sequence continues at coordinate 10,953,221 of NC_138740.1, forward strand.
GGCGTGCCGCAGGTTCGATACGATGGCCTAACGTTACTCTCGCTTTGAGGCATCAAATGGTTTAACCATCCAGCAGTCATCATCCTGATTTGGTTCCTTTTTGAAGTGGTGTAAACGCTAGGCCTATATAATTTGAATTATTTTTTGCTTGTTCTGTTTTGCTTTCTTGTTTTGTTTATGTGAACCCATTGCTTTAAACATTTAGTTGTAGATTTGTTTTTATTGAATTTATTATTTTGTTGTCAACCAAGTTTCTGTGAACTGGTTGTTAACCGGACGTTTTCTTTTGTTTGATTAGAGTTGTGAATTTGTTTTTTTTTTTTCTTGCATCCACCATTTCAGTTTATTAGTGGATGGCAACCATACGTGTGTGTAATTGCTCTTAAGTCATGGAGTACTCAGTTTTATAAGAATGTATGTGTAATTCTGCTTCCTCTCCAGTTGTTGGGGTGATCAGGATTCGTGTCTGTGTGGACGAGTCTCTCTCTCTGCTTGTTGGTGGTCTCTTCCGATTGCAGTGTTCCACATTTGTGGTCTGAAGTGTGAGTGCACGAGTGTTTGCTGTGTCATTTTCAGAGAATGAGCGAGTAGTCCCCAGCCCTGGAGTGGAGGCCGAATTGTGTGTTTGTGTGTATTTTGATTCGTATATTTAAATACATTTATTAATGGTGCCCAAATAAAAACTGTAATTTTGTATTTCATCTGTCTCTGGTCTTATCTCAGCCGCAACCGAACCTGTGTGCTTTAAAGTTAATCTTATCAGGCGATTCCCCGGTAAATTTGCCTCCGGGGTGGCGTAGTCGGGTATCTTAGAGGGCTAGAGTTTAAGTCTGCCTTCTGGGGGTGAGGCAACTCTCTCTCTCCCTGGTATAAACTTTAAAATGTATGCCCATTGCAAATGAACGCGCCGCTACACATGCATACAATTAGATGAACTGGAAAAACAACACCCCAGTCTCTTTCATTCTGTACTTTGTTAGCTGTACTCTTTACTTGTATTACAGTATGTCAATGTGTTTCTTGTTTCTGCAGTATGGTTTTTAATGCAGTTTTTTGTTTATGCCATGTAGATATTGCTTCCACTCTGCAAAACACTGCCAATGATTTGTCTGCTGAATACACTTCTGATGCATCAGGTTCACCTGCTCCTGGATGCTCAATTTCACCATCCAGCTCTTCAAGTGGAAGACGTGAGTAAAACGCTGATACAACATTAAACAATCCACAAACATTTTGAAAGCAAAACATGTAATTTGTCAGTTCTTGTAATTCATATACAGAGAATTTGCAATGTGAGCATGCCCAGCCTTTAGCACGCCTGGCAAACAAATTGTGCCACACGTGCAGTTCACAGAGCGATATATGTATATGTACAAACCCAATTCCAAAAAAGTTGGGACACTGTAGAAATTGTGAGTAAAAAAGGAATGGAATAATTTACCTAAGAAGACCTAAGACAGTTGAGCAACTAGAAGCCTGTATTAGACAAGAATGGGACAACATTCCTATTCCTAAACTTGAGCAACTTGTCTCCTCAGTCCCCAGACGTTTACAGACTGTTATAAAAAGAAGAGGGGATGCCACACAGTGGTAAACATGGCCTTGTCCCAACTTTTTTGGAATGTGTAGCTCTCATGAAATCCAAAATGAGCCAATATTTGGCATGACATTTCAAAATGTCTCACTTTCAACATTTGATATGTTATCTATATTCTATTGTGAATAAAATATAAGTTTATGAGATTTGTAAATTATTCCATTCATTTTTTACTCACAATTTCTACAGTGTCCCAACTTTTTTGGAATCGGTTTGTATATGTATATGTGTATATGTATACAAATCTGCAGATTTATTGTACACTAGTCAACATTTGAAGAGTTTTGGGTATTGGTTTTAAGACAACTATTATGAAAGGTTTTGATCCTCTTAAAATTGACTAGTGTAGTTTGATGGTACAAATCAATCGGTGATGGCACGGGGCCTCTCAACATTGATTTTGGAAATTGCATACATTGAGATCCGTACATGTGCCACTGTGGTGATTACCTGGTGCATGAATGGCCAAAACGTCTCCAGTTGAGTCCGCAGCTTATGCCAGCGGAGAGTGAAGACTGTTGTGCATTGTTCAGAGCAACTACAGGGCCACAGTGCAGCAAATCACTAGCAACACGTTAAATGTGCCCATTTCATGCTAGTGATTTGTTGCACTGTGGTCCTGCGGTCCCTGTCAAAAATGCACAACAGTCTCCCCTCTGACAATAATGCACTGCGGATATAAAACAAGTCTGTGCACCACTTTAAATGCATACTCTATATAGTAGCACATGAACAACCCACAAAGCCCCATGCCATCTGTTTGTCCGTTATTAAACTTCAATAAATCTGCAGCTTGGGAATAGGCAATTTTGCCAAACAATTACAGCTGCATGAAAAGTGTTCATCCTGTAACCTGTGGACATTGGTTTATCTTCTAGGTGACAGTAGCTGTGAAACTTCGTTTTATGACCATGACTGGCATTATAGTTTTGATGTTCCATGGCAAAAAATGCCAGCAAGTTTTATGGAAAAGTTGCAAAATGGCGAAAGGCCAAGTTGCTCTGAGAGAAGACAGTTGGTCCGCATTGTTGCTTCTGAGATCCTGGAAGTCAGCAAATGTCCAGCAAAAAAACATGTATCAGAAATAGCCCGACAAATGGTGATTGCATACCCAAAGTCTTTCAGAGATGAGATTAATTCCCAGGTTGTAGGAAGTGGATATGATTCTCTCCTCAAACAACTGGTGTGTAGAATTGACAATTTTAAAAGAGCAAAAGCTATTAGTACACCACTTTATGGTACTCTAGAAGAATCAACAAAGAAACGAAAATTGTTATATGGTTGTATAAATTCTGATCCACAACTGCTAGTTGGAGAAACATCCGAATTGCAGCAGGAAAAGAAAGAGAAGTTGCTAATAATGTTTCAAAATAATGAAAGTGATGTAAAGACAATCTATGACTTAATGACTTCTACTTACACCTCTCAAAGAAACAACATCCAATCTGGAAAGGAAACCAAAGATTTACTTGATGAGTGGCCATATCTTTTTCAGCCAGCAGGAATGAAAGCACACTTTAAAGAGCTCACTGGCATTGACATAAACAACAGCTTTGAAGAATCTGCTTCCAGTAAGTTCAGAAGAATATTGGAGTACTTTCAATTTCAGTGCACAGAAAGAGCAAGCAGAGCAGGGAGAATCCTCACAAAGTATAGAGCTGGAGGTGATCATGTTTGTGGGGCAGTGATGTTGCTGCTAACCCATTTCAAAAATGACCAAGACCACTTTCTTGTGATGGTAGAAGACACCTCTGTTCCAAGTGATATATGCTCAGAACAGCTTCCAGCAACACCATGTATAGTAGTATGTGGTGGGTATTATTTACTATGATCTTGCAACACAATAATTCCTGGTTTTAGGTGACCAGAACATAAATATTATGTCTTACTGATTTTGTTTGTTCAAAGGAGAGAACCCACTGACAGCCAGTGTGTACATGGTAGCAGTAGACCAGACAATTGTAAATGACCATCTCTTGAGTTTTACAGAAGCCCTTTATCTAATGTTCTCTCTTTATTATATATTGAACATCAGTTACCCTGTAGAACTGGGAGCCACACTAGAATTCTTGCAAAGGTAATTCATAGACTGCATTTCTTTGGTTAAGAAGCATACAACAATTATTTAAGGATATTGTTTGTGTTGTGCTTTAAAGGTGCATCTTTAGGATAAATCCTCATAAAGGTACCAAGGTGGAAAAGAGAGAGAAAAAGAAAGCGTACTCTGTCAACCCCAGAGTATTGAGTCTGACGTCAAAAATTGCTGCATTTGACTGGGGAGAGTAACAGGTATAGAAGCTCTGTTGTCTTGTATAGTAGTGGTAGACTTCATCTTCTGTGTTTATCATTCATCAATGATGAAGTGCACCAAAGGACAACATTTTTATAATTAACTCCTATAAATGTGATTTAATTGTCTGTGGCCAAAACTGAGAGTATTTGGTTAAGGCTTGTTGCTGTTTCTGCTCTTCTTTTGGTTTGGGTTTTAATTATAACTGTTTGTGTCCCCACAGATGTGGTCTTTCAGAAGATTGACATTTCGCTGAAGAACAGGACAGACCGACTTTTTGTACTTCAGTGCAGCACTTTGTTCCTTTAATCATTTTTATTACCTTGTGATATGATAAACTTCAAAATTATCAGAATCCAGGCCCAGTGTTTTTGTTTCTTTTAAATAGAACACATTTGTGTTCTGAAACATGCTTTATCCATTTTCCCCATGTGACATGTTCAGGATTATCCGAATCCAGGTCGACTTTTTTTTAAATTGAACAAATTTGTGTTCTAAAACATGACTTTTGCTGGGAAGTGTTTTTCCATTGTTTGATCTTGAAAGTTTTCTGTATAATAAAAAGCTGAAGTTGTTTACAGCAATACTCTGGCTACCATAATTTATTGTATAACATTTTACAAAAATGTGTGTTTCAAGAGTATTTTTAATTTGTTTTTTAGCATTACTTCTGTCACACAGTATACAAAGATGTCCCTGTACATTTGGTTTAAATGGGGGTGCACGCCGAGGAAGTTTGAGAACCACTGGCTTATAGATTTGGCTTTTTTTGTGATTTAAAAAAAGCCATTTATTTGCAATGAAAATTTAGAAAATGTTTGAAAAGTGGAAATAAAGTTCTTTATTAAGAGAAGAGTGTTTATTAAAAATAAAGTATTTATTGGGTAGGCTTAGGGGTCGGTGTAGTAGGGCTTTTATTCTCACGACAATGTAGCATCCGTTTAACAATTTTAATAAATATTCTGTTAATATACAAAAATACTAAGGTGCAAATATCTGCCAATATAGATAGCATCTAATTAGTATTTACACTTACTGCAAATTTGATAATTATATTTATTAAATGAAAATTTACACCTAATGTAAATAGCATTATGTAAAAATGCTGATATTGTCACTTAGTGAAAATAAAAATATATCTGTATTTTTCTTAGTGTAAATAGCATCTACAGCTGGTTATTTTGGATTTTGATATGGAAATCATGACAATTAGCCTACCTTAACAATAAATGGTTTTCCAGGGGGGTATTCCAGAAAGCTTGGTTAACTTACCATTTGGTAAATCATAACCTCTGGGTTGATTTACCCCAAACCCGCATACCATGAGTATGTCGGTTCCAAAACACTTGAGAAGAGTTAGTTTAATCAACCTCCTACTGGTTACCCGGAGTTAATGCGCGCGCACGGTGAGTACATAAAGACATTTTCAATGGATCGCCGATTTCAGGAGTCACCATGGAAACCCAGGGAGAAAAAAAGCGAGCTACTTAGGTGAAACTGAGTTGGAGGTTTTAATGCTTGCTTATGAAGACTATAAGCCCATTATAAAAAAATAAAAAGCAATACTGCTGCATCAGCAAAAGAAAGAGAGTTGGCTTGGCAAAAAATAACGGACAGAGTAAATGCACGAGTTTATAAAATTATAAATGGGCTATTTTCCTCTTTCATTGTGACGCAAAAAATTATTTGGGGCATGTAGTAAAAATAGACAAGAATTTACTTGTTGGCCTCCATACATTTCTTAATATTACAGTAGTAATGCACATAATTGTCTAGTAATATGTTGGCCTCTTGTTTTATCAGGTGTAATCCTTCTGGAGCCAGAAGAAGTGTGACCTAAGTCAAATTGAAACACAAAGACATTCTCCAACAATGTAATTTAGTATTTAATGTAGCCTAATTTAGTTTTCTATGTAGCCAATTGAAAGAAGGCTGAGGCCCGTAAAACAGGTGGGGGTCCACCTCCACCTTCCCTCACCCCAGCTGAGGAGCTGGCGCTGTCCCTTAATAAAGGGCGACCTGTGGTCGATGGGATTCCAGGGGCAGTTCATCGGACTTAGCTACCAAGACAAGTGGCTTAGTAAAATGTAGGTGTATCATATTAATACTTATGATTTATTTATGTTTTCACTGTTTTTGTCAGTGTTTTAATAAAGCACCATTTTAAATAGGCATTTTGAATGCATTTTACAGTCATTGATTCACTTGTGCAGTATGCATGCTGCTTTGACTGCATATGCTGTGTACTGTAATCTTATTACTAGTACTCTTAGATGTTCCTAATGTCCTTCTTTATTAGTTGTATTTGTTTAAGAATATACATTGAGTATTGAATATGCATGATTATCTTATTGGTTTAATTATCTTGCAGTTGCTGATGGCCACATTGTATTATTGGATCCTCCTGCAACACCACACTCTGTCACAGTTGTAAGTGATTATTGTCTTTAAGTTTCTGTTTGCTAGACCAAGCATCCTTCCTTATTTTCATTGTAGGCTGACGATAAAGAGACCACTTCTGCTGTGACAGAAACAGAAAATGTGGGGAGGCCCATTAGAGGTATGATGCATAGAATGAATTCCCCCTTTTTTGCATAAGAGAATAAATAAATAGTCATTGTCATTTTACAGAATATGGCAGGAGATTTTAATACAGATGAGGGTCCATCTACCTCCACACAGAATCTTAGCAGTGTAAGAAATGTTCTGCAGTTCTCCTTCCTCATTTAAATATTTGGTCTGTGTTTGTATTACAGACTTTATCAGTCATGTTTAATTATTCTGTCTTTCTAGTTGCTTGCCAAAGAGCTGTATAAGGTCCACCTTCAAAAGCAAATCAGAAAAAGTGACATGGAGATGGACCTTATACAGCTTCAAATGGAGGAGAAAAGGCTTAACCTAAAAAAAGGCCAGACTTGAATTGCTGGAGCACCAGCTTAAGGTGGGAAACAGTGTGTGAACATTAATCTGTCATTTGTTGAATGAAATCTAAAGCAATGAATACAAATGTCTTTTGTTACAGGAAATAAAGAAACCATGAACAACACTTGACTGTTAACTGGTTTTAATTAAAGTGATTTTGGCAAATCATGTCTCGTACCACCCTGCCATCTCTTTGGTCTACTGGGTTCACTGGGGGTTCCTCTTGGCCATCTTCATCAAGAGAAGGGGGGGGGCCCTCTCACCTGTGGCAATGTTGTGAAGAACAACACAAGCAGCTGTGATGTCACATGACCTTTCTGGGTTGACCCTGAGCCCACGCAGGCACTGAAACCTTGCCTTCAGGATGCCTATGGTCATTTCCACCTTGACCTGTGTTCTGCTGTGGGCCAGGTTGAATTGTGCCTGTGGTCCAGGCTCAGGTCCAGGGTAGGGTGTCATCATATAGGGCAGACAGGGGTACCCTCTGTCCCCCAGCAAGTAACCATTGAAGTGTCATATAAAGGTAGTTAAAGTGTATAATTGCATAAAAAAAAAACATAAAAAAAATAAATAAATAAAAACATTGTGTAAGGCAAAATTTGTGGCACAATGATGCCTCCCTAAACATTCTGGCATCATGTACAGACCCTGGCCATTTGGCTTCAACATTAGTGATGAGGTGGGTTGCATCACATATTACCTAGTTAGTGGGGGACCAGTAATGAGGGTGATTTAATGGTTTAAACACCCAAACATTTAGCACCCAAAAAATCTATTGTCACCTGCACATTGATGCTATGGATTGACTTCCTATTAACATAGTCTCCTTCATTGACTGAAGGAGCTTTAATGGGAATGTGGGTTCCATCAATGCACCCAATTACATTTGGGAACCCTGAAATTGAAAGTTATATAATTAGAAACTTTTAAAATTATTGTGACTGTCACTGTATACAGTATGAATAGATTAAGTATAGTGCTATGTAACTAAAATGGTCTTTCATAGAATATCATAGAATGGACAAACCCGCCACTCTGTGGAATTCCTCTTTAATGACCCTCAGTGGTTTATGGCCAGGGAACTGCACAAAAGTGTGTAGGAACCGTTTGAGTGCAATGCATACTGTACGAACAGCCCTACACACAGTTGCCTTTCCCACATGCTCTGCATCGACTATTGTATACAAAAAACTGTATATATAAATATTTAACTCCATTATCTTCGTTTAATAAATTAACGATTCTTTTGAAAAACGGTGACGCTCCCGCAAATATTCATTTGGATACGAAAACACATTGATACGTGGTTGTATCACCCTCTCACGGCGGAAAAGATTTCGTATTATCTGTGCTTCCACATCCACTGGATCGTCTTCAAAAGGGCACGCCATGCTCAGTAACCTTCTGAAACAAACTAACCCTGGAACATAACCTGCTACCGAGCAGGTTATCTTCAGAGAGTAAGTTCCTATGGTTACATACATACCCAGAAAGTTACCTCCGTTTTTGGAACCGAAAGTTGAGGTTATCCACTAACTTACCCTTAAACTTACCCGGGTATGTCACATAACCTGCTTTCTGGAATACCCCCCTGAAGTGGTGTAAGAAGTGGTTGGACAAGCTTGTGTGTTTGGATGAGGTGAAGTGAAGTGAAACGAAACGCTTACTCAAAAAGTGACCTCTTTAACCCATTCCAGTGACTGGTGAACACCCCCGGAGCAATTAGGGTAAGGTGCCTTGCTCAAGGGCACCAGTTGCAACACGCCGGTCGTGAGACTCGAACCGGCAACTCTTGGGTTACAAGCCAGACTCTCTAACCACTAAGCTACAACTGCCCCCACAGTAATAAATTGCTCTAACAGCCACAAGACAAGACTGATGCCTTTCGCCACTAACCACAGCGGCAAAACAAATAAAAAAATATGATTTTATAAACAACACAGTCCAGCGCCAGATCGCCTCTTTAACAAACGAACGATATGTATGACATGCATAAAAACAATAGTAGGCTAAACACTGACTATAAATCAAGGAAACAACATAGTAGGCCTACATTGTGTCGGATCACCAATGAAGTTTAGAAAAGATGCGCAATTTAACCTAATGTCTTCAGTGGCGCAGACACTAGTGTGGAAGCCTCGTTTATTTGATGCTTGTTTCAAAGTCCTTGGTTCGAATCTGTATTTTATACCTTTTGGTATCACAAATCACATCGTAAAGGCATTTATTTTCAACAAAAATGAAGTACAAATAAAGTGTCTAACGAGTGTTTAATAAAACACTTTATACTATTATTGCATCCTGTTAATGTACACAATTACTGAGATGCAAACAGAATCTGCCAAAATATAGAATATAGCATCTAATTACTATTTACACTTATTGCAAACTATCGCGACATTTACATGATGTAAATAGAATATATAGCTATTTGTTTTTAGTGTAAATCACAACTGTTGCTTTTTGCACTTAGTGCATAGTCACTGCCTAATTCAACTGGAAAAATGTAGGCTATATTTGGTGTTAATGTATGCATTTTTAGTGGAATTTCACCGTTCTGATGAAAATGTGATATGACTGTGAAATTCTACTGGTTTTCTCTGTAAAACAAAAAAAAATTCAACTCTGACCAAAAAATACACAGGAATGTTTTTTTAAGGACATGTCGGGATAACAATAGACAACAATTACTGTTATTTAAAGGAAAATGTCATTTTTTTGCAGTAACACATTTAAATAGTTAAAAAACAAGGAAAATGTATATTAGATGTCAAAGTTAGCATTTTTATGGAATTTCACAGTTCTGATCAAAATGTCATAATACTGTTAAATTCTACCGTTTTTTTCTGTAAAAATACATTTATTTTTTTCAGTGTAGTATAAGTAGACTGTCTGCTTAATATCTGCAAACACTTTATTGTGATGGTCCTCCAACAGACACTCTACTGACTATAAGTAATTTTGCAACTACATGTCAACTTAATCTAACCCTAACCCTACCAGTCTATTAATACTTAACTAACACTCTAATGAGAGTTAGTAGACATGTAGGTGCAACGTTACTTATAGTCAACAGAATGTGTTAAAGGTCACAGCTAAATCACAGTCAAGAAGACTCGAGTGACATTATATTTACTCATCTATATGATTTAAATGTTAATGCAAATTTCTGTTAATAATAATAATACAAATAAAAAATTAAATAATAATAAAAAATAAGTTATTTAAGCGGCATATGCTTCTCTGCTCAGCCACCTAAATTTCAATAGCCGCGTTTCCACTGTCGGGCCAGGGCCGGGCCGTGCTAGTGCGTGCAAGGGCCAGTCGCGTTTCCACTGTCACTTCCGGGGCTTGATCGGGGCTTACTCAGGGCCAACGGCCAGGATATCTGGCCCGTCGAATACCTTGGGCCAGAGCGGGCCAGCTCGGGCTAGAGGAGTGGTTACGAACAGAGGCGGAGTTCACCTGAGTCGGGAGACGGCAGCGCCGGATGATTCTGTCAGCATTAAAGACTTTTAAAATAATTTAACTCGCGTTCATGTTTGAATGCCTTGTGTTTGTGATGCAAAAGACTATGCGCGCTAACCATTACCATAGTAAACATAGTAAACGCTTGAAGATATGCATAGTAAAAAAACATACGCTTGAAGAAATCAGACCAATCATAAAGGCTATCACAGTCATGTTTTTATTTTATCTGTCAGTAGCCTACGAGACGTCTCTTTATACCGGACTATCATAAAATAAAGCAACTTTTTTTTCGGGAGCTTCCTCTGTTTCTCTGACTGAAAATATCTGTATGGGAGTCGAGAGAGTGCTAAAGCTCCTCAGGTCGTATTTTTGGTGGCATATATTTGTAGAAATTATCATTCTTTCTAAATGTGATGTAAATACAGTATGTCCTGTAACTACCAGATAAACAGTAACAGACGCGACTGAAGAAGTAAGTGTGTCCTCTTTCTTTTGTGAAATAGACCTAACGGTAATTTATTTTTGAGTGACTAATGTGCAATTTTGACATAAATTAATTCATTATGATCAATGTATCACTTTTTATTGTAAACCTGTGGTAAAACATCGATGCTTGGGTTTTAAATATTCAAGTAAACAACAAAAATGCCAGCAAACGGCCGCTTTTATCATGTTTGTTTTCAACGCTGTTTCCAGTGATTTCTGATTAGTTTTCTGATAAAACTTCCATTTGTTGGTGAATGGGTTAGTGTGACGTTGTTCCAGAGAGGCGTGTTACGGGCGTGTTTTAGTGAAGCGCTGTGGAGCTTCTGGCCCGACAGTGGAAACGCAGGCCCGGTGCTATTAGCCCGAGGCTATCAGCCCGGCACGGCCCGTTTAAAGCCCTGGCTCGCACTGGCCCGACAGTGGAAACGCGGCTAATGTGAGCATCTTTCTTCAAGGCAGGGCATTTATCTCTCGTCTGTTAATGCCGGCTCACTCAGTGCCTAATTAAGCGACCCGATACAGCTAGACGAAGGGTGCATGTCCGATCTCAGATTTTGGACATTTGGAACAGCAAAGGTCAGACCAAGCCTTCGTCATCCATGCTTCATGAAAATGACCCTATAGTGGTTGCTAACGTCCTTTGGGTTTGAAGTGGTGGAAAAACTTACGTTGTATGTGCTAACGAAGCTCGGTTGCATCACTAAGGAATATCTTCTTGTCAGACGATCATGCTATTGCTGAGACGTTTATCTGGCAATCAGTAGTCTTTAATTTCATGATTAAGGTCGCGCACATTCCTGGCCATTGCAATGCCATAGCTACGCGCTTTCGTCCTTTAGTCTTCAGGCTTCAGACGGCTTTGCCCTTCAGCCAACCCGGATCCATCACCCTGCTAAATTAGATGATCTGCTAATTCAGCTAGACTGTACTTCACTAAGCCGTGGCTCCCTCTACCTTAAAAGCTTATACTGTATTTCTGCTTGTTCTCCGTTTTTAATGTTTTGCTTTTCTTTCCAGATTCATCTAGTTCCCATTCTGATTATGGCCGGTGGTTCCTTCCTCGTCTATATTTATGATATCGTAATTTAAATGTTTCTTCATTAGTATATTGCTGGCAGGTATTAAATTTTACGTATAAGTTTTAAGTATATTTTTTTCCGATTTTCCAAGTCTTTTCACTGCTGCTTCTGTTCGCTTATTACTTAAAGGCATAGCTAAATCCTCTAGCAATTCTCAGATAAACGGTTGCTTTTACTTTGCCTTTATTGCAAAGATTAATCATTTCCGTCCTAAATGGCCTCTTTTCCACGTACACTAATATTCTGCTAGAAGCCGTGTTTTTTACGGATTCATGTGTACAGGGGAATTCACTTCAGTATGCAAACAATTTGATCCTGCCCATGGTCTTTCCTTCTCTGATTTACAATTCTCACATAAATTCTTTACACTCTTTCTTAAGCACTCTAAGGGCCAATCCCAATTCACCCCTTGGCCCTACCCCTTGGCCCTACCCCTCCGTTTTGCGTGTGCACGTGAAGGGGTAGGGCTGTCTCAATTCTCTTTTGGTTGGAGGGGTAGGGGTAAGGGGAAGGGCCAGATAGCCCTTGAAACGAAGATTTTTCGGGACCACACTTCAAACGAAGGGGTATGAGAAATGTACCTGCATACACCGGCTACAGAGGCAACATGACTGCCAATAATCATTTTCTTTGTCTCATTCAATCTTGTGTTCATATTTACGGTCATGTTCTTCAAAGAAACGATTGCAAAAAAATCGTTAAAGTTCGTTAACAATATGACGCGTGTAAAAAGCAAAAGTTTGAAGCGAAGTGGACGCGCGAATGAGGCGAATTCGCGTCCACCGCGCCGCACTAAACGCTTCATTCGTGCCGCAAGACCTCCAGACGCACGTAAACGCATTGAAATCACTCGCGCCAGACGCTCTATTCGCGTTTGGTGTGAACGCAGCTTTTAGGCGTTGAAGATATCGTCATCTCCGTTTTTTTCTGCAAACTTCAGAAGAAAAATACAAAAAATAGCTGTAACTGACGCAAGACTACAGCTGACGACGGCATCTTGGAAGTTTGTGATAAACATTGGCACATCTCCTGTGACGTAGGCGCTAGCGACGATGTATAATGACATGTAACGGTGTAGTAGTGGTGTCCCATTTCTTAGGGGAATATTTTCACCCCTACGCCTTGCCACTCTGTTTCAAGGGGCAAGGGGTAAGGGTTAGGGGTAGGCGAAGGGGTATAAAATAGAATTGGGATTGGGCCTAAGAATGACTCTCAAGGTTCTGGTATCACATTAAAAATTTCTAATCAGCAATAATTTCTGTCTCTTCTCATCTATTATTGAATTCCTAAAAATCTGTCCTAGATCCTCAGATCTTTCCCCCCCTATTTATCCTACCTATTTATCCTACCCTAACGGAGCACCTCTCTCTAAATCCTGGTTTCTGTCCTCAAAAAGCTGCAGTCTATCTCCTTCCCAGTATACTGGACACTCCTTCAGGATCGGGGCAGTCACTACAGCGGCTGAACGTGGTGTTTCTACTGCAGCTATCAAGAACCTGGGCAGAAGGTCTTCCTCTGAATTCGAGTCATATATAAGACCCGATTTAAAAATCATCCTTGAAGCTCAGCAAGCTATTCAGTAACGATTCAGGTAAATCCCTATGCAACTACTGTTGGTGGTGTCATGCTCTATCTATCCTGTCGATAGTCTTAGTTTGAATTACTTGCTGAGAGGCCAACGTGACATTGTCTCTATGTGGCTTAGTTGCCGTTGTCTCTATGTAACCTCGTCTCTGTGTGGCCTTTAGTGGCCTTGTGGCATATTGTTGCCTTGTCCTTTGTGCCTTGTGGCAGTGTGGCCCTTCGGGGCTTAGGTTTTGTGTGGTCTCAATGGCCTTGTGGCATATCGTTGCCTTGTCCTTTGTGCCTATCGCTGGCAGTATGGTCCTTCGGGGCTTAGGTTTTGTGTGGCCTAGTGGCCTTGTCTATGAGTGTTTTCGTTTTGTGTGGCATTAGCAGCCTTGTGGCTCAGCTGGGCCTTGTCTTTGTGTGGGTCTTCGAGGCCTTGTGGCATATCGTTGCCTTGTCCTGTATGTAAAAAATGGCCTGTGGTCTCGTGGCCCTTAGCGTTCTATGTTCTATGCATCGTTGCCTTGCTAAAAAAATGGCCATGTTGGTCTCGTGGTCCTTGTGGCCTTGGTTTTGTGTGGCCTTGTCCAGTCTTACTTCGTCTTCTGTGTGGCATTAGAGGCCGTTGTGGCTGATCGCTAGCCTTGTCTCTGTGGTCTACTAAGGCCGTGTGGCTGTTTGTGGCCTTGTCTCTGTGGTCTAGTAAGGCCATGTGGCCCAGCGTGGCACTGATCTGTGCGGCCACTATGGCCTGGTTCTGTGTGGCCCAGGGTGGCCTGGTTCTGTGTGGCCCAAGGTGGCCTGGCTCTGTGCGGTCTATCACAGCCTTGTCTCTGTGTGGTCCATCGCGGCCTTGTCTCTGTGTGGTCCATTGCGGCCTTGTCTCTGTGTGGTCTATAGTGGCCGGCTCTGTGTGGTCCATCGCAGGCTTGTCTCTGTGTGGTCTGTTATGGCCTTGTTCCGTATGGTCCATAGTGGCCTGGCTCTGTGTGGTCCATCGCGGCCTTGTCTCTGTGTGGTCCATTGCGGCCTTGTCTCTGTGTGGTCTATAGTGGCCCGGTTCTGTGTGGTCCATCGGATAAATGTTTAAATGTGTATATACAGCAGCAGGAATATTAAAATGCATAAATGCATAATACACGTCTTCACATAGTACCTTACAGGTTCACCGTTTCTCACTATGATGAAAGTGGCCCTCTTACTAATTAGCTATCGGCCTATGAGGCATTCCACGTTCCATGTTTCATGCTTATTATGTTAACTCTTTTTTCTTTCTATGTTTTAGGAACTACAGGATACACAACTGGTGGGTATACTTTTCTTCACCGTTCTTTGGGGGTGGGCTCCGTCCCGGTGGATTATTCCTCCACCTATTTTTGGGGGTCAGCTGCGCCCCTGCCTTCGTCTTCAGGCAAGAAATGCAGAGTCCGTACCCTTGGATTGCGAGCTACGGACGGGGCCAAAGAACTTTTTATCATATATTGCTTGCTGGGCTGTTAATAAATGTATAATTGTTACGGGATTTATTCTCCTGAGTCTTTCTGGTAGAAATGAAAGCTTTAGCGTAAGTTCTGCCAGGAAGACTCAATTGTTGCCACTGGACAGTGTACTTAGCCGGAGCGCTATCAACCCTTTAACCCTCTGGGGTCTGAGCTGTTTTCTGGGCCTGGAGGTGTTCTGACATGCTCTGACATTTGTGCTTATTTCTGTTACTTGTGACACTGTCATGGCTAAAGTCTTATTACACTGTAATTAGCACAAACTCTGCTACAATAATATATCAGCAGCATGTATGTAAAAGTTTGTAGTTTTGAGATAATGACATTTATGCGTGGTTTGTGAAAATACAAAAAAAAATTTGTCACTGAAATAAGGCCATGAAACCCATACTGATTATTTCTTCACAAGACTTTTTTAAATTGTATGACGTAGCCTAGAATATTTGCTCTAAAACTATGTGAAAATCACCCTGACTGCTCATTCAGATAAGACAATATATTGATTTAAAAATTTTACGACGTGTTTTGTGTGAGAAAGCTTTATGCAGGAGCTCATTAATATGTAAGCTTTTCACACCTGAGAAAGACAAAGACACTCCCCTAACTGCCCTATTAGGAGCTATCAGGCCCTGTCATTCAGAGCAACCTTTCACAAAGAATGAGGAGATTTAAAAAAGAATGGCTTTTAGATTGTTTGGATTTATTTACAACACAACATAATCCAAAGATACACAACAAATGACAAAAGAGCACATTGAAAACAATGATCCAAAGACAGAGACCTTTGTGCCATTCCTAAAAACATTGTACATACCTTTCATTTCCAAGGTGTTTGATTTTCACTTTACCATTCATATACAGAGACTCATGTGAATGTTGAAGTCAGCAGGACTCAGTTGCATCTGGTCCCTGAAAGAAAAGAAAAAAAGGGAACATACTGGTATCAAGAGAAACTAGGCCTGCACGATTTTGGGAATAAATGTTAGATTTTTCTGGTTAAAATTGCTTTTTAAAATTCACAGAATACACACACACACACACACACACACACACAAATGTTTCCAACAATATATAATATAATGAACACCAGGTTTGTTGTACCTTGTAGGCATAGGCTATGCGCAGTGCTGCATAAAATAATAACAATAGCCTATAGCAGCCTATAAATCTTCCAAAAGATTTCAGTAACAACTATGCTAGAGAAAAATATATTGATTATCATATGTTACTTCAAATGTTTCCATTCGTTATGATGATATGAAATGAGATAATAGTAAAAACATAAAGCCTAATGTTTGGTGCATTTTGCTTTTCAAACGCGATCGCGCTCCAAAATATGATACATTCAAACGCAGAGCGCTCCAAAATATGAAACATTATGGTTACCATATTATACATATCTACGTTTGAGCAGATATCCACAAACAGTATTTAACAGTAAACACGGGTCTAAATATTATAATATTCACCATATATCTAGCAACAGTTCAACTGCAATGTGAAGTTTATGCAACAATACCATAAACTAATAAGTTAGAATTTCTTACCTTACATCTTTCTTGTCTTCAAATCGCGTTCTTCTTCTTCTGAGGTAAATCCAATGTAGGCTCACGGCACGTCTTTCAAACTCGACGAAAAGCAGAGACTTGTGAAGTGTTTTGGTGTTTTGTTTTTGAGGTAATGAGCGCGTTCGCGTTCCATGTGGAGATTTGCATGTGAATCTCTTTTGCTCGAGTGGGCGTGGTCAAATTAAAAATAATTAGCAAGCGTTTGAGATACTGGACATCCTGTTGGTTTTATACAAATTACTTAAACAGAGAATATTTGTTTTCATTTTGAATCCGATCATTTAAAAGTACACACTTAAACGTTTATAAAGGTATATGGCTCATAAATGTGTGACAAGTATTGGCTGAGTTTTGTTTCAGTTTATAGACGTGCTCAAGAAAAAAAAGTTCACCGCGACGGAGAGGCAGAACGCACACCCTGTTTATTTTCTTTATTTTACAAAAGCACAATGTTTTGATTTGATTGTAAGTGGACACATACAAAAGTAGAAATATCACAGATTCTTTTTTTATATTTCTTTTTTCTGTATGACCATAAATGACGGAGTAATTTAAGTTTATTGTGCTACAATGTGAAGAAAATCCAGCAAAACGCGGGGCGCGTTTGCCGACCTCAGAGGGTTAAACAAGGGGAGTACAATCTTACGCTACCTGACTATCGAGGAAGAAAGGCCTATAAAAAGGCCTACAACTTCAATTATTTGGGACGGGAGTATAATCAAAACCTGTCCCAAATGGGAGGGAGTACTAAAGTGAGCCCCAGTGGTGCAGGGTGAATAAACTAAAGCTGTGGGTAGCAAAACACCACTAAGCCCAAGGGAAATGGAGGCCTCAGCTATGAGGCCACGACATTTAACCTATGACTTGAAAATGAATTCATGGGGCCTAGATAACCAACTTAAAGTCCAGCTGGGAAATTCTAGCTACAATTTATACAGCTCTGAAAGCGGAGACCTCAGCATCACTGCTTCCTACTCTCTCTTCCCAGAGAGAGACAGGCCTGACAATGTCCATAAAGATACTCGCATGGGAGGCTTAGGAATAGCCTGCTACCTATGCTGCTATTAATTCTACTCTTAACCCTCTGAGGTCTGAGCTGTTTTCTGGGCCTGGAGGTGTTCTGACATGCTCTGACATTTGTGTTTTTTTCTGTTACTAGTGACATTTTCATGGCTAAAGTCTAATTACACTGTATTCAGCACAAACTCTGCTACAATAATATATCAGCAGCATGTATGTAAAAGTTTGTAGTTTTGAGATAATGACATTTATGCGTGGTTTGTGAAAATACAAAAAAAAATTGTCACTGAAATAAGGCCATGAAACCCATACTGATTATTTCTTCACAAGACTTTTGAAAATTGTATGACGTAGCCTAGAATAGTTGCTCCAAAACTATGTGAAAATCACCCTGACTGCTCATTCAGATAAGACAATATATTGATTTAAAATTTCTAAGACGTGTTTTGTGTGACAAAGCCATATTCGAAGAGGCGTGATCATCTCATGAATATGTAAGCTTTTAACACCTGAGAAAGACAAAGACACTCCCCTAACTGCCCTATTAGGAGCGATCAGGCCCTGTCATTCAGAGCAACCTTGCACAAAGAATGAGGAGATTTAAAAAAGAATGGCTTTTAGATTGTTTGGATTTATTTACAACACAACATAATCCAAAAATACACAACAAATGACAAAAGAGCACATTGAAAACAATGATCCAAAGACAGAGACCTTTGTGCCATTCCTAAAAACATTGTACATACCATTTCCAAGGTGTTTGATTTTCACTTTACCATGTTCATGTACAGAGACTCATGTGAATGTTGAAGTCAGCAGGACTCAGTTGCATCTGGTCCCTGAAAGAAAAGAAAAAAGTGAACATACTGGTATCAAGAGAAACTAGGCCTGCGCGATTTTGGGAATACATTTTAGATTTTTCTGGTTAAAATTGCTTTTTAAAATTCACAGAATACACACACACACACACACACACACACAAATGTTTCCAACAATATATAATATAAAGAACACCATATTTGTTGTGCCTTAATAGGCATAAGCTATGTGCAGTACTGCATAAAATAATTTTTTTTTACAAAGCAGCCTATAAATCTTCCAAAAGATTTCAGTAACAATGCTAGAGAAAAATATATTGATTATCTTATGTTACTTCAAATGTTTCCATTCGTTATGATGATATGAAATGAGATAATAGTAAAAAAATAAAGCCTAATGTTTGGTGCATTTTTCCTTTCAAACGCAATCGCGCTCCAAAATATGATACATTCAAACCCACAGCGCACTCCAAAATATGATACATTCAAACGCCATCGCGCTCCAAAATATTAAACATTATGGTTATACATATCTATGTTTGAGCAGATATCCACAAACAGTATTTAACAGTAAACACGGGTCAAAATAGTATAATATTCACCATATATCTAGCAACAGTTCAACTGCAATGTGAAGTTTATGCAACAATACCATAAACTAATAAGTAAGAATTTCTTACCTTACATCTTTCTTGTCTTCAAATCACGTTCTTCTTCTTCTGATGTAAATCCAATGTAAGCTCACAGCACGTCTTCCAAACTCGACGAAAAGCAGAGACTTGTGAAGTGTTTTGGTGTTTTGTGTTTGAGGTAACGAGGGCGTTCGCGTTCCATGTGGAGATTTGCATGTGAATCTCTTTTGCGCGAGTGGGCGTGGCCGAATTAAAAGTAATTAGCAAGCTTTTGAGATACTGGACATCCTGTTGGTTTTATACAAATTACTTAAACAGAGAATATTTGTTTTCAGTTTGAATCCGATCATTTAAAAGTACACACTTAAATGTGTATAAAGGTGTATGGCTCATAAATGTGTGAGAAGTATTCGCTGAGTTTTGTTTCAGTTTATAGACGTGCTCAAGAAAAAAAAGTTCACCGCGACGGAGAGGCAGAACGCACACCCTGTTTATTTTCTTTATTTTACAAAAGCACAATGTTTTGATTTGATTGTAAGTGGACACATACAAAAGTAGAAATATCACAGATTCTTTTTTTATATTTCTTTTTTCTGTATAACAATAAATGACGGAGTAATTTAAGTTTATTGTACTACAATGTGAAGAAAATCCATCAAAACGCGGGGGCGCGTTTTCCGACCTCAGAGGGTTAAACATCCACTAGCATAATCGCCTAATGCAAAGGCGGGCCTAGGCTACACGACTCTTGAAGTAAGAGGAGGCCAGTACCAGGGAGAAAATTAGACCTTACAGAGATAAACTGCAGAGGCTCTAGCACTAAAGAGCCTATGCTCAGACACTGAGGGGCTCGGTATCTAGAAAATGCTTCTAGCAGATAATCTCCAACAAACTCCTAGTACACATCCCACACAGCAAAAGGACTACGCGGCGGATCTTCCCATGAAACGGACTCATTCTCAGAATGAGAATGAGCTCAGCTGTGCGAGAGCACACATGAAGGAGAGGGAGAAGAGAAAACAAGCATAGGAATCAAACTAGACTCCTGACACAGGCGAGTTGGAAGGTCGTGGCAACCTCAGAGATGCAAAGTCACCATTTTCTGGCTCTTCTTCACTCTCATCAGAGCCCCCAAAATGATGGCTGTTAAGTAACCATATCATTATGGTTATTGAAATCCCAAAATATCCAAATATACATATAGTACAAGCATCTATGGTCTATTTTTAATGCTACGGGA
The DNA here is from genome assembly GCF_965113295.1 of Leuciscus leuciscus. Classification (NCBI taxonomy): domain Eukaryota; kingdom Metazoa; phylum Chordata; class Actinopteri; order Cypriniformes; family Leuciscidae; genus Leuciscus; species Leuciscus leuciscus. The sequence goes on from NC_138740.1 coordinate 10,973,412, forward strand.
AATAACCTTCCTATTACTGTAGAAACAACAAAAACAAGACAACACAACACACTTACACTGGCTTCCTGACTCTTTTCTCTGGCAGCTCACCCTCCTGCTCTGCCTCAGACTGTAGCTCAGAGGTGTTGCAGCTGGTCTGATATTGATTCATAAGCCTAATGGCGTCTTTGTAGTTGTCTAAAATGTAATATGTTAAAATGAACATGAGTTTCAAATTAGCTGTAGAGCAGCACATAATATTATTATTATTATTGATGATGATGATGATGATTATTATTATTATTATTATTATCTTTATTTAACCAGGTTGGTCTCATTGAGAACACAAAATATCTCTTACAAGAGAGACCTGGCCAAGAATAGCGTCAGTAGATATAAATGGAACATTTTAAACAATGCAAGGCAAAGACAATTTCATGTGCATTTTCAGAACATAGAAAGAATAGGTTGTTCCAAGCAGAAGGAGAAGCAACCATGAAATTATTTTTAAACAAGAATTTTATGAATTGGCATACCACAAGTTCTGACAACCTTTACATCATATTTTGGCCAGTTTGGCTCATGCTTCTCCTCATTTGCAGCTGCCTTTTTCACACGTTCAGTGCTCTTAAAGCTGGGCCAGTACACCATCCCGTCAACATACCAGTCAATTGGCACAACAGCAATGTTCTAGCTTGCTTGAAATTCAATTAGATGAAAAGGCATCCTTAATGTAGAAAGAAAGAAAAGGGGTATTTATTCATCATCAAAAAAGGAATAACATGGACTAAAGCATGCACAGTGTACAGTGTATACAAATAAGCAAGTAAGATGGGCTGAAAGTTAACCTGAATGGTGCCCCAAGCTGGGAAGAAGTATAAGGAAGGAAAAAGTACAGGTCATAATAGTCAGGTAGAACTTCAGCTCAACCGTAAAGTAGGGTACTATTGCAATTTTTTTGGCTGAATGTGTTGTTTCATGATCTCACAAAAATCATTGCATAGCTAATAATATAGTGGACTATGTACAGTCCATGGTATTGAGAAAGGTGGGACATGTATCAATGCATGTTAAATTCAGCATAAAATATAATTTCCCCTGGCATTTTGAGGGATAATATGTCATCTCATATTTTGAAAACATGACATTATGGGTGTAGTGTATACATGGAAAAATACCAACTTTTGTGAAATACTTACAGTAAATTTTCATCCAGAGTAATGGAAGTCATTGTCCGAAGTCAGTAGTCAACTATATTATTAGAGTTTTTAACTTGAACTGATTGTTTAAACTGATTGATTGATTGATTGATTGATTGATTGATTGATTGATTGATTGATTGATTGAACTGATTTGTTTGTTTGTTTTTCTTTGTTTGTTTTTTCATTTAGTGGAGGAGGGGTATGGCCACAAAACCATCCCTGTACGGCAAGGCTATTTCTTTTGCAGCGCCTCAACTGACTTCAGCTCGTCAGATGCATCATTTACAACAAATATGTTCATTCTGTCAGAGTTGAAGGGGTAGGGAGATTGGCGGGAAAATTCAGTGTAAATAGCGTACACACCATTATCATTTTAGATAATGTTTTTGATTAGGCAGACTTTATCCCCCACCAGAAACATGTTGTCCCCTGTTGTTAATTTGACGGTCCACCTTTCACATCGCATTTTCCCATATTGCGCATGAACTCCCATGCCAACAACAATTGGGCCCACAAAATGCTTTCTTTTCAGTGTAATGTCTGCATCAGCATGCAATTTGGTAGCTGTAGCCTCCGAAAGGCGCCGAATGAGCTGAGCTAGAGGGAACTCAGGTTTTCGAATGAGTTTTTTTCCCAAGGTGGTTCTCAAATGGGAATGCCGAAAAAGAGTCCAGACAGCCATGCCTCTTCACCTCGTCTGCCGGGTGGACTAGACAGTGGACATTGTACACAATCTGGTCTGTCCCATACAATGGTTTACAAAATATTTTAGCATTTGTCCAGCATAGTCAGCAAGGTTGAGATGTTCAGGGCTCACCAAAATGGATATAGCAGTTGAGAGGAGCATGAAATTGTAGTACATGTTCCGGTCCAAGAATCCCGCCAGCACCACAGGGCCAGTTTACAGTAAGAACTGTCGGAATTCAGTCGCCTTCCAACGGTCCAACTCCCTAAGCGACAGTGGTCTCCTGGAAAACTCAATTGGAACGTAGGGCCTCATTGACTGGAGTTTTGAATGCCGGCAGTCTTACTGTTAAAGGACCCCGGAGCCAGGTCTGGAGCAGTTTCCTTATGATGCCCAAACACACTAGATGCATATAATCCAAGGGAAACTGCGATACCATGCCAGCCTTGACGTTTTTAAATGGATGTGACCCCTTGTGGTGGTGTAGTTCATCACCCATCAGGTTGAATGAAATGTCAGTTCTCTGGGGGTACTCTGGTCCAGAGAACGTCATACGCCAGTTCTGTTATTGCCCTGGGTGTATCGCACCCATGATAAGCATTATGGGCCTTTGTTTTTTTCACAAAGGCCCGTGAAGGGGCATCACAGACTACCGTGTGAAGCTCAATTCTTATCTCCAAAGCAAAACCCAGCCTCTAGCTCCTGTAGTTCATTGACAAAATCAGATAGGAACTCTGTGGCCGAACTAGGTTTTTTGGTCCACAGTACGCCCCAATGGCCACAGGTTCCTTCATGGGGATGGTAACCAGTAAGCCAAGGATGGGCCACTTTTAAATAAAGGTAGACCATCTATATTAATCTGCAGCCCCAATGGTATGCCCTCTGCCAGTGTTTTGGCATTTTTGCTTATAGTGGCCTTCAAGGAGGAAAGGATGTCAAAGTGATGGTAGTTCTCCCCAGCCTTCTCCTGAATAGCATAATGCGTTTTCGTCTTGAGAAGGGTCCTACCATCCTTTGGCAGATTGGGATGGGTTATATAGAGTATACTCAACAGTGCAGTCAGGGCAACGATGGAAATGCCAAAACTCATTAGGTTCGGATTCTGAAAATGATGATGACCTAACATCACTTTCCGATAACATTGCCAACTGGGCAGTTGGCAATGTTATCAGAAAGTGATATTAGGTCATCATCATTTTCAGAATCCGATCCTGATGTCCCATCCCCATCACACCAATCACAATACACATTAAAATCTGCCTCCAATTCCATGTCCTCTTCAGTAAAAACTTACACCTCTGGCATTGCATGTGCAGCTGAAGAGGGTGGGGCAGTGTTCTCAGAAAGAACTCTGTCATCTGCCCCTATTCCTGTCATATCAGTCATGTCAGTCATGTCTGTCCTAATTTGATGATGCCTTTTTTGAACGGCAACACGTGTCCTTCGTTTTAAGGTTTATAAGGAGACAGGCACAGTCTTTCTATACATTTTTGTTCAAAAAGAGACATTTCATAAAGACAGGTTGTAATCAGGTGTGTAAAATTGATCATTGTTTCTAATGTTGTATTTAAATAAATACATTGTTGAGTGATGGTGTTGTCTGTTTCATTGCTACAAACTAGACAAGAATAGAGAAATAGAGCAACATTGAAAATTTGGGTAACACTTTATAATAACGTTCAGTTGTAAGTCATTTATAAGTGGTTAGTTAATGATGAACTAATCATTTACAAAACATTCATAAATGATTAGCAAGTGATATACTAACATTTTATGTATGTTTTGTAAATTGTGTTACAAGTAATTTACAATTGATTAGTTAATGATTAACTAATCATTTACAAAACATGACTATGCGTTTCATAAATGTTTCATAAATGATGTTTTTTGTATGTTTTGCTCACATCAGGTGTTTCAAAGAAGACAGCTGTCTATACCCTCACCCTGTATTCAAGGCATTTACAACACTTTCTGCACCCTCTAATTGCTACATACATTAAAAAAAAAAAAAAAAAATTATTAAACATTTATGAAACGCATATTCATGTTTTGTTAATGATTAGTTAATCATTTACTAATCAATTGTAAATGACTTGTAACTGAATCTACAAAACATACAGACAATAATTAACATATCACTTATTAATCATTTATGAACGCATAGTCATGTTTCGTAAATAATTAATCATTTACTAATCACTAGTAAATTACTTGTAACGGAATTTACAAAACATACATAAAATGTTAGTATATCACTTGCTAATCATTTATGAATGTTCTGTAAATTATTAGTTCATCATTAACTAACCACTTATAAATGACTTACAACTGAACGTTATTATAAAGTGTTACCAAAATTTGAGATGCACTTCTTGATTCGGCCCCATGAATTGGTCTAGAATTACATTGAAAACGAATGTTTAAAAATAAATCTCAATCCAGGTGGGACGTGTTTTTCGTGGCCTATCTGCTTTGCCTTGACATTTCCTTTGTTTGTTTGTTTGAAAATAATTATATGAAGTTGGTATTCATTTAACAATAAAAGAATGTATCTAAAAAAATAAATAAAATTGGTATTCATTTCATAGGAAGACCTAATATTTGTTTGATGTATAACAGGCCTTGTGATTTGAAACAATGGATTTGATTTGGAACAATATTATGTCATGAGAAACTAGTATTATTTTGACCTTTAATTCAAACCTGTCAGATGTCCTACACTTTTAATGATGTGCACAATTGTGTGATTATTTTTTTGGTTAATGTTTTGTTCTCTGCGCTTGGTAACACAAATTGAAGGAAGGCTTATATAAAAGCCATTGGCTGTTGTTGACGTAGGACATTCAAAATGTGTTTAGATATTTTTTAATCATGCATTTAATCATGCCATGGGAACACAGCTGTATTCTGACACCTGCTGCCATAGATATGTATTTAACTGGACTTCACTACATGTCGGTGCTAACAACTCCTGCTGCACGTGATAAAAAAAAAAATTATTAATATAAAAGTCATTAGGTGTTGTTGACTCAGTGTTTCCTCTATGCCCGCCACGTATCAGAAATAGGGCTTAACGTTACTGTTTTAAAACCGTTTTCCAGGTTAGTGGGGGTGCATAGCGCTCAAAACCAACATGAAAAACGTAGCTAGTAATGTTCACTCAACGTTTTGTTTTGTTTTTAAATTGTGTGTAAAATGAGCGGTGACGTTAAATCACCCTACGGTAACGTCTATTTGCTCCATTAGTTGTCTGAACCGACTTAAACAGTGATTAAAATGCCGAAGCTTAATTTTCATTATAAAGAGGATGGCAGATAGTTAAGTTTGCATTTGGTCAATTTTGGTCTCATGTGTAGTGTACACATGAGACCAAAATTGACAAAATGCAAACTTAACAATGCACAGCTAGCTAGAAGCTAGCGCTAAACCATTATCCATGAGTGAACATGCTAAAGTTGTACCTGCTAGCTATCATAGCAGACAAGTGCTTCACTGACTGTAATGTTGACCCCACTTCATTGACTGAAATACCAGTGCCAATTTATCAGCTTGATCTATAGGTTTGCATCGCAAACATGAACTCAATCATATATACAGGCATTAGCAATAACTTGCAAAATGATGCTACATATGGATAACGGCGACACATTAAAACAGACCAGACCAGACCAAATAACAATGTGTGTTTTTTTAATCACACTACCATAACATATTCTGCCGAAATTGCTATCCCATTTGAAATCAAATAGGCTACAGACTCACATGATCATCACCTCTCAGCTAACAATAGCCTGTTGCACAAAATGACAAATGTAAAGTTCTACTGCTAGTCCTAATATCAAACAACGTCATTACAATCATTAATATACATGATGATTAAAAAACTACAAAGGCCAAAGTTTACTGTGGATGTCGCAATATATCAATAAATCAATACACTTACTCAAGAGGGATCCGACATGGGTCCGCTCAGGATCCGCTGTTTGACAGTAGAATACTCTGGGCGGCGCCAAAACGAATGTGACACGGTACCAATCCACTTGTCTGTGCGACACTTCTGTCGCGCCGCACACTTTATTCCTATTCCTATTCATCAAGGGACTTTAACGCGCCCGCAAAGCATCCCGGGAAGGCGGCGCTGCATTTGAAAAAATGCTGCGCCTCAAAAAGCTGGCCGATGCCCATCTTTATGCAAATTAATCCGTTGAACATGACGCGACTATCCAATAGAAGTAGAGCACATGGAGACTGGGGGAATCATGAGCTGCTGGCTCAAAACCCCGCCCATAGCGGTAAACTTGAGGAACGCCCATCAACATACAAATGAGGGGAGGCGTCGCGACACCACACTTCAGTCGTGTCTCAAAAGTGGATCCGTACCGACAGTCACGCGGGTTTGGCGACTTGAAGGCGGATCCGCCTAGGAGTCTCCTACTGTGTGGGATGCCTAAGTCAGATATTGAGGCAGCCCCCGTGGGGATGGGACTTGAATATCATATGTCTGAAGTTCAAAGCTATAGTCTCATAAACAACTCTCCGAAGTGAGAGGAGACCTGCTATAAAAATACAAGGTGGCTATCCAGGTGGCCCGACGAGGGCCAACGCTTGGTAGTATGGTCTATCCAGAGCTTTATACAAAGTGGTGGCCTCAGTTTTGTTTGTTTTTTAAACCCCAAATGGGTGGAAGCCATCTCACGCCGAACAGAATCTGTTTGAAGCTCCTGTGCACGGTGGCCTCACTAGAGATTTCTCTATGAGATGAAGCCAACCTGTACACCAAGATTGGCACCACCTACTACATAAACCTGACGACTCTTAACACAAGAGGAGGTCTAATGGCAAGGAATGCATGCCTACCTATAAAAAAGGGAACTTAACGGTCCTAATTCTTATTTTACTTCCTATCAAACATACCCCTTAATACTTTCTAAACAGGGAACCGAGGTCTAAAGTTTAACAACCTTATAATTAAAAATCTTCCTGCTGCTCGTAGAGCTAAACTTTATTCTCAGAATGAAGGCCTACCACCCAAAAGCTAGAAAGGTGGAAACTCACTACCAAGCCCGTCTCCAGTCCAAGTCCGTGGATTCGGAACGCAGTGGAATGCATGATTTAAATGCAGCCGAGCGCACCTTCGCCTCTCTCAACTTTTCCACCACCATCTCAACAGAGCCGCCGAAAAAATTCAGATGGCGAAACCGGGGCATCGAGGAGAAAACTCTTTTCTTTCTCCCTGATGTCAGCCAGGTTCAGCCACAGATGTCTCTCCGTGGCCACCATCGTCGCCATTGACCTTCCAATCGAGGCAGCGGTTTGTCTGGTGGCCCGAAGAGCCAGATCCGTGGTGCTGCGCAGCCCGTCCACTGCATCAGGGTAGAGACCCTGACCCTGATCCAAATCCTTCAGCAGGTCGGCTTGGTATGCTTGTAACACAGACATCGTAACACAGGCTGCCTTGTCAATTACTCCTGTCTGCCTTGCTGCTGGTTTGCATCTGTAAGCTCCGTATAGCTTTCTGTTTTGAATCTCTATTTACTATCATTCCTTTTTGTTTATATTGCTAAATATAACTTACTCATCAACATATATTAGATAGTCTAATATTGCCTATCACATTAATCTGACATTACTAGCTTTTATCTAAATCGTTATCGCTAGCACAACTCGCTAGTTTCTCACTAGTCTGTTAACCTGCCGTTATTTTTTCTCTCTTGCGCGCTCGCACTTTTTACGAGTCTATCAAACAACTGTGGTAAGTAGGATCAGTCAACAAACACGGTTTGTGTTTTCTCCTGTTATTGTCACTTGCACTTTGTATCGCATGTATAGCATAGCCTTCTCTGTCAGCAAAGAGGGCTTTTCATGTGATAAATGCAGGGAGATTGTCAGGCTGACGGAGAAGATTTCAGAACTAGAGACACGCATCCAAACTTTAATCGAGGATAGTAAGAATGCAAGTGCCAGAGCGCCTGACTAATGCTAATCGTAAATTATAATATTAACTACAATAATAAAAGATTATTATTCACGTCGACACTAATGATGTTCGACTTCGCCAGTCGGAGATCACTAAAATGAACGTTAAAGAGGTGTGTGAACTCGCAAGTACGATGTCAGGCACTGTAATTTGCTCTGGTCCCCTTCCTGTTCGACGGAGTGATGAGATACTTAGTAGACTGTCCTCACTCAATGGCTGGCTGTCTAAGTGGTGTCCGCAAAATAATATAGATTTCATAGACAATTGGAAAGGTTTTTGGGGCAGACCTGACCTGTTGAAAAGAAATGAAAGCTTTAGCATTAAGTTCTGCCAGGAAGACTTAATTGTTACGTCACTCTACCTTTTCATCTATCCAATCACATTCCAACACTTGTGGTATAAAAGTTCGGTACTTACTCATGTTTGAGTTCGCAGATGCTGACGCTTCAATTCAGTTCGCAGAAACCGACACCGGCGTTCACTCACTCGCGTTTCGATTCCAATCATAACAGCACAAGTCATATTGTTGATTTGATCTCAGCAACTTTCGCGGGGCGCGAGTGCGACACGTTTGTGTAGGAAACAAGGACGTGGCGGCTTTAAATCTCATGAGAGACGATCTCATCACAGGGTTTTTCAAGTTAAAGTTCCACTTCAAGGCTTTTACGTTGGTAGGCGCTTCCAGCGGCCACTGTTTACATGTCCCCATTTACTATGATTAAACTTTATTCAGGTAAGTATAAACTTGCTCTTCTGCTCCCTTCATCAGCGGTAAAGATCAAATGGTGACTGTGGTGAAGTGGTAGTTTTCTTAAATCTGCCGATACATGTACAGCAGTCTGCAACGCAACATACTGTAACGCTTTAAAAAGTAGGGCTGGATAGCTCGCTGAATGGTTGTAGCAAGTGTAAACAAAGATTAACGTAACTGATATCCACAGCGCAGTGCTAATCTATTTTCAGCGTCGTCGATCCCACGCACTCATGGTTAGTTGCAAAATACTAACAACTGGGTTGCTGAATAGATTTAAAATAAGCTTAAGAGCAACTAAGTTATTAAATCAGCTTTATATGTGCCATTCACAGTTCGCGCTCCTCATCTGCTCACTCAACACGTGAGAGTGCCTTCCATCTTAAAGGAGCAGTAAGTTACCTATTCAACTTGTTTTACGCCCTTGTCTGATTTGTTATTGCTTCGGCATTTATGGAGATGTTTTTTCCAAATCACTTCCCGACCGCCGGGAAAGTCATACATTTAAAAAAGGGTTGTAAAAATTTGAAAATGATACATGTAAATATGTCCTTATCATAAAGAAGAAGCTGACCTTTAAGAAAGCAAGTTGGTCATTGGATGTTATGCGTATGCCAGTAGACATGGTTATGAAGGGTAGGACTTATATATACTTATATATGTTGCAGGAGTATTTAATACAAAGGAAGTAAATGATACATTTACAGAGCTGATAATTCTCTACAAACTGTTCTACACTATATATCTATATACATTTATTTTTTTTCATATCAAGATATTTTAATACTTGCATTTAAATTCTTAACTAACATAAATATGGTACAATCGCTGTAATACAAAATTTCTTGGCGTCTACTTAATCCACCGATATGTGTCATAGAATTATTTACATTATAGGTATTCGATATTAAATGTACAAAGGCAGACTAAGGATGCTCAGGTTAAAGGTCACAGACTTTGCCAAAACTGCTTAACACAGTAAAACTAACAGTTATAAGTTTAGACCATATAATTCAAACCAATCACCAGACAAATCACAGTCAAGAAGACTCGAGTGACATTATATTTACTCATCTGTATGATTTAAATGTTCACTTATTTTTCTATTCAAGGGACTCCCTTGGTTGCCATGGCCAGTGATCTCTCGGCTGTGAATAAAACTTCACTCATGAGCAACTCGAGAGTAATGTCAGGCGTGCGCTGCGCAGCTGAGAAATAGATTCTACACTCAAAAGTCAACAACAGAATATCAAGTGTGACTGAGGTTGTATCTTATACCTGCCGTCACCTTACTTCAGGTAAGTATCGTACTAAGATTAATAAGATTAAGATTTAGTGGTTATAAATAAATAAAATTAATTAATTAATTAATTCATAAAAAAATAAAATAAAAACCTATGTATCTCTTCAAGGCAGGGCGTTTATCTCTCGTCTGTTATCACTGGCCCACTCAGTGCTAATTAAGCGATCCGATCAGCTAGACGAAGGGTGCATATCCGTTCAGATTTTGGACATTTGGAACAGCAAAGGTTAAATGAATTACCGAGCCTGCTCAGGCTTCGTTCTTTCGCGCTTCACAGAAATGATCCTATAGCAGCAGTTTACATCCTTTGGGTTCAAAGTGGTGGCAAAATTTATGTTGTATGTGCTAACGAAGCTCAGTTGCATCACTAAGGCAGGTCTTCTTGTTAGACGATCATGCTATTCCTGAGATGTTTATCTGGCAATCAGTAGTCTCCAATTTCATGATTAAGGTTGCGCGAGCACATTCTGACCACTGCAATGCCATAGCTACGCAATTTAGTCTTCAGGTGGCTCTGCCCTTCAGCAACCCTTGTCCATCACACTGCCTCCTCTAACAGTGATCATGTAAATTAGTCGCTCTGCTCAATCCAGCTAGACCGTATATCACTGAAGGTGTGGCTCCCTACACCTTAAAAGCTTATATTCTGCAGAATTGTTTATAATGTTTCGCTTTTCTTTTCAGATTCCTTCATTTCCCATCCTGATCACGGCCGGTTGTTCCTTCCTCGTCTACAATTACAAAATCGATGTGTGGTGGGTCTTCAGTGTCCCCAGGGTGTGTGTGAGGGGTTTGGCTTGGAATGCCCCAAATATATTTTTCATATTCTATGCTGGAATTGTCATTGAGGATGAGTAAAGCGCATGGTTTTTGTCTGTCCCTTTGGATGCAGTCGGGCTGCTGCTCCCGGCACAGGGGGTGGAGTTTCAACAGCTCGTTTTGCAGCTTTGATTACCTCTCACAGACAATTTCAAAACATTTAGCTTTATATTCAAACCTGAGTCAGACAAAGATGGAGAGAATCAAGAAGCGTCAACATGTAGACCCCATTTCCGGATGGTAAGTTGATGAATTATGTAGCTTATGCGTAGATATCTAGTTATTGATTAGCTCATTCTGCTCATGCTATAAAATCATATTCCGGGAGCTGGATTTATGTAGCTTTAGGGTTTGTGATGCCACTAATCCAGAAGGAAGGCCGCACAGTCCCTCTCAGCGTTGTTGTAGTCCTTAAAAGCAATCTCTTTAATTAAATATTCAATGCTTGAATTTTATGCATTGTAACTTTGCAGATATTGTTTATGCTTTAACAGCAACATTACAGAAAAGTGAAATCCATTTAACCCCCCTTCATTACCTCCCATCCGTAATTGTCTCTTCTCCTCCTATTTTCATGTTCAGATTGTAGCCACGTTTTAACAGCGTTCATGGCTCATGCTAGCCTGGTAATACCAAACTCTTCTACTTCGCTTTGCTTCGTAGACAGAGTCTGGAGGGTATAGTTGAAAAGCGTTTTCTTTATCGCGGGGGGGGGGGGGTGCTTGTCTGAAGTTTAAAATCATTGGTTACCCGTAAGCCAATCATATAACATTTGGTTATGACGTGTGTTATGCGCAGGCTCAGCCGCATCTAATTTCCACTGTAAACACATACATGGCCCATGTGTCCTATCAAAAGATGTCCTGTGGCCCATGTGTCCTATCAAAAGATGGCCTGTGGCCCATGTGTCCTATCAAAAGATGGCCTGTGGCCCATGTGACCTATCAAAAGATGGCCTGTGGCCCATGTGTCCTATCAAAAGATGGCCTGTGGCCCATGTGTCCTATCAAAAGATGGTCTGTGGCCCATGTGTCTTATCAAAAGATGGCCCGTGGCCATGTGCCAGTTCCAAAAGATGGCCTGTGGCCCATGTGTCAGTATCAAGAGATGGCATGTGGTCCACGTGTTATATCATAAGATAGCCGTGGTCCCTATATAAAAAATATAAAAAATTAAAAATTAAAAATAACACAAGTTCTAATATATTTTTTCTCTCTCTATGTTCAGGAACTCTGATTTACGCTTCTCACCTAATTTCTTTACACTTTTTCTCAAGCACTCTAAGAGTGATTCTGAAGGTTTTGGTGTTACACTAACAATTTCTAAAATTAACAACAATTTCTGCCCCTTCTCATCTATGCTTAAATTTCTTAAAATTCGCCAGAGATCTTCAGAACTTTCCCCTCTATTTATCCTACTTAACGGAGCACCCCTTTCTAAAGCCTGGTTTAGGAATCACCTAGTTTCCGTCCTTTAAAGCGGCAGCCTATCTCCCTCCCAGTATACTGGGCATTCCTTCAGAATCGGGGCAGCCACTACAGCAGCTGAACGTGGCATATCCACTGCAGCCATCAAGATCCTGGGCAGATGGTCTTCCTCTGCATTTGAGTCATTTATAAGACCTGATCCAAGAATCATCCTCGAAGCTCAGCAAGCTCTCCAGTAATGGTCCAGGTAAATTCCTACGCAACTACTGGTGGTGGGTTTTATAATAATATTTTTTTTATTTTTTTAAAGCTTTTTTATGTGGTCTTTCAGTCTGTGTGGCCCTGCGGCCTTGTCTCTGTGGTCTAACAGACCGTGTGGCCCTGCAGCCTTGTCTCTGTGGTCTAGTAGGCCATACGGCCCTGTGGCCTTGTCTTTGTGGTCTAGCAGACCGTGTGGCCCTGCGGCCTTGTCTCTGTGGTCTAGCAGACCGTGTGGCCCTGCGGCCTTGTCTCTGTGGTCTAAAAGGCCGTGTGGCCCTGCGGCCTTGTCTCTGTGGTCTAAAAGGCCGTGTGGCCCTGCGGCCTTGTCTCTGTGGTCTAAAAGGCTGTGTGGCCCTGCGGCCTTGTCTCTGTGGTCTAGCAGACCGTGTGGCCCTGCGGCCTTGTCTCTGTGGTCTAAAAGGCCGTGTGGCCCTGCGGCCTTGTCTCTGTGGTCTAAAAGGCCGTGTGGCCCTGCGGCCTTGTCTCTGTGGTCTAGCAGACCGTGTGGCCCTGCGGCCTTGTCTCTGTGGTCTAAAAGGCTGTGTGGCCCTGAGGCCTTGTCTCTGTGGTCTAGCAGATCGTGTGGCCCTGCGGCCTTGTCTATGTTTTTAAAAATAAGTGAATAAACAAATAAATAAATAAATCCATTAGCAGTATTATATGCTCAGCGTATTACACATCTACAGATTATATCTCCAGGTTCTGTTCTAATCATGAAGTGGCCTTTTTAGCTATCAGCCACGCTTGTTCACGCTTATCACGTTAACTCTTGTTCTTCTACTTTCTAGGAACTTCAGGACACAAGACTGGTGGGTATACTTTATTTTCTGTTTTGGGGGTTGGGTAGGCTCCGTCCAGGTGGAAGCATTCTTCCAATTATTCTTTGGGGGTCGGCTGCGCCCCTGCCTTGATCTTCAGGCAGGATATGCAGAGTCCGGACCCTCAGATTGCGAGCTACGGACGGGGCCTACTCCAAAGAACTTTATTGCTTGCTGGGTTGCTAATAAATGGATAATTGTCACAGTATTTATTCTCCCGAGTCTTTCTGGTAGAAATGGTATTCATCCCTCCTGGGATGGTGCTGCTCTTCTCTCTAATAATATGGCACATAGACTTAGAGCTCAAACATGAATTGGGGCTCAGGTCAGGAAGCAGACAGACTGGCTAAACCAACCGTCTGCTAGCTGTCTCACGTCACTGAGGTCAGATAAATCCCATCACATAGAGACTCATTCACCTAGATATCATCATATAGAGACTGTGTCTAGATATAAACTATATATAGTTCCCCGAATTAGGAAATACAAAAAACTCCCAAACCCATTTAAGGGTAAAAATTGTACTGATGTTCAACAAATAAAAAACATATATAATACAAATGATAAAGCTCAGGTTGCTGAATATTCGATCCCTTACTTCAAAAGCACTCATTGTTAATGATATGATTACAGATTATAACCTAGATGTGCTGTGTTTGACAGAAACCTGGCTAAAACCAGATGATTACATTACTTTAAATGAGCCTCGTCTGAAAGGCAAAGGAGGTGTTGCTGTAATTTATAGTAATATCTTCAGAATTATTGAGAAGTCTTGTTTCAAATATAATTATTTTGAAATGTTGGTGCTTAATGTAACACCATCTAATGTAAATGATAAATCACGTTTTAGATTTGTGCTGGCTACTGTACACAGGCCACCAGGGCACCATACAGAATTTATCAAAGAATTTACAAATTTTCTATCAGAGTTAGTACTGGCTGTAGATAAAGTCCTAATTGTTGGTGATTTTAATATACATGTAGATAATGAAAAAGATGCATTGGGATTGGCATTTAAAGACATTCTGAACTCTATTGGAGTTAGACAACACGTGTCAGGACCTACTCATTGTCGTAATCATACTCTAGATCTAATATTATCACATGGAATCAATGCTGATGCTGTTGAAATTCTGCAGCAGAGTGATGACATCTCAGATCATTATCTAGTCTCATGTATACTTCATTTAGCCAAGGCTTCAAAGCCGACTCCGTGTTACAAATATGTTAGACCTATCACTTCTACTACTAAAGATTGCTTTAATAACAACATTCCATGTCAGTTTCATCTCCTCAGCATCCCAGATAGCTTAGAAGAACTCGATATTGTGACAGAAACTTTTGACTCTCTCTTTTCCAGCACTTTAGACACAGTTGCACCTTTGCGCTTAAAGCAGATTAAAGAAAATAGTCCAACACCGTGGAACAAACGAGCACACTCAGGCCTCAGAGTTTTTTTGCATTTCATGGAAATAGAGCACGATTGCGTACAGAGAGGCCTTAAAAACTGCTAGATCTGCTTATTTTTCAACCCTTTTAGAAGAAAATAAACAAAACCCTAGGTTTGAAACAGTGGTTTAATTCACGAAAACTAAAGCTTCAACCCCAGACGTTTCCAAACAGCACAGCAGTAATGACTTTATGAACTTCTTTACTTACAAGATTTATAATATCAGGGAGAAAATTATAACTATGCAACCGTCTACTACAGTATCACATCAGACAGTGCATTGTAGTCTCCCTGAGGAAAAAAATCGATTAATTCATTGCTATAGGAGAAGAAGAATTTTCGAAACTCGTCAAATCATCTAAATCGACAACATGTATGTTAGACCCTATTCCGACTAAGCTATTGAAAGAGATGCTTCCAGAGGTCATAGATCATCTTCTTAATATCATTCATTAATCTTTGTCATTAGGATACGTACCAAAAACTTTTAAGCTGGCTATGATTAAACTGCTTGTTAAAAAAAATGCAACTTGATCTTACAGAATTAGTCAATTACAGGCCGATCTCGAAACTACCTTTTCTGTCAAAGATACTAGAAAAGGCAGTATCCTCACAACTAGAGTTCTTACCAGAACCAGGAAGTATGACCATATTAGCCCAGTTCTGTCAACACTACATTGGCTCCCTATTAAACATTGTATACATTTTTATATTGCTGATTACTTACAAAGCACTAAATGGTTTAGCTCCCCAGTATTTGAGCGAGCTCTTGACGCATTATAGTCCTTCACGTCTATTGCAATCTCAAAATTCCAGCCAGTTGAGATTACCTAGAATATCAAAATCGACTGCTGGCAGTAGATCCTTTTCCTATTTAGCACCAAAACTTTGGAACAGTCTTCCTAACATTGTCCGGGAAGCAGACACACTCTGTCAGTTCAAATCTAGACTAAAAACACATATCTTTTGCCTAGAATACACATAACACATTATAGACATCTATAATTCAATGTTAGGTTGCATACCTGTGAATGAGGTCAGCCGGAACCGGGAACAGTTCCCATAAATCCTGATGTATTTGTTACATCATAAGAAAGATGGCGTCTACGCTAATATTAGTCTCTCTATTTATCCCGAGGTTTACCGCAGTCTGCCGGATCCAGGCCGTATCCAGATCTGATGAAGGACCTGCGCCTGGACACGACGACAACACAGTCCTGAAGTGTCAACTAGTCTCTCCCCTGTTAAGGCCTCCTTCCCTTCCCTTTACCTCTGTACAGATAAAACGTTGTCGTTTTATCTGTACAGAGTCACCACGTGGCTACGCGGACGTGATAAATAATTCTGTATTATACATTTTTAAGGCCAGACAAGTAGTTTGTTGAGGGTTGATTTGTAAAGAAGGACTACACGCCAGCGCATATTCAAACACACATACCTATGGACTGAACACGTGATGCACAATAACTTTATCCTAGAGCTGCTGTAAAGCCAAAACAATCTCTGTTACTGTAATATCCTATTATCATTGTAAAGCTGCTTTTAAACAATTCATATTGTTAAAAGCGCTATATAAATGAAGGTGACTTGCTTGACATCCATCTTTGTAAGTAACATTTATTTTGAATTGTTTTCATTGAATCATGTTTTATTGCAGAAGGCAATGATAACATCAGCATAGAAAAAAAAAACTATAGGACAAATACAAAAAGAAAGATGCAAATGAAATAAACTGCTTAAAATTTTCCAGGTACAACAGGTATACCTAAAAGCAGCATTAAAGTAAGAAATTGCATAATCAAATGAAAAAATAAAACTGCATATTCTTCACTGTAGGAATAAAATGTATACTGTTTCTACTGATTGTTATTTTAGGCTGCTGTTGTCACGATCGCCGAGAATAAAGTCCACATAAGAAGGTCAGATGAAGATGAGTTCAAAAAATTTAAGTATTTAAACAAAACATATTTAGATCATCCACAAGTAACGTAACTGTGTTATTGTACAAACTCCAAACACAAGTAATAACCGAAAACTCAAGCAGAGAAATTAGGAACTTAAATATACACAGATAATGAACTAAAACAACTAGCAGGTGGGATGATTAAATGAATTGCCATAGTAACAAATGAGAGAGGGAAACATAAACAAAGAACACAGGAAATAAAAAATGTCAAACTAAAAGACCATGATGGTGAAACTTAATGAACAAAAGACTGAATGTCTCTGACAGCTGTCACTTGATGTTCAAAGCGTTCCTAAGGATGCTGATTTTAGACTTAGGTAGACTGAGATGGCAAACGGGAACATGGTTTGTGTAACATTAGCAACACATTATTAGCTGTTTGAGTAAAGTTGAGCGAGTGGATCTCTGAGCTGGTGTGAGTGAGCAGAGGCGGGGCTAATTTGCATATGCATTGCTCTGCACATACTAATTGAAGCAAGCATATAGATTTACACTCAAGCTATTTTAAGGAATTAAGTTTTTTTTTTCACAGGAAAAATGTTTAAATATGTAATTTTGGTGATCAAAGATGAGTTTTAAGGGATACAATTATTGACTACATGGGGACTCTACAAGGGGCCCTTGGCTGTTTTCAACAAACTGTCATTGATTCAAAGAGCTGATGAGAAGGGAAACTGAGAACTTATGCTTACTATCTGTACACAGTTTACAATGTGCAAATTATAAATGCATAATATATTAGGTAGTTATAACAATTATAAAACATTTTTACCTTTGTGATTTTTTATTGATGGGAGGGGAGAGGGTCAAATCCGAGACCAGAAGAAGGTCTGAACATTTCAGACACTGTAAATAAGCTTTCCTCTGGGGTGAACAAAGCCTGGTTTCTGAGTTGAATCAGTTGTGTTAAATGAGGTAGACATCCAAAATGTGCAGTGGTCAGGATCATGTTAAGAAGCTTACTGAGGAGGCTTACTAAGAGGCTTACTAAGAAGACTTATTGGCTCAAGTCAAAAGAGCCCACTCCAATGCTGTGGCCGAAACCATTCACTATTCCCTATATAATGCATTGTAGTTTTCCTTGCAACCAAATCCTTACAATCTTGTGAGTTGACAATGATGCAGCCTCAGTGAATTAGTGTGCGACATTAAAGGCACAGTATGTAAGTTTCGTCTCTAGAGATCGCTTATTCAAACAATAATGAAGGCATAACTTGATGACGCCGTGAATGAGCATGGAATCATGGGATTCCATCACAGTGATGGAAAGCAATCTGACGGGACTTGGGCAGAAATCATGTTCATGGATGAACTAATGAATTAAAGTTTTATTAACGTTACTGTAAAGCAGGGCGGGGCCGAGAGCCTGGGACATTTTACGTTGCTGTTTTTATTATGCTTATATGCTGCAGTCGGCCACTGCCGCTCCTTTCCTTTAGTTGTTTATTTATATTTTACGATTAAAGTTACATTTAATGTCTGCCTCATTCTTCCCTGAACTTGAACTTTGTTACAGTAACATTTGATCACTTAAATTCACATAGTTTTAGTTCATTCTAATAAAACATACAGGTCACTTTATCTGATGAATTGAAAATGTGGGGTACCGTTGCACTGTTTTACAATCATACTAAAAATACATTTCAGTGTGTTGAAAGTTATGTTGTTACGTTGCACATTGCAGTAAACTAGATTGATATTAGAATATCCTATAAATAAAATCTGGATGACTTGTGTTGCTAAATGGTATGCAATTCATTTAAAAATATATTTTCTTGGAGAAAATGGTGTATTACTGTTACTAAAAATAAAGCTCTGTCTGATTATGCTGTGCTACCCACTTGACAAAATAGCATTGTCTCTGAGACATGGTACAAACATGTTACTCGTGGTAAATCAAGAAAACAAGAGCTATATAACAATGTTTAGTTTTCTGTCGAAAAAGGTATCCAAACATTTGCTCAGATGTCTAATAAAACACATAATACATTAAAGCGTCTTTGGTGTTTCCATTGTTTCTACAGAAGTAAACCTGGAAATCAAGGGTAGCGCGGATATGACGTCATAGACAGGCCAATGACACAGGCCGTTATTCTGGTTAAAATTGTGTATTTCTCTGGATTTAAACATTGTTGGAAACATTTGGGATAATATAAGTACACAAGTCAACAAAATATATACCATTGTTTTAGTGTTTTTTGATATTTTAATAAAAAAATCTTACATATTGTTCCTTTGATGATTTTTTCCAAACATGTAAACACTCCTGTCCCATCTGCCATTGGTCTGTCAACAAACTTATGCCATTTGTTGAGCTACTGTTGCCGTGTTGTGCTAGTCAGGATACTCAAACAAACAGAACAATGTTTTCACAGAGTTAGAGTTTGCACTTTACAGAAAGTCAACCTTATTACAGCTGTGTCTGCGTATTGAGCTGGGAAAAGAAAATGTAACAACATCCTATAATTAACGTACATCAGCTTTAAAAAAAGAGTGAGACAGATTTCATAATTCTAGATGGAACACAAGAGCCAAACCACCAGCATATTTTGTCGTGTGGTGACAGTATGAGCTCTGTCCTGCCTATTTTGGAGGTGTTAATTAAACACTGTTTGCCTCTGGGACGTCATTGTCCACTACCCCATTGGCCCCTCTGCCATAAATATATCGAAGGGCCCAAGGTCCCCTAGGCATCTCATCAAACAGAATGCCCTCCAAACACTTATAAATTCTACCCCCTTCACTTCACCCCCACACCCCACACACACCATTTCAGATTTATAGAGGCTTCAGGTTTACAGGCAACTTGCCTTCACACTAAATAAATGGCAGTTTTCTGCCAGGAGTAATAACCACTATGCTGATGCACAAGGAGGGGGAAGTGTCTTCGCTCTCTCCATAAGTCTCAAAGCACAGCCTTAATATTACCTGCTTGCTTCCAGTCCCAGGATGAGTGCTTTTACACACATACAAGTCATTCTAGTGGAGTGTAAGGCCTTGCCATAATACAAAATGGTATGACTTTGCGGTCCACTATACATAGCAATAAATAACATTTATTCTAAATGAGCATTTGCACTTCCAGATGTTAGACAATATATAGCGGCCTGGTTCAATGCCTGAGATTTCATTTCTCAAGGACAAAAATGATGTAAAAGTATGGTGAAGGTGTCTGATAATGGCACTGCAGAAGGGCCATGTCTATAAACCACTGTAACTGTAAGAGCAATATGAGATTGCTTCAGACTGGCATTAATGTTGCATCAAAACACAGCTCGCTTTCAAAGAATAAATAGTATTAAAAAGTCATAAGCTTATAGATCGAAGATACATTATTCTCAACCCCTTTTCCCCCCTCAATTTTTCACTTTGAATAAAGAAACTGCACTCACAACTGCTTGGTAAATGAGCATGTATTCCAGCCTTGAGTGACTTACAGCTTTTATACAACAAATATTTAAGACACAAAATTGTATCATCATTATTCCTCATGTAAAAATATATTTCTAGAATACTTACGCTAGAAGATGTAGTGCCTGATATATGAACTAAGGTTAACAGTTCTCTAGTTCGCTCTATTTAAGTGCAGTGATTTTTTCCTTGTAGCAACTAAATAAAATTTATTTTACTGACCAGTCAACATCTAGAATCGTAAGTATCCATTTTGCAATATGGTATGGAACATAACACTTTATGATTCCCTCATAGCAAGAAGAATTGATAGACTGGTGTTTATTATAACTGCACACCTCAATATTGTTAATAGCATGCATGCCAAATAAATTGTATACACTGCTAGTACTCTGTCTGTCTGCTTGACCAGTTTCACAATCTAAAGAGATTAAAGACTCTGTTCAATAAAAACGGTCTGCAGTTCAACATGGACACAAGTGCCACCTAGTGACAAGAAATAAAACATGAATCCATTGGGGTTTTCAGTTAGATTCATATTTTATCATACAAAGTGTTTTTTATAGTACGCTACTGGTTTTATATTAAAACATTTAGGTAAGATTAGTCAGCACCAGTGTGTCTTATCTTGTTGATAAGGGAAAAAAAAGATATGACAGATAGAGTTAAACAGGACAGGAGAAATAGGGTTATGACAGGACTGCAGTTAAAAAATAAATAAATAAACTCTTAAGCAGTTTCAGGTCTTTCAAACTGTCAGCTTAAATGTTAATTTGAGTATTTCATCTAGAAAAGCTCTTTATCACACCTTTTCTATTCATGGTCTAAGTGCCAGACTGTTCGACCAGGGAGCTGCTTGACATTCACAGAAACATTCAGTCTAAACTGAAAATCTACATGTAAATGATGAAAAATGTTTATAGCTGTTTGCGAGTATGTCCCGTGCAAAGTATTTCAGAGTCTATGGTGTTATTGTTTTGATTTCCAAACACACATTCCAAACTGAATTTAGTTAATGAAGATAAAAGTGAGAAAAGAAAAATTCAGTTAATACAACAGATAAGCCACTCTATATTCCATGCAGGTATTTACATTGTCATTTCAAAATGGCATGTTTATACATTGAGATTTACAGCTTAAGAAATAGCATCAGTGAAAAAATATCCATCACTATCACTCTTATAGAACAATTATGATAACCATTGAAATCAAATAGATCATAAAAAGCAAAAAATTAACAGCCAATAACCTTTTTAAGAACGTGCATTTTGTCATTGTTTGTTCAGTGTATACATACATCAACAAAAGATACCAGCTTGTAAAACATATATGTGTCTGTGTGTGTTTGTACACATGACAATAAGCAGAAGCTGATGGATGAGTTAAAACATTACAAAAGAGTGTAAAGAGTGGCAGACAGCACTAAGAGGGTTCATAATTCAAATATTTGGCTGGAAGCACTGAGACAGTACTAGTTATGCACTGAGATCACATAATGTGGAAGTACAGATATCCTGTCTTTGCTCTCCCAGTGATTTCCGATCCAAGAGGGGCAGTAGGGCAGAAAAGCCAACGCTTTCAGTGGAAAAACATAAAGGAATGAAAAAAAGAATGAGGCTTTTAAGGATTTTGCTAAAACTCTCATTGCTTCCCATCATTCTCCTAATAATGCAGCCAGTTCTTGTGTCAGTTGCTCCTTCTCTTTCTGGAGTTTGATGATACTTTGTTTATTCTGTTCCAGTCGATCTTCCAGCCACTGCAGCAGCGGGCCGCTTATGGCCGACATCTGACTGCACAGGTTTTTAGTGAACACTGAGAAGCACACATACATACAAATTACAAAAGCACAACTGTAAAAAAACTAAATGGTTCTAAATTCTTCAAATTTATGAAAATAAATAAGGTTAGTCCCACACAATACCCAAAAATGCTTTTATAATAATGATTTATAATGAATAAATTGACAAATTATCTTTTATTAAAAAAATATTTTGCATGAACAGATTGATCTATACCAGTGGTTCAAAAACTTTTGACAGTGGCGTACCCCCTGAGGCATTTAACATCCTTCTGTGGACCCTTTCTCTTCCACTAATGCCGAGGTCACAATTAGCGATTTCAGCACTGATTTTCACTCACCAACAGGTTTTGCGAAATCGTTGACAAATGTCCGAAATCGGAGGAAAATTGGTGCTCATTCACGCGAGTGACAAACACGCAGTGTGAATTATCAAAGCGAATCGACAACGAGCCACCTATACCCATGAGATATATGGCATCCTAAATATCTGTACCTGTCTGGGATTCAGAATTCTGCTGTGTGAAATGTGTTCTAATTGAAAATTACATCAGTGATGACCTACAGCTCTCGGCGACCGGTAAGAAATGCAGCACGCTGAAAGAAACTGAAAGAAACTTGCTCTGACAGATCTTAAAATATGTCAGTGCCATTGTTTTGTCTCAAGATGCACACCAGTAATGTTTTCTTCTAAGGCACGTTTTAAAAACTACTTTACTGTCCTAATTGAACTAAGGCCTAATCCTGGCTTAATCTAAGGCCTGTCTGTGAAACCAGGCCTAACAGTATTAAATTGCTGCCGTGAAAGCACTGCTAATTCCTTCATGAAATACAAACTAGATTTTATAATTGCATTACCTGATCCATTATGTATCTTTGTGATTGGATCCAGATGAGTTAAACTGAAAAAAAGGAAATTGGGAGGAAAAAAATACATATTGCATGAGGTCATAAGCAACCATTTACTATGTAAAATAATTAAAATATATCCATGAAATTTATAAATGAATTAAAGTAACCTTAAACAAGGAAATGGATAACTCTGGTAATGGCCTATACCTGTGAATCCTTCTGTACGTATCCTGTTCTTCTTGACAGAGGATTCTGGGCAGTTCCACGGCAGACTCCAGACATACTTTTCCAATGGCTTCATGTGGGACTACATGGATTGGGATCTCAATCCGCTCATACCTTGTCATAAGAGAGGAATGTAATTTCTATATTTATGATCAAAAACACTGCACAAAATACTTTTTCTTTCACACAACAAAAGGCAATAGCACTGACTTGGCTTTACCATGTTTGTAAACCTGTTCAACAATGAATCAAACATTTAGAGTTACATTAAAACAAACAACTAATCAGGTGTGGACTGGTTTTGGTTTATAGAAAATTAAGCTAATAATTTAAAGGCTTATATTTACATGCCTCAAACTAGTTTAAAATATGCATGAAGTTGCAAAATAAAACTGTAAAACATTATTATTAATTCATGAATGTGTTTTTTAAAATAAAAAGCAGTTTATTTACTCTGAGCCTTTCTGGGCCTGTACTGACTGGAAACAGGTATACAGAACTCTACCGGTCTGCAAGAGAAACAGAAAGAGCAGCCAAGCTTAAAAAATAAATAAAATAAAAATAAATCTGAATTTTATTATTTCCTGTCAAGATGGTTTGCTTAACATACCTTTGTGTTTTTATCTTCTATAAAGCATGAGAAGATGAGTCCAACAAATCCCTGATCCATCATCTGATACATTGCTTGAGTCCTAACATCTGTATAATGCAAAGATCAAGTCAAATTAAAAGAAATAAAGGGAATATAATAATGCATAATACATGCATTAATAAAAAATGTAATTAAAAACATTATAAATTAAAAACCACACAAAATAAAAATAAAAATATATAAAAGATGATACTAACCAACATGTGATGGCCACACAGTGATGTGTGGATGAGAGTGGTACCAACCCACAACCCTCATGGGACGTCCTGTCATCTCAGCCAACCTGTGCTTCATTTTAAGAAAATATGCTAAAACAGTATCTGGTCAGGAGGATTACACTTTATTATAAATTTCATTGAGAAGTCATGTTTTAAACACTATACAGTATAGTGCTTAAAGGGATAGTTCACCCAAAAATGAAAATTCTGTCATCATTTACTGACCCTTAAATTGTTCCAAACCTGTATGATTTTTTCTTCTGCTGAACACAAAAGAAGATATTTTGAAGAATGTTGGGAAACCAAACAGTTAATGGGACCCATTGACTTCCATAGTATGGAAAAAAATATTATGGAAGTCACTGAGGTACATCAACTGTTTGGTTACCAACATTCTTCAAAATAACTTCTTTTGTGTTCAGCAGAATAAAGAAATTCATAATATTCATATATTTCCAGCATATCAATTTGAGTGAAAAGTGTATTGAAACATGTACATGAATTTCAGTAGATCTTGCACTTGTTGTCTGAGAGCATTTCACTGGGAATCTGGCTTGGGGGTTTGTCAGTCTCTCTACAGTAGCAAAAAGAGTGCGTGTGTTGTTTAAATTGCTGTTTATAATATTTGAGAAGAAAGTCTGTCTAGTTTTGGCCAGTTCCATATTGAAAGCATGAAGGCTGTCTTGTAGATGTTGAATGAATGAATGAATGAATGAATGAATGAGGCATTTATATAGCGCTTTCATATGTACTACTGTACACCCAAAGCGCTTTACAATCATATCAGGGGATCTCTCCCCAACCACCACCAGTGTGCAGCATCCACTTGGATGATGCGACGGCAGCCACAGTACAACGGCGCCAGTGCGCTCACCACACACCAGCTATAGGTGGAGAGAGGAGAGAGTGTGATAGAGCCAATTCAATGTAAGGGGATTATTAGGAGGCCATGATTGGTAAGGGCCAATGGGTGGAATGTGGCCAGGACACCGGGGTTACACCCCTACTCTTTACGAGAAATGCCATGGGATTTTTAATGACCACAGAGAGTCAGGACCTCGGTTTTACGTCTCATCCGAAAGACGGTGCTCTCTGACAGTATAGTGTCCCCGTCACTACACTGGGGCGTTAGGACCCACACAGACCACAGGGTGAGCACCCCCTGCTGGCCTCACTAACACCTCTTCCAGCAGTAACCTGGTTTTTCTCAGGAGGTCTCCCATCCAGGTACTAACCAGGCTCAGCCCTGCTTAGCTTCAGTGGGCAACCAGTCTTTGGCTACAGGGTGATAGACTGTGACGATACTGTGATGTTATAATGGACTACAAGTTTTGTCTTCCGCCACATGCACTCTGCTTTTCTGCATTGTCTTTTCATATTTTGCACTGCTGTTGAGTTTCTCCAAGGTGCTTTTTGTCTGCCACTCTTCTTCCTGACTTTTACAGGAGCAATATCATCAATTACACTTTTAACTTTTGAGTTAAAAGAATCAAGGAGAAAATCAACAGAGTCAGCAGATATAAAATCTATAACTACTGAATGTGAATGAACTAATAACTGGTTTAACTATCATATATTATAGTAATGTTTGTCGGCAACTCATTAACGAAAGCTATAGAGTGGTGCAGGGATGACGTCTGAACCTGGAAGACTAATTCGCCACTGGTTCCCTCGAAATTTTCCTATAGGGTTTTATAATGGGGTTTTTCAATTTATGTGTAAAATAAAGCTTGTGGTAAACATAACTTGACGATACTGTGACGTTTTGTTCTATAACCTAAACTTCACACCCCAAAAATTGTGTTTTCAGTATGGTTGTGTTATTTACATTGTAGAACAAAACATCAAGTATTGACAAGTTATGTTTACCACAAGCTTTATTTTACTCATAAATTGAAAACCCCCATTAAAGAGAATGGGAATGTGACGTCGGCAACCCAATGAACCCCATAAATAATGTATGAAAGCACGTCGTTTGACTAGTGTGAGTGCTCCGAACCGTGCCCGGGCGCGGCTCGATTAGCCGGCCCTGGCCCGCTTGGAAGAGGTGGGCCAGAGCACGGTTCAGTTGGACTCGGGCGCGGTTCGCATGCAGTGTGAGCGCTAACCGTGCTGGACTCCATTGTGTTCAGTGAGAGCGCCGCTCTTCCTGTTTATCCCGAAACCGTCGCACCATAATGAAGTAAGCGTGCTCCGGCACGAATGCTGAAACCCTATGTGAGTGCAGGCCAGAGGGGGAGTGGGGAGGGGGGACAATCGTACTCGGGCCCGGTTCATGGCAACCGTGCCTAGTGTGAGTACACCCTTAATGTAAATTTGTGTTATCATATTACGCCCGAGTGTATCCAAAAACATGGATACCTACCTAGAATGCAAAGTGCAATAAGGTAATTAACCCTATAGGAAAATATTGAAGGAACCGGCGGCAAATTAGTCTTCCGTGTTTTGACGTCATCCCTGCACCACTCTATTACAACTGTTCAGGCCGATTCACACCAGGAACGATAACTATAAAGATAACTACATTAGCGTTTACACCAGCAGACAGGTAGTTCTGTAATCTGCCGATTTAAATGCTCAAGCTCTTTACAGTTTGGTGGATTCTGATTGGCTGTCATTGTTTTTATCATTCATCAGCTTGAAAGAATCATTATGAAAGTGATTCCAACTAGCCTATTCATGGATTTCATCCGGTCCCTTTCCACAGGTGTATTAATCAAGCACAATGCAGTCTGCATTCATAATCTAGGTGCTTGATTTTATACACCTGTGGAAAGGGACCTGATGAAACCCATGAATATCGTTTCTCTGTGCCGTTATCTTTACAGTTATGCTGGTAATGATTTTTAGAACTATATCTTTATCATTTATATTTATAGTTATTGTCATTTGTGTGAACGGGCCTCTACCCAGTACAGTATAGATCTCCTTAAAAAAAAAATATATATATATATATATACATACATACACACACACACACATTGCAGTGTTTAATGTATGCCACGGTATTGAATGTATTTACATTGTTCTCCAGACTGAGAAATACCATGGCAATGTTTGTATTGCAGAATGGGGCAAAACAAAAAAATAGCCCTATATAAACCCCCAAAAAAATCCCCTTACACACATCAAATGAATATATGATAAGTATCGTTTGTGAAAGGATATCTCCGCTTCAGTGGATGCTGCTGAAAGCTGCTCTGGGGAAATCTCCACTCTGTCTTTCCTCTTGTCTGATCGACGCAGAATGATGACAGAATGAATGTGCACAATACGGTTTGTGTCTACCTGATGGAGATAAGTCGTTTACACAGTTAGTCTACAAAGTTTCATAAATACACCAGTTGCAGTTTGGCACATTTATACAAAACAACACATGATAAACACCAGATAATCAAACCTCGCCAATGCAGAGCCCCATTACTTCCTCCTTCTCCGTACTCAGAGCATGATTCATACATACTAGAAATGCGTCTGACTCTAAATGTACCGCGTTTACTGCCATGATAAGTATTACAATCTAATAGTTAATCTTTTGGTCTGATTTATTTGTTTGTTTATCACTGTCCAACACTTCCACATCAGTAAAGCGCAGGCGCTGTATTCAACTCCTCCTCCGCCTCCTTCTTCTTCTTCTTCTTGTTTTTTTAATGGCGGCTGGCTAATAGATGCATTTACCGCCACCTTCTGCTCCGGACTGTGGAACACAGTTCTAGATGTATCAGCCTTGTCTCCCTAATAAAATCAAAGAAAGCTTTACTATTTATTTTACTTGACCATTTTGACCAAATCTTAACATTTAATTCTTGAATTCCATTTTTCTTCATTTCTTCTATCATATTGTTCCTTTATTGTTCATATTTCATACAGTCAAGAATCGCATGAGGTATTGTTTCTTCAACATGACATTTTTCACATAACCCATTTGGATGTTTCCCTATCATTCAACTCCTTCCGACAGCAAACTGGATTGAAAATATTCACAAGGCAGTCAGTTTATTTACGGTGACTGGGAAAGGAAATGTTAGATTCACTTATTATTTTTGTTGTGTCTGACAAGCTGATTTTTTCATATCAGCAATTCAGTTTTTACCAGTTACAATGATAATTCTTGAAATCAGTAATGGAATTTCTACTAGTAACAATGGTAATTCTTGATATCAGCAATTTTCACAAGTAAAAACATAAATAGCCTAATCTCTCACAGAATTATTGATAACAAAAAAAGAATTTCGACTATAAGTAAAAGTGTCATTCTTTATATCTGTAATTGTAACTAGTTAAATATCACAATATGCTATTCAAATACAATTACAGATATAAAATGAAATTATTTGACATATCAGTAAATCACTCTTACTTGAAAAGAAAAAACATAATTGTTCATATCAATAATTAGGCCTATGATGTTGATTTGACAAACATTTAATTTGGAATAATAACAATTATCAATCTTCTATAACAATTGGGTTAAACAAAATATTTTTTTTTTCTTGTTATCACAATTGATAAATTATGAAGGCTATGTATTTACATATACAATAGCATTGTATTCAGCTTAATACCACCAAGATTTTTGAGACTATGCAAGGCAACAAAGCAGTCAGCGGTTAAAAATATAACCCCAAACTTTTTGTAAAATGCAATAAAATCAAGAATTTTATATCAAAGATTTGTTCATTCTCTTTAACCTTTATTTAACTGACAAGTAAAAAGAAAAGATTTTCACTGACCAACTTAAGTGTAATTTGTAAATAGCCTATAAACAATTTTTGATTTTGATGGCTGCAACACATTCCAAAAAAAATTTGTGGGACGGAGGCATGTTTACCACTGTGTCCCATCACCTTTCCTTTTAATTACACTTTTTAAATGTTTGGGAATTATATTGGAAATATTAATTGTTGAAGATTTTACTCAGCAGTCTGTGGTCGTCGTTGTCTGATTCTCCTTTTCATGACAAATCTGGACTGTAGACAGGCAGTTAAGCACATGGTGTAGAGTGTATAGAAACCAAGCTGTTTTAGCATGTGCAGAATGAGGCCAGGAATTGTCTTTCTTCCCAAGAAAGCTGTCATGTTGATGCCATTAAATGTCTCTGTACAATCACAATATATGCCTCCCCGTCAGTGATACCTTCACAAATTTGCAAGTCACCCATGCCGTTTGCACTGATGCACCCCAATACCAGGACAGATGTTTGCTTTTGTACCTGTCGCTGATGAAAGTCTGGATGGTCCTTTTCATCTTTGGGACTGAGAACTTGAGGTTAGTTTTTCCTAAAAAAAAACAAGCTGAAACATGGACCACAGCACACATTTTCACTGAGCACACATTTAGACATCTGAGATGAGCTCAGGCCAGAGAACTCGCCGGCATCTCCACATAGAACTGATATGTAGCTTTCTCCCTACCTAACAGAGATTCGAGTGGCATTTCTTGATGCAGCGTCAGACTGTGTTAAGTGAGAATGGTTTTACTACTGAGCACATGTGGCTGTATTTAACAGAGTAGCATGATGGTTTGTCATGCAGTGCCGTCTGGTCTGAGGGCTCAAAGGTTACCCACATTCAACAGAGTTCTCCTGCCTTGCCCTACACAGACTGAGAAATCTCTGGATTCTTTTGACAATATAATGGTAGAAGGTGAAAGACACAAATTATTTGCAATCTTGCATTTCGAAATAAATTTTTTTTATTGTTTGACAATTCTCTCATGACATTTGGCACAACGTGATGAGCCATGACCCATCTTTGCTTTTACACTCGATCACGATCCCCTCGCCTATCTATCTATCCGTCTGTCTGTGTGTGTCTGTCTGTCTATGTGTCTGTCTGTGTGTGTGTCTGTTAACCACATATCTCTCGAACCGTTCGTCCGATGGATTTCAAACTTGACAGGTGTCTCGCTACGTTCACGAGTAAGTGCAGTGCCAAGTTTGACGTTGTTTGGATGAGAAATGCTAAAGATATCGTTAAATATATCATTTTTAAAAGGTTGTGGTTTAAAAATAAACATTCTGACATTAGAGGGTTGTATCGGTCAAAGAAGCCCCAAGAAGGTTGTGGTTTAAAAATAAACATTCTGACATAAACACTCAGTCAGCTACACTGTTTACTTCTGAATATTATATCTATCTATAAATTACGGAAACGTCTTTCTGTCTGTGTGTGAGTGTGTGTTATTCGCATATCTCTCGAACCGTTAGTCCGATGGATTTCAAATTTGACAGGTGTCTTGCATGAGTAAGTGCAGTGCCAAGTTTGATGTTGTTTGGATTAGAAATGCAAAATATATTGTTAAATATATATCGATAAAAGAAGCACACACTGGCTTTTGCCGCTCTAGCCGCTGGCCATTCCCCCTCTCACACACACACTGAGTGAGCACAGCCCAGGACCAGAGACAGAGAGGGTCGAAGAAAGCAGCAGAGCTTAAGTAGCGTTTTTTCGGAGTTCACTGTGTAGCCTGCTCCCTGAATCGTGTAGTTCAATTTTCCACATTTATTGTATGTCATTATGTCAGTATCAGTATTTGCTTTCTACCATGTACAAATAAAAATGTCACTGAACTTTTGCTGTGTAATTGTAACAATGAGCACTCAAACTCACCAAACCAACAATTACTAAAAACACACACAAAAACTGATTTTGCACGGGCACGACGCGCTTATTCATTTGTGGATGTTAACTGAATCTGTAAGTCAGCTATGCTGTTTACTTCTGAATATTATATTTCATTCTGGTGCGCTAAACGTTATCGCTACTGCTTAATAGTGCCATGTTTGACGTTGTTTGGATGAGAAATGCAAAAGATATCGTTAAATATATAATTTTTAGAAGGTTGTGGTTTAAAAATAAACATTCTGACATTAGAGGGTTGTATCGGTCAAAGAAGCCCCAAGAAGGTTGTGGTTTAAAAATAAACATTCTGACATAAACACTCAGTCAGCTACACTGTTTACTTCTGAATATTATAGTTTGGTTCCAAAACGTGATAAATCCATTTTGATTAATTTGAGTAAAAATGTGTTTTCTTTACCAAGAAAGTGGCAAGATGAAAACCACTATTTTCTGTTTAAAACTTTCACATATAAGTTATAATAACATAAAAAATTCAAATCCAGATTTAGATTTTCAAAGATTTATTATAAAAACTGATTATTTCCCCCCAAAAATGCAATAAATTCATGACACTTTTTTTTCAAAATGCAATTAATCCATTGAATCAATATAAAAGTAATTTTTTATCATATTGAAACTGTTGAAATCAGCCGTCGCTAAGAAATATCTCCTGAACTTTTTTGACGGCGATCAGCTCACAAAAACTGATTTTGCACGGGTACTTTGCACTGCTCCCTGAATCAACGCGCTTATTCATTTGTGGATGTAAACTGAATCTATAACTCAGCTATGCTGTTTACTTCTGAATATTATATTTCATTCTGGTGCGCTTAACGTTATCGCTACTGCAAATGCTATTCACCAACTAAACATATCCTTTTCAATGCGTTCACAGTCTCTTTCACGGGCATCATTTGTAGTTGCCTATTCACAAACTGTTTGCTCAAGCATAGCGTTTTCTCGGAGTTCACGTTGTGCTTTCTACCATGCACAAATAAAAATGTCACTGAACTTTTGCTGTGTAATTGTAACAATGTGCACTCAAACACACCAAACCAACAATTACTAAAAACACACTTAAAAACTGATTTTGCACGGGCATTTTGCACTAGTATTAATCAATTCACCTGCTTATTGTGGACTGTTTCAAAAGAGTTTAATTTGGATAGATCATCTTTTCACTTTTGTTTAGCCTCTGTCCCAACTTTTTTGGAGTGTGTTGCAGCCATTAAAATCTAAATTTTCTTATATTTACTAAATACATTTAAGAAGGTCAGTGAAAACTTTGAAAATCCTTGTAGTTTTGTCAGTTAAATAAATCATATTCATGATTTTATTGCATTTTACAAAATGTCCCAACTTTTCTGGATTTGGGGTTGTATGTTTTGTTAAATGGTGTTTAATATAAACAAATAATAATAGATATTTTTAGAGGTTTGACTCATTGTCCTTAAACTTTTTATAATAAACACCACTGAAATAACCATTTTGAGAATATTAATTGGGAATTGATTTGGATTTATAATAAAAAACACTGTGTTAACAACAACAAAGTTAGTGATCTTGTAAAACTGATCTTTCTGAACCCTGTGCATTCTGTAACATTCGTGCGGAAAAGAGACTGTCATTCCACGTCATATTAATATACCAAGCATTATTCTCCTGGTTAGACAAGGATGTCCAGTTTCCCCTTACCTATTCCTAATTGCAACACAGTTCCTTAGCACACATATCAATAGTAGTCCTTTAAATGGTATCACACTTTGTGTGGATAAGCCCACTTCTAAATGAATTAATGAGGTTTTAATAAAAAATAAATAAAAATTATGGAAAAATAAGTCTCATTATATGAGAAAATCTGTAATATTAAACTTTTGTAGTAATGGTGGTCTGAATTTTATTGATTTTGATTCCCTCAACAATACATTTAAAATGAATTGGCTGAATCAATACCTAGCCAAACCATCGTCTAATTGGAATGTTTTCCTCAACTTGTTTTTTCACAACTTGGTGGCATTCATTTTCTCTTAATGTGTAATTATGATATATCCATGCTCCCTATCAAACTCTCCAACTTTCATCATCAGGTTCTCTTAGCATGGGCTCTAATTTATAAACATCAACTTTTTACCACAGGGATATTTGGAACAATAAGAACATCTTATTCAAGAATAAATCTCTGTTTTATGATAATTGGTTCAGTAATGGTTAATTTTTGGTGGAGCAGTTGTTTAATAAGCAAGGTCTTTTGTTCAGATACTCAGAATTTCTTTCCAAATAATAAATACCAATAACCCCAAAATAATTTGCTACAATGGGAGCTATTCCTTCTGGTTTATGTATGCTTTTTAAAAACTGTAAATACTCTTCAGTACTGCATCCTTTCCTAAACCTTCCTGTTGGTCAAATCTGTTTTTCTGAGTCGAAAGCTAAAAACGATCAAATAAGATCTTTATTTTTTAAGAATTTGATTTCTGTTCCAGCTGTAATTTCCTTTTGGAATAATTTGTTTGTTAACCTTAATTGGAAAAAAATCACAGCAGAAATTCTTTCTCACAAATAAAGTGAAAGAAATTACCTTTAAGCTCACTATCATGTTAAGAAATGTATACAAAGATAAAGCTGACGTTGAGCTAACATGCTCTTTTTGTTTAAAATCTGATGAAACAGTGGTTCACTTATTTTGGTCATGTCACTACACTCAGAAGCTTTGGAATGATATTGGTGTATTTGTCAAGTTTGAGATGTTGGCAGGCTTTTCAATACAAATGAGAAACATTATATTTGGGTATTTTGATTCAGACTCTACAAACGAACATATCTGTTTTGTTATAAAAAAATTTTTTAAATCCTAAGCAAATTTTACATTCACAAATGCAAATTTTCAAACTGTAAACCGGTCTTCTCTGTCTTCTTAAAATAAATGGAAAATTATTTCAATGTGATTTCAGTATTAATAAGAAAGCTATAAGGACTGTTAGGATTTGCTCTGCCTTTGATCTCTTCATGTGAACATTTTTATGTGATGTAGTCCCATGGCCCCCTCTCTCTTTTGTATTTATTTATTTTTATTTTAGCTGTTGTCTCCTTTATTATTGTTATGGATGTATGCTTTATTCTTTTGTATGTTCCCGATCTCTGCAATAATAATAAAATAAAATAAACATTATTCTCCTGACGTCTGAAGAAGGAAATTTTACAGCTCATTCAGTCAAACTGACGGATAATGATTATTTGTAGCGCAACCTTATGATTTGAAATTAATTTGAGCCTTTTTGAGTGATATTTCCCCAAACCGGAAGTGCCGCCCATAATCTAAAACGCAGTTGGCTCGTTAGAAAAAAAGTTCGATAGGCTCTTGTTTTCCAACCGGAAGAAATACAGTTGCAAAGTCAGCGGCACGTCGGTGTTTACTAGTGTTTGACGGATTTAACTGGAATTATTCCTCAAAACTGGAGCTTGGTTGTTCATATCCTAAAATAAGATGTCACAGAAAGATCCTTGTCAAAAACAGGCTTGTGCCATACAGAAATGTTTACAAGGTAGCAATGTTAACCTTGCTATGCATAAATATCGCATGCTGTTGATTTGAAGCATTTAACCATTTTGTGACTTGTATTTTTAACAGCCAACAAATACATTGAAAGGCGTTGTGAGGATGTGATTCGAGACATGAGGAAGTGTTGCGAAGTCCATGAAAACTCTGTCTGCTGCTCTGGATTTGCCAAGGAACACATCAAAGACATAAAGACATTAATTCAATAGAAGGATATTAAGCACGTGTGTATATTTGCTGCAAGAGATCAATGTAGACTTTCAAGGACATGTGAAATACATAATTATCAGACTATGTAATTTTGTGGATTTAATCAGTGAGCTGCCTTTGGCTGTCACTATTTATTCAACCTAGTAGTACAATATTAATATTGTTTATTAATTTAACATCTAGAGTCCATCAGAGTAAATTTCTTTTTTATATATGTTTATAGTTCATTTCATATTTTATTTAAGTGACACTGAACACCAGTTGGTCAAGTTACTATTTCCTCAAGTTTGAAAATACAGCAGGGATTTCTATAATTAGTCACATGAAACTCAGATCACAAAATCAAAAAGAAACTGGAATATCATATCACGATGTGGTAAGCATTAGCTGTAATTTGGCAAAATAGAGATGGATTTCATAAATAACAGCAATACAAAGAAGAGAAAAAAAGGCAAACCTGCATTGTTTAAAACCTGATTGTCAATTTACATTTTAACATTTCTGCCATTATCAGTTAAAATTGCAACTTTTATAGACCCTTGGTAATGTCCCGATTTATTACAAAAATAGCTCTCAAGTTTGTACAGTTAAATGCACTTAGCTCAGCAACCATATTTCTGCAAGTTTAGATATGGATTTTAACTGGGGCAATTTCAAATGTTGCAACTATTTGCATAAACCGACTTTTAAGTCATTTTTCATAAATTGATTGTTCCAAACTAATACAGAAAATTTTTCAAATAAATAAATTTAACAGGTGTTAAGTACAAACTAAAAAAACAGTGTACATTCAAAAACTGTCTGAAACCATACATTCTAGCCAGCTTAAATGTTTTCTTATGAACACATAACCTATTAAATAGAGAACTAATAAGTGTTGAGTTAAATACAAGCTGTGAGTTAAATACAAGCTGCAATATCAGACAGAAGCTGTAATTTGCTGTATACATAGTTAGAAGACATCCTCAGAGTATAAGATGAGAGAGCTCCTATGAAGCCAGGCCAAGCAGAAATCCTCCAGCAAAGCCCCCTGTGAGAACAATGTTCTTCTTGACAAATACCTGCACCTATATGGAAAGAGAAAATTGGACGTAATTCAACTCAAGGGCTGTAAATCAATGACAAAAAGCATTAAGGGATGGTCACACATTACACTTTTTGTTACATTGACTTCCATTCTTTTTATGCATGTGAACATGGGACACAGAAAACACAAGCTCAAGTTTGGTAAACTCTGACCTGCGAATTCGTATCACATGAAGACGTGTGACTAAAAGGAGATCGATACATCATGGCGTGACTTCTTAGCTGAATAAAAAAAATAAAAATAAACAGCAAACCTTAAAGGTGGTATCAGTGATTTCAGGCCCAAAAATATTATCACATTCATCTAATCTTTCCTAACGATCCGCTAGCTGCCCGCCCCATAGCATGTCTCTGTAGGCAGCCTAGGCTCTGAGATCTGCACACAAAAACAAATGGTTTAGCCAAACACTCAAAACCAAAACAAATAGTGTTCCAACCAATCACTGACAGGGGGAGGGTGTTGTGAGGTTTTGAGCCAGCTTTTTCTTCAGCTCTGACTTCGCGTGCAGCCGTGCACGAGCACAAAACCTCACAGCACCCTCCCCCTGTCGGTGATTGGTTGGAACACTATTTGTTTTGGTTTTGAGTGTTTGGCTAAACCATTTGTTTTTTTGTGCAGATCTCAGAGCCTAGGCTGCCTACAGAGACGCGGTTTTTTGACGGCATGCTTATGGGGCGGGCAGCTAGCGGATCGTTAGGAAAGATTAGATGAATGTGATAAAAATATTTTTGGGCCTGAAATCACTGATACCACCTTTAAAGCTGCCGGTTTGTAGTTTTCCAGTAAAATTGAATACAGTGGGCTACACAAATATTGACACCCTTGGTAAAAATGAGCAAAACTGACTGTGAAAATTTGTTAGTCTTTCATTTAGAATATTCACTAAATCTAACCTTTAAAGGTGCCATGTGGATTGTCTGGCAAAAAAATCAAGTCATACTCCACATTCCATACCAGATGGGGGCAGTATACCTCCATAAAGTGAATTGGTCTACTCTAGAGTAACAGACGAGAAACGGCATAGTCTCTATGCTCCGCCCCTACCTTCACAACAACCCTAGAGCCATAGCCGATAGAGGACGTTTTGCCTCCAGAGGAACGTTGGGTGATGTCAAGTGATTTTGAAACATGACATCTTCAAGCTACTCCCCTTCACCTTTACCAGTGAATATGTTCATATTCGTTTTGTTCATATTACATTTTGAGTTGTATATTCACATTGTTTGAATTAAATTAATTTGACAGACAGCATTCTGTCAACATCATTGGTCAACATCAGACAGCGCACGTGAACCGATCATCTCTACTATAGCAGAGAATGTCTAATATGGCGAGAAGTTTCACTCTCACTACACTTCCGGCTTCTGAACTGGTTGCAGTTCCACTCTGATTCCATATGAGGGCGCTCACAGGACGAGTGCAGAATGAATGGAGGTCAATGGCGGTATACCCCTCAAAATCCACTTTTCTCAGGATATAATTTTTTGTCTAGTAATTTGAATGTTGTATTCGAAAGGAGATGCAAAGAAATTACACATTGCTGGGTGTTAGATTTTTTAGAGTCACTTATTTGATTTAAAAAAGTCTTTCAAAATGTCAATGACGTCAGAATGCTGACGTCATTAGCAGAATGCTAGCGTGTTATGGGCAACAACAACTCAACCTGTAAGAAATCAAAACGACATAAGTACTCGTTCATTCAACTTTCGACCTAAAACCCATGTTGAACTTGCAAAATCTACAATCACATCTGAGATTTCTCAACGGCAATCGGGTGAAAGAGACAAATTTAGCCGTCTAGCCCCATTGACTCCCATTCATTTTGCACTCATGGCGAGCGCCCCCAGTGGAACTCTGGTGGTACTACAACCAAAATTCGGTACAATAGGGCTTGGACAGGCTCTCCGTAGACGGGCTCTGACTATAGTAAAAAAAACACGAACACTGTTGAAAGATACAGTAGGCTACAAATGACCTGTTCGCGCCACAAATTGTTCTCCGTCCTTAGCGACCGAGTCATTGAATGTGAAACAGCCGGCTGCTGTCGTCAGCGAGCAGCAATATTCAGACAACGAGGGCGCGCGCGCCGCGTTGATACCTCCGTTTCAGTTTCTCGAACCCGCGCAGTGCGGCGGTCAGAACACGGAGACCATTCTGCCCCTAGCTATGCGTGCGAAAGCATGGGAAGCGATGCCGGGCGTGTCAGAATGGGTGCTGAACGTTGTAAAACAGGGCTATGCGCTGCAGTTCGCTCGCCGTCCCCCGCGCTTTCGAGCCCGGACTGTGACGAGCGGTGCTTTTCTTATCTGATTTGATTTGTGCTTCAGAGCGCGGTTTTTTTCCCTGCAGCGGGTGGTGGTGGTAGGGGTCTCTTGCCCATACCTGTCAAGTTTTGGATTTGAAAATAAGGGAAATCCCCCTCCCTCCCCCTCCCCAATATATTATAGCCTAAATGAAAACACAAAATGGTGTATATGAAGAGCATTTATTTAAAGGCTTATTTGCATATTTTCTGTTCATTGCTTGTCTTTACATTTACAATTTATTTTCAATCCACACAATTTTTTCTTTTTTCATACTGCTTTTCTTTTACAGTTTTTCATTTCACATAGCCTAACTTTTCTTTACTCTTTTAGTGAGTTATTGTACAAATTTGTTGCAGACTTTGCATTCACGGTATTTACATGAGGGTTTTGTTTTTTGGCAGGAGTGCCTTCCGTCTTTTTTTTTTCTTTTTTTTTTAACGAACTTTATTATGAACAATGCACAGGATAATAGGTACAGAGAACACTACAAATACTGTGCGTGCCATTCCGTCTCTGTAGCGTCCATCATCCGTCTCTGTTTTTTTTCCGCGTTGTCACCATAGACTGTAAGGGTTGTCACTCATCATCTGACCTCAGACACTAACCTCGCGACAACTGCCACCTACAGCACCTGTAGTAGGCTACTGCAGGTGGCAGTTATAGCGAGGCTACTGACAGACTCAGATTAGGAATGTTTTTTTGTTTTTTTTTACTCCGTCCGGGCCCGTAGCTATTATTATTTTTAATAAGGTTAAAAACCGGGAGATTTACGGGAAAATACTAATACGGGAGGACGGCGGGAAAGAAGGGTAAAATACGGGACTTTCCCGGCCAAAACGGGATACTTGACAGGTATGCTCTTGCCAAGGGCTTCAGCCATCCTTCCGCTCTCTTCCCTGAATTAAAATGAAGTAGTGGGCTGTACTTCCACACGATTGACATCAGGTTCAAGTACGCCCACAAGCCGTGCGAGTTATTCGTGTATTGCAGGTTGGCTGGTGGTTATGTTGCCCGCATACCGCCTCCCATGGCCGAAACTGGTATTACGACACCTGTCGGGCCGTGGCTAGTAATGCTAATGAAGGTTGATATCTCTGCAGCACTATAACTTGACATTTTTTTAATGACATCATCGCCCTTATTTCTTCTCATTCTTTTGATGCGTGTAGCTCATTTTTTTTGATATTTTTACCTCAATTTTTACACATTGCACCTTTAATTGAATATACATTTTAAATGTTGAATAAATTAAAAGAAAATCTCTAAAACATGTGCCAAAATGATTGACATCCCTACAAATTCTAATGAGTAGAAATCTAACTGAAGTATATTCCTATTCATGTGGTATGTTTTTAAGTTCACCTCAGTGATCAGCAACACTCAAGTGATAAGTCATGACTTCCTGTTTAACTGGGCTCTATGAAGTGACAAGGGCCAAATTCCTAAAGTCATCCATAACTATGGGAAAGACCCGAGAATACAGTAATGATTTGTGACAAAAGATTGTTTAGCTGCACAAATAAAAAATGGCTATGAGATAATAGTTTAAATGTTAGAAGACTCATTACCACTATCTGGGCAATTATTAAGTAGTTTAAATCAACTGGAGATGGTAACAATCTACCTGGAAGTAGGGCTGCGCGCACGATATTAAAGAAAAATGTAATATGCCATAACTTGTTAAATAATGCAATATGTGATATGATAATGCTTTAAGTATGTAAAATAAATAAATTATATTTAAATATATTTAAAAACTGAAAATGATATAACCAACATAACCTACATGTTTCACATTCTTTTTGTGAGAAGAAAGCATCCCTACAACATAAAGTGAACAGCAGTGTTTTACTGTAGCATTACATTAAAAGTAAGCGTCATTTTAACGTCACAGTGAACCAGGGGGTTTAGGGTTTCAGGTAGGCCTACATTAGGTTTGTTTAACAACATAAATGTATTAAATGTAAAAATAAAACACTGCTTAGTCTTCACTGTATGAATTAAATATATACAGATTCTTATTAAATCTACAAAAGTTATTTAGTCAAGAGCATTGAGTGATTTTCTCTTTGTCTTTTGCTCTTTGATTAACATTAAGCACACAGACGGAATTTAGGTTTACTAGGCTGCTGTCACTTTAAGAGCTGCACAGAACCAACATATTGTTACATGCATGCTTTTTTTCTCAACTGTTTACTCTACTTAAGACGTAACCAACCGTGTTACGTGAATACTCACCAAGATGGGGATTTTGACTTAATTCTGTGTCTATTTGGCCATATAAGCTGCGGAAGAGAACTGAACTGTCCGAGAGCTGGCTTTCTGTGCACGAGTACATCCCTTATTGCATTTAAAAACATTAAGCATGTCACATGTATGTAACAGTCATGTGTCCAGTCTACTCTCTGCTGTCTGTGTCGACCTAAAACTTGTGACTTTTTGTAATCTTTTGGACTATTAAAATCATGCCGTTATCACAAGCCACTTGCATATTTTCCAGATAACAGCAGAAAGAACTTAAATTCATCAACACCCCCGAAAATTTGCACACTCCTAACCACTTCTTGGGTCCACATTTGACATTACATATGAGATTGCTTGTTTCTGCTGCTTTTTTGCCCGTGTTTTGATCTGGAGATACTGTACTCATTCAGGAGATGCGTAATAGCGCCCCCACCTTATAACAATGATAACACGGAAAGCAGTAAAATCTCCTCAATGGCAGGGAGCGTTTTCTCGTAAAAGACGAGATAACTAGTCAATGGTGGTGAAAGACTTGATAAAACTATTTTATTGTTCTGTTTAATACTTTAATTTGGCAGTCAACCAATCATGAATTCAAATAGAACGGTCTATGCAAATGTGACGTTGTGAAATGTCCGTGCTCAGTTTTCAAGTCATCCAATGTAAGTCGCAAAGCAATGTGCTGCATTAGCTGTTGGATCACAGGAGTTTATCCGAATTAGACATGTGCCGGTATTCGGTAATGCGATAAATCGCGGTAATGAATATGCACGATATTGTTACTGCGGGCACTTCAAAATACCGTGAAAAATAATAGAACAGAATTCATATTTATGGAACATGCATTAGCTTATTTTCCATCAACCGCTTAAACAAACACTGCGTATATGCTGTGCGAAACACGTGCGCACTCTGATGTAAACAATCCCCACATGTAGAAGCACTGTGTGCATGTGGCGCAGTGCGCACTCTAGTCTAATGTATTGAATCCTCTCATGGAGAAGAAGCACGGCGGATGGAGGAACGCTGCCGACGATTTATCCCCCTTCTAAAAGCAGGGCTGTCAACTCTACGCATTCAGCGTGAGACTCACGCAATTTACACTTTTCACACGCTCTCGCGCCACACATCCATTTTCTCACGCAGAGAAAAATCACGCCGCAAAGAGGACACTGACAGACTAGACAGAGCAGGTTACTTATGATATGAAAACAATTCTCAGCTCTCATGTTCTGTCCATTTTATTACGAAATTCAGACAATAAATACCGTTTTGGTGCTTGTAAATGTGACGTGACCGATCACTGTAGCGCCTAAGTAAACCGATCATGTTACTTTTTATTTAAAGATACAGTACAACTTACCAAAAGGTATTTATGCCTTATACATAATATCGATCAATCAGTGTTTTTCAAGCACAGAAAGAGGTCAATAAAACTGCAGGTGAACAATTATGTCACAGAACGTTACATTTACCTCAGGAAAGCCATTTAATGACCAACACGTTAGTTGACTAGAAAAAAATGCTATAGAGAGAAGTATTTTGCTAAATATGTGCACTATATTACATTTGTATTATATTTTTACTTGTGTCATAATTGTTATTATAATGAAAACCAAATTATATTTAATTTAATTTGTTAATTTTTAACCTTTAATAATACCAGCTGACAGGGCTCTCTATGTTTACAGCATTATGTGAGATATATTTTTTAGGGCTGTCAGTTAAACGCGTTATTAACGGCGTTAAAGGAGAACTCCGGTGAATTTTTAAGTTAATCTTGATCGTTTTACCTTTGTGAGTACTGTCTAGAGAAAAAAAAACGAACCGGATCGGT
The DNA here is from genome assembly GCF_965113295.1 of Leuciscus leuciscus. Lineage (NCBI taxonomy): Eukaryota > Metazoa > Chordata > Actinopteri > Cypriniformes > Leuciscidae > Leuciscus > Leuciscus leuciscus. The sequence goes on from NC_138740.1 coordinate 11,015,069, forward strand.
GGTTGCAACGCGGAGCTGTTACAGTTAATGCCCAGAGCTCCCATTCAGCTAAAACGGCAGTTTTGGGGGCATAAACCTAAAGAGTGTCTTTGTGCCTCTTAACAGACACAAAATGCAATTAAAATGTCTGTCCAACATGAACAGGGCCCTTACATGACAACAAGATGCGTTTAGCAACTTAGCCATTGTTTAAACTCACCTAAATAGTGTTTTAGACGGCTAGCTGTAGTCTCGCGCTGAAGTCCCGTGGGAACTCAGTAGTAGCTTTAAGCTTTAAAAAAACTCACTATTTGCTTTAAGAAAATGCTGACTAATTTAATGTGGATTTTGCTAATGTTGTCATGCACATTACTGACAAATTCTCATTGTCCCCCCCAATGGTCATGGTCATGGTCATGGTCATGGTCCCACCCACACCCACACCCCCACATACTAAAATGTAGTATTTTCTTACCTCGTTAAATTTTGTTCTTATTTCTTTAGGGGGCTTGTCTGAATTTAGCTTCAGTTGCTTCTTGGCCATATTCACATCATGCTCAACTCTTTTCCAGTCTACTTTAATGTAGCCTGTGTGATGAGCAATCTGAAAGTACATTTGAAGATTATACAAGTTATACGGTGCTTAAACAGTCAAAACCACAATTATGATTTTTTTTTTTTTTTACGATTTACCTGGAGCAAAAAGAAGCCACCACCTACAGCTGATGCTGCAAGCTTCCCAACTTTCTGAAACAAGTACCCTGCACACCTGAAAGACACACAGGAGTCTGTGGTTTGTTTATACTGTACTCAGTGCTTTAATGCACATCACTGTTCATATAATGACTTACCAGCCAGTCACTCCTCCAATGGCCAACTGTGTTGCAACAGAGTACTTCTCAGCAGCTGGTCCAGATTGATTTTTGCCAAACATTTTGTTCCACCACCTTTGTTTCTTCACATGCTCTGCCAATTCCATGACATCAAAGGTTTCAGTGTCTGTCAGAAAACAGTAATGTGCATTCAGCATATTTAAATCTGGATGCAAACCACATGTTTAATATCCCAGAAAAAGCTCTTTCATCATAGTGGCCCCCACATTGAGACAACTGTTTAACAAATAGGTATTTTTCTAATGTTTTAAAGACATGATAAATACACCATAATTCACTTTTCTAAGAAATAGCAGTAAAAGATTATATAAAACTACTTTGTAAGGTTTTCCTTTAAAGAATAGTATTTCATTTTATGAGACTTTTTCTTAATATTATGATCAGTTGGATCATCCTGACATTTTTTTTTTACTTTATGCCCCAATAAAAATATCAAAATGTATTTTAAAATTGAAATGAAAAAATATTCAAGTCACTGCGTGTACAGCCTTGTTTCTAACATCTTGTGTCATACACAGAACAGCACAGAAAGCAACTTTCAATAAACATAGGCCTAAAGGCTACTTTCATTTTCTATTCTGGGTAGAAACTGACTAATACAAAACAAGGTCGAGGAGAAAGGCAGTTAGAAAACCCTGAAAAACTCAACCATATTAACTGCACTGCTTTTGTTCTCCATCCAGGTGGGATAATACACTTAGTGTAAAGGAGCTACCAGAGGGAACTGTGGGAAGTCAGCGTCTTTACGTGACTGTAGCCTTGGCCAAAGAAGTGACCTTGCTGGACTTCAGACATAAGCCAGACACAAATAGCACACCACTGCAGCCAATATACTGACAGACCACAGTATCACTTTCAGACAGATTTGAAGTAAAGAGACACGTTTAAATCGAATCTGCAGTGCAATGAAGTTGAACTATAAAACCAACAAGTTTAACTTGTCATGACTTGGCACATTCACACCAATACTAATACAAAGCCTAAACGTTTCTTCTTTGACAGCATTAATCTTCAGAATCTGTTTTATAATTTTTTGGAGCTTGTTTAATTCAATCTGTCAAGCAAATGTTTCTCTGTCCTTGACTGGACGATTTCAAACAGACTTTTGGGAGGTATAGCCTATATTTTGCTGTTTTTGTAGACACATTCAGAGCTTCTCTTAAAACCTCATGTAGCTAAAGGGCTAGAGAGGCGTGTGGTTAATATGACTCATACCACAAACATTAATTGGTTTTGCATGAGACTTTTAGGCCTTGGCTAGTGTTAAGATAACGAGCGTCTTTCTATGCTTTAAAGGTGATATAATTGTGATATAACTCTCGTCATCGTTTAAACTGTTTCTATACGCGTTTAAAATGGGTTTTAATGTAAGTTGTACTATACTGAAGGACGTGTGTTCATATGAGTTACGCATGTTCTCGTAATGTAGCAGATCTGAAGATCGTTTCGTGAGGACTATTTTTTGCTATAATGTCAAACAGAAAAAATAAGTAGTGTACAGCCTTAAATTTGTATAAAGTGATAGAAAAAAGAAAGACAGTACATACATACCCTTTTCAGACATCCTGCGTTTTCTTCTTCTTCTTCTTCTTCTTCTTCTTCTTCTTGTTTATTGGTGGGTCGCTCTTTTGGAACATTACGGCCACCTACTGCACTGTAGTAGGAACGTCATTCCCATGAGCGTGGAGTGAGACAGGCCTGCTGCTTAAAGGGATAGTTCACCCATGACCTCAAAAATTACAATTTGCTATTACAGTTTTTTTCAATTGCTAACAAGCATTGTTCAATACTGAAACCACATTTTCAAAAATCTTCACACATTCAGCGACACACAAGTGTATACGGACCAAACTGTGAATCATTTTTCATTGCTTTCAGACAAAATGCATTCAGTCACCACATTTTTCTAAATCCACAAACACTTTTGTCATTCATACTCCACAAACTGCAAAAAAACGATATATTTGCTGGTTATTTTTTATATATGCTAACACATTGCTTTCAAAACTGATAAAAGCACATTCAAATCAGAATGATGGCAAATTTCAAGCATTTCTGCAGTAATTATTTTGAAATATAGAAAATCTTAGCAGAAAATGAAATAATAATCATTCCAAGCTAATTGCAATTTCAGCTCAAAGCCAACCCAGGTGTCCTGCTTTAATCTCATTACCATGTTTTAGTAAAAGGGGATAGCTTGGAACTGATTTTGTTTGGAAATATGGATCACAGAAGACAGGTTGGTGGGGAAAGAGGAGTGGTACCGAGGGAGAGTGCGTGGAGGACAAAGGAGAGGAAGTCCAAGAGCGGTGATATCTGATGAAATAAGGGCCACAATTATTGACTATGTTGTGAACCATGGTCTCACTTTGAAAGAGGCCGGTCTAAGGGTGCAACCAAATCTGCACCGCTCAACAGTTGCGTCAATAGTACGAATTTTCCAGCAAAACAACAGGTGAGATGATACATATTACAGTACAATACAATATGTCTAAATTTTGAAACCTACAATACAGTAATTGTTGTGTTTTAGGATCCAAAGGTTGCCTCAGAGAGGAGGGAGAGGCAAAATCTTTTCAGATGTGCAAGAAATTGCCATTGTTGACATGGTAATTGCTAGCCTGACGTCGTCATACCCAAATTCTAGTCAGAATATGGGTCTGATACTGCTCCACTGGGCTGTGATTATCATAGACAGTATATAAACTGGACACATGCGACCCCATAGGTTTCAACGGAGAAAAGTGAAGTCAATTAGAAGCTCTCACTTCCTGATGGCTGACCGTACTGCGCAGACTCAAACTGAGCTTGACGACGTAGATGTGACGTGAGCAACCCGTCTGTCTTCTAGTAGCTGTGCCAAGAGAAATCTGAATCATTCCCTTCCGAAACTTGCAGAGACGGAGAGTGTGAGTAGGAGGTGTCCATGAGCTAGGAGCAGGAGCAACTTTTGCTAAGTATTCTGATTAATTACTTTCTCATTTTGCCTCCACGTCCCCCCGAGAGCTTCTCCTCCTGTCCATATGGTAATTTCTCTACTGTGCGACAGAGAGTCGCGTGGTTATGACGCAATCATTAGCCTATTTTTACAAAAACTGCATCTACGGGTCCATAACGTAAGATACAAGGTAATGGAGCCTTTTATACATTTTCGTGTTTCTTTATAAATGAATAATGGACAAATGGAGTATTTAAATGCCTCAGATGTAAAGTTATTCGCTGTCAAAGTGACGCCAAAATGAATGGGAATCAATGGCATGCTAACAGCAGGTGGGGGTCCGCTAATCAATGGCGGTGCCCGGAGAAGCTTCAATGTTTTCCGAAACTCTGCCCCCCGGTGATTATGGGGCATGTTTCAACCTAACCAGGAAAGAAAATGCCTCTGCACTCAATTGGATAGACCTACAACCAATCAGAGCAACGGAGTAAGTGACATATGTTCTACATTAAGCTTTCCTATCGACAAATGATCGCGGTTCTCTATTCCTCTTTTAAAATTAATGCGCTGTCGATATCTTCTATAACAGACGCGATGGCGGAATCTACACATCTCAATTCTCCAACGGCAGTCATTTTTGTTGTAAACGAATTCAACCCAAGCGCTCTTTGGTGACGTGGATGATTACGTTACTGTTGATCATCTGTCCATCATTGTATAAAGCCCGCCCAGACAATTTGATTGGTCCGAACAGCTCTGGTTCGAGTATAGTTTCTCCACAACGGATCAAGTCCAGACCGAACTTCCCGACCTAAAATGTCATCCAGGCTAGGTAATTGCCAACAATGCAATAAAACTACGGGAAATTCGGGATAGAGTGCTGGCAGACAATATCACTTTTGGAAATGGTCAGCACAATGACAATTGCCAGAGTCCTAGAGAAACATAAAATATGGATGAAGCAATCGTACACTGTACCCTTTGAGAAAAACGGTGAACGAGTGAAAGAACTCCGGTATCAGTATGTCCAGGTAAGATGTCTGTTCAGTAACCAAACAGGGTACATACACATGTAGTTATGCATAATGTAAATTACTGTAAAACTGTCTGTAATTTAGAGGGTAATGGAGATGGAAGCCAGCCGAACTCTACATACTTTTATCTTTGTAGATGAAGCTGAAGCTGGATTCAACTTGGCAAAAACACGACGCAGGGGATTGAGGGGAAGAAATGTGATTGGACTGAGAGCAACCGTGGATGTTGCAAGCCAGAGAGGAGCTAACATCACGATGTCTGCAGCACTGTCCAATGATGGTTTGCTGTTACACAAACCAACTCATTGGCCCCTACAATACAGAGAGGCTTATTTCTTTTCTGAATGACCCGCATAATCAACTTGTGCCAGCAGAGGAGAGAAGGCGAGGGGCATCAAACTGCCCTACCTTCGTTGGTGTGTGGGATAATGTGGCATTCCACCACTCTGCTGCAGTCACAGACTGGTTTGCTGCACATCCCAGGATGTCAGTATTATTCCTGCCTCCATACTCCCCCTTCTTAAACCCCTTAGAGTTTTTTCTCTGCATGGAGGTGGAAGGTTTATGATCACCATCCACATGACCAGATGACTACTGGAGGCAATGATTGTGGGGAGTGGAGACATTTCTCCTGAAGACTGCCAGGGTTGGATTAGACATTCCAGAAGATGCTTTACAAGATGCATTGCCAGAGAAGACATCCGATGTGATGTTAATGAGAACTTGTGGCCTAATGCAAGAGAGAGGGAGGACTAGAACCTTCACAGGACTTTACAATGAGTGATTAGACTACATGTGGTGTTGTTGTTTTTTGCCCTGGAATTTCAGGATTTTTTTTTTCCACCTATTTACAGTATTTTCACAAATAAAGTACTATATTCAAAGAAAACGTACTCGGTTACTAACGTAACCTCGGTTCTCTCTAGAAGAGGGAACGAGTACTGCGTAAGATATCTTACGCTAGGGGAAAATCCTTTTTCCGCGAGATATTGAAGCCAAAAATTATCCTTAATTTTGTAATAATGCAAAACGCGTTGCGGCAGCATGCAGACATAGGCGAGGCAGCTCGCGCGCCTATTGGCTGCTCTGCGGCAACTGCAGCAGCCTATCGAGCGAGGCCTGGCGTGACGCCAGACCCAATCAGGGCACTTCGCGCCCGCTGCGTCACGTCCCGCCGAAATGGGCGTGGTCTAGGCCTATAAATACCGCTCGCAGGCAGCTATTATCTGGTTTTTCATCATCGAAACAACCAGAGCGTGTGCATGCACGGCAAGATACGCAGTACTCGTTCCCTCTTCTAGAGAGAACCGAGGTTACGTTAGTAACCGAGTACGTTCTCTTACGAGAGGTCTCTCGTACTGCGTAAAATATCTTACGCTAGGGGACCCAATGCAAAACGCCGTGCATGCTGAGATCTGACACCAAAGACCCAAGGGCGAAAGCCCGGGGTACATATAGTGCACAATCACTCAGGGAACTCACAGGGAGTCCGGGAAGAGGGAGGGGCGAAGCCGCACTCTTCCACATATGGCAGCGTCGCTGAGACGCGAATTTCATACAGACAGGGCGGGGTACGGCCTGAACTGATGGGGGAATGTGGGTCTTACACAGTCTGCCCAGGCACATCTCGTGCTGCTACTTTTTACTGTCGAACATTGAGCTGTGCTCAGTAGACGCAGCATTCTGAGCTGATAGCATCAGGTCAGATAATACTGGTAAACTTAGACCGACAGCAGCCTGGCCTGCAAGGCGGGAACCTCTAGGTTATAAAACCTTATAAATGTAGACGGGGAGGCCCAGCCTGCCGCCATACAAATATCTTGCAAGGCAATCCCACTTGACCAGGCCCACGAAGAGGCCATGCCTCTCGTGGAGTGCGCTCTGACACCCAACGGGCACTGCATGCCCTTGGAGGCGTATGCCAGCGCTATAGCATCAACTATCCATCTGGATAGGCTGTTTCGACGCGGCTAGTCCCTTAGAACGCCCGCTAAATGAAACAAAGAGCTGCTCCGTCTGTCTGAAAACAGACGAGCGAGACACATAAGCTCGTAATGCCCTGACTGGGCAAAGGAGGCTCGCGTCTCTTTCCTCATCAGGGACCGGTAGGGCTGACAGGGAGATAACCTGCGCCCTAAACGGTGTGTTGAGGGATTTTGGAACATAACCGTGCTTAGGTTTGAGTATAACTTTTGAGTCATTAGGCCCAAACTCCATGCACGCCGCGCTCACAGAGAGCGCGTGTAGATCCCCTATGCGCTTCACTGAAGCGAGAGCCAGCAAAAACACTGTCTTGAAAGACAGGTGTTTCAAATCAATTGACTGTAAAGGCTCAAATGGCGCACCTTTCATGGCTTCCAGAACCGTAGAAAGGTCCCATACGGGGACTGAGGGAGGTCTGGGAGGATTCAGTCTCTTAGCCCCTCTAAGGAAGCGGATGACTAAATCGTTCCTTCCTATTGACTGACCAAGCGTTGTTCCTGAGAACGCTGCTATAGCCGCCACATTAACTTTGAGCGTGGAGGGGGCCCTGCCCTCATCCAACAGCTCTTGTAGGAAGGAAAACACCTCCGTCACACCACAGTCTGTGGGTGACACACCACGGGCTGTGCACCAGCCCGAAAACACTGACCATTTCGAGGAGTAGAGCCGTCTCGTAGACGGAGCTCTAGCCTGCGTGATCGTGTTTAATACTCCTTTAGGGAGTCCAACATGTACCCGTTGATGGCCCAGACATGAACGGACCATAGTTCCGGGTAAGGATGCCAGATCGAGCCGTGGGCCTGTGAGAGGAGGTCTCTCCTCACTGGTACTGGCCACGGGGCAGTACTTGCTAACTGCATCACGACTGGGAACCAAGGTTGGTTTTTCCAGAACGGTGCCACCAGCAATACTGAGCATCCTTCTTCCCTGATCCGTTCTATCACCTGAGGCAGGAGAGAGACGGGGGGAAAAGCATAGAGCGGGCGGCGGGGCCACACATGGGCCAGCGCGTTCCTGCTCTTGGAGAAAAATTCCGGACAGTGAGCGTTTTCTTGAGACGCAAACAGGTCTACTTCCGCTCTGCCTGAATTTCTTCCACAGCAGTTGGACTGTCTGTGGGTCATTTCAAGGCAGTTTATGTGCAGGAGCTTTTCCCGTTCCGACCACTGGCCGAAGAACGGTCTGCCCTCGAGCAGCGCTCCCCATCCCGAGGTGGACGCGTCCGTGGACACCACTTTCACCCTCGAGGAAGTCCCCAGGCTTACACCTGATTGGTACCAGTCGTTCGCTCTCCAAGGTTTCAGAGCTGTGACGCACTTCTGATTGACCCTGAGGCGAAGCGAACCGGATGCCCACGCTCTGCGTGGGACTCGCGCTTTCAGCCAAAACTGCAGCGGGCGCATGCGGAGCAGGCCCAGCTGGAGCACTGATGATGCTGAGGCCATGAGACCTAGCATCTTCTGAAATTTCTTGAGCGGGACAGACGCGCCGCAGCGAAACGAGTTCGCTGTGCGTTGAATGTCTACCGCGCGCTGTGGTGATAGTCGCGCTATCATGGACAGCGAGTCCAATTCTGTGCCCAGGAAAGATATCTTCTGACTGGGTGACAGAGAGCTCTTCGCCCAATTGACACTGAGACCCAAATCCTCGAGGTGATCGAGTAAAATGGTTGTGTGTTCTATGAGCACTGCGCGAGATTGCGCTAGAATCAGCCAATCGTCCAAATAGTTCAGTACTCGCATGCCGCTCATTCTGAGGGGTGCGAGCGCCGCATCCATGCACTTCGTAAATGTACGGGGTGCCAGGGACAAACCGAACGGCAGGACTGTGTACTGATATGCCTGGCCCTTGAAGGCGAATCTCAAATATCGCCTGTGACGTGACGCTATCTGTATTTGAAAAATACGCGTCTTTCAGATCTATTGACACAAACCAATCTCCTTGGCGAATCTGCACAAGGATTTGTCTGGTCGTGAGCATCCTGAACTGTCGCTTCACAAGCACTTTGTTCAGTTGCCTTAGATCTAATATGGGTCTGAGACCCCCGTCTTTTTTCGGTACCAGGAAGTATCTGCTGTATAGCCCTTCTTCGCTCTGAACTTGAGAGAGAGGCTCTATGGCCCCTTTGCTCAATAGTTTCGCCACTTCGGCTCGAAGTAAATGTGCTACTTCTGTTTTTACCGTGGTCTCGACGCGCGCCACATAGCGGCGAGGGCGTCGGCGAAACTGTAGCGAATAGCCTCTTTTTATAATGTAATGCTCGCTCAGCGATGGAGAGGCTTCGGCGTGCTGTAACACAAGCGTCGCGCTCGTGACATTTGAGGCATGGGGCGCGCTGATAACAGCGGGCAGATTGCCCGCGCTCGACTCCTCTGCGGTGGTCAACCGCGAGGGGGAGGGCTGGGCGGTTCCCGTAGGAACTGTCATGTCTATGTGTGGATGTGGGCGCGGGACCGCGGGCACATTTATCACACTGAAAGCATCGTTCGCTTGAGCGAAGCGAATGCACGTTGGTTTCGTTTTTACAGAAACCGTGAGACATGCATAACGTGGTGTTAGTGGGCACATTCACCATGTTTGAAGCGCAATCGATCTGAGTCGATTCATGTGCGCGAGCCCTGTGTGACGGGCTGTGCTTGTGTGTAGAGATGGGCACTGGGCAGTGGGCATTCTTTCTACACATAAAGCACCATCGGCCGTGGCCGGGACACCAGAAAAATTCACACTTATGGGATTTATCTGGGTAGCCGTAAAAACGGCATTTGTGTGCAGGCAAGCGGGTGACAGAACCGACTTGTTTACTGCAGGATACACTGGAACAGTCACATTTACTGGAACTGAACGAGCGAGAAGTTGCCATAGAAACAGAGAGCGTCAACATGCTGGCGTTTATTGCAGGCCTGCGTGCATTACAACAGGCTTGTTCACTGCAATATTGACATTTCCAGTCGCCTGAATTCCAGAGGGGAATGGGAAATGTATAGGAAAAAGGAGGTTGGTCCGTCCGCAGCGGGACCAGAAAAACTAAATTTTTTCCTTACGCCAGTGACGCACGGAACACCATAGAAACGGTGTTTGGGTGCAGGCGAACGGGTTGTACACACGCTCGTTGGCTGCAAAATACACATCTGCAGTCGCCTTTTCAGGGAACTGACAGAGCGAGCATTGACGGCATAATTTTATCTGCCGGTAGACCCGGGGATCGAACGCGGGTCTCTCGCGTGCAAAAACCTGAGAGTCTGCCACTGGGCCACAGGGGGAGACACATTGTAACTCAGTTAGCGCGAGTATTATAAGAGAGCGTCAACGTGCTGGCGTTTGTTTGCAGGCATGCGTGTACTACAACAGGCTTGCTCACTGCAATACTGACATTTCCAGTCGCCCGAACTTCAGAGGGGAATGAGAAATGTACGAGAAAGAGGAGGTCGGTCCGTCCGCGGGGGGACCAGAAACGCTCTTTTCTCCTTTCGCCAGTGACGCACGGAAACCATAGAAACGGTGTTTGGGTGCAGGCGAGCGGGTTGTGCAACGCGCTCGTTGGCTGCAAAATGCACATCTGCAGTCGCTTTTCAGGGAACTGACAGAGCGAAGCATTGGCGGCATAATTTTAACTGCCGCTAGACCGGGATTCGAACTCCGGTCTCTCGTGAGTAAAACCAATGATTCCGCCACTGAGCCACAGGGGGGAACACAAAGGTTTTCGGATGCACGAGCATATAAGAGCGCCACAAGCTTTCTTCGGCGTATGCTTGCAGGCGCGCTTGTATTAAAACAGGCTCGCCTGCTGCAATATTGATATTTCCAGTCGCATGATCAGGGAACTGGGAAATGTATGAGAAATTGAAGGTCAGTCCATCCTCGGAGGGACTAAAAACACACCTTTCTCCTTTCGCCGGTGAGTGACGCATGAATGGGGCGCAGAAGGCAGGGTAGCTTTCTTATAACGTAAAGAAAAACTAACCCCGACCGTCCGCTTCCAGCCTCCCTTGTGAGCGGCGCAGTTTGCGCGGCTTAAACAGAGGGAGAGAGAAAGCTAGCCCCGTGACCGCCCGCTCCTGACATCCTCTGGGGGGGGGGGGGGTGCGGAGGAGCAGTCTCGGAGAAGGATGCCAGGTGAGTCCTCAGAGTCACCATAGGCAGTAACTAGCTCGCAGTGAGGGCAGTCGCCGTCAGCGAGCGCGAGAGCTGCGTGATCAGGAAAAGGGGCGTCTTGAAAAAGACGCCCAGCTCTTTTAGTGCAATGGGAGTGTGTGTCGCGTCGGCGAGCACACACACATACATAAACACAGTAGCAGAGAAAGGATATAACGCCGGATAGCGCAGCAGGAAGGCAAGGAATGCGGCGCGGCCAGCGACTTCAGTGACTCGTCCCGCTGAAGGTGCTCTCTTTCAGACGGCGCGGCTTCTTATCCAGCTCCAGCGATGCGTGTGCTTCGCTTGAAGGATGAAAAATCAGATAATAGCTGCCTGCGAGCGGTATTTATAGGCCTAGACCACGCCCATTTCGGCGGGATATGACGCAGCGGGCGCGAAGTGCCCTGATTGGGTCTGGCGTCACGCCAGGCCTCGCTCGATAGGCTGCTGCAGTTGCCGCAGAACAGCCAATAGGCGCGCAAGCTGCCTCGCCTATGTCTGCATGCTGCCGCAACGCGTTTTGCATTATTACAAAATTAAGGATAATTTTTGGCTTCAATATCTCGCGGAAAAAGGATTTTCCCCTAGCGTAAGATATCTTACGCAGTACGAGAGACCTCTCGTAAGAGAACAAATGATTTCTGATTCATTCTTGTTACATACGTATGTTTAGTACATTCAATAAATTAAAAATCTGTCATTCTATAATGAAATCCTGTTTATGTGAAAATTTATTCAAAAACTTTAAAAATAAAAGTTCATCATTTATGTAATGCTCCCTGTTGCTAGTGTTTTTTTATGTCAGTGTGTTATGAGTGACATGCATGTTTTCTGAATGAGAATTTGTTGCCAGTGATTGGTGGAACAAGCTTATTTTGAGACATGTATGAAGTGTTTTGTTGGTCTGAGTGAGTTTTGGAGGTTAGATTAACTGTTTGGCCAAAATTAATGTTGGTAATGCAGACTGTATGAAGAATTTTGAAAATGTGGTTTCAGTATTGAACAATGCTTGTTAGCAATTGAAAAAAACTGTAACTGGCCATCCAAGATGTACGTGTCTTTTTACCTGTAGATGACTTTTAACATTATTACCTGTAATCCACAGCCTCGGCAAACGGTCCTGAGCGCGTTCTGGCGTAGAACCTTGAAGCGCTGCATTGTGTTCAGGGTTTGAAGTTAACTTTTTCACTCACCGGCCAATTTGGCTACTAAATTTAGTAGTTACCGGCCATTCAGAACTTTTACTAGCCAAAAAGAAAGCAAGCATTTATTCTATATTATTCTGAAATCATTATTTGCAGTAGATAAGTGTGGAGTCTGGTATTACCACAAATCTGTGTTCAGGATAGATCATACCGAAGGCCCAATGAATGGAGAATGGAATACATTATCTGGGACCTTCCGATTTATGACTATAACTGACTTAGCAAGGTGATGTTTTGTGACTATAAAAAAAATACACTTTTTGTTATGATCAAGTAGGACTTAAAGGTAAATAGTTCACCCTGCATCCTCTGTCTAAAATCAGAACTGACGAGTTTGTGTCGGTGAGCGCATGACTGAATAATGCCGGGTCCCTTAATGAACAAATATTTGAAAGTATGGGATACCCAGAATAATCAATTATCTAAATCAATACATAACAAATATTTATGATTTGTTCCTAAATGGAAACACAATCTAAATTTAATAATCATTTGAAATTGGAGTCAGATTAAGCGTGGAGCTAAAGTAAAATTGAAACTAAATTCTAAACATTAAAGGGATACTTCACCTCTGGAAAGATGAATGTGTATTTAAAATAGGTCATTTATGTAGAAGAAATGTGAAATTATTTTTGAATTTGGAGCTTTCTAGACTGAGAAAAGCCAGAAAATGTATTTTTGGCTTATGTGGATGAAAGACAACAACTCCCAGAATGCACTTGCTTCGGTGCCCTAGGAGGCCACTCCCAAGCCACGCCTACCGGTTAGAGAGCGCACTTGAAAACAAGAGGCTAGGCTACTAGTGAGACTCCGTGACAAGTTTGCCCGGTATTTCGAGATCGCCCAAAATGTCCGGGATTCGGCTTTTGCGGTCTACAGTCGCCATTCATTATGTTTAGCAGGACGAGGCTGAGGGGCGCGGGAGAACGGCGCGAGGTCGGTGGAGTGATTACTGAGACGCACCGATCTCGTATCTCTCACGGAGGAGCGGGAATTTTCTTGGCAATGTTAAAACGCACATCAACCGATCACTTGTTTAGCGTTCATGTAAACACTACATTCAGATTCACCAATCGGAATGAATTCAGTTAGATTGAAACAAAAGGTGTGCATGTAAACAATGAATGGCGACTGCAGAAACCAAAAGCCGAATCCCGGACATTTTGGACGATCTCGTCCAACGTAAAAAGAGGATGGTAACCCCTAATACTCAGCTTTCTCCTACTACTCAGCTTTCTCCACAGAACAACAGCCTGCTAGCTTCCAAAGAAAGACGGCTGATACTATGTGTACATTCTGTGAGTGAGATCCCACCCTCTATGGGCGGGTTGAGAATATGCGGGACAGCCCCTCCTACTGGCTGTAGTCTTTAGCCTTTGGCCAAAAAATCCTCCGATGACCAAAATGACGATTTTTGCATCATCGGATGATTTTTTCCAGACAAAAAATACATAAATCTCTCATCTCAGGGGGATATGATGGTAGAAAGCACGGTAATTTGAAAATACTACAGGTTTTCTACTAATACAAAGCTTAATGCTAAATCCTGAAGTATCCCTTTAAAGGACAAGTTTGGTATTTTACACTTAAAGCCCTGTTTACAGATCGTATCTGATGAAATAGAACGGTTAAGATTAAAATTTGGACACATGCTCCTGTCCCGAGAATTTTAGGTTTATTTCGCTTTTGTGGACCTATTTTGCCAAACGCGTCACACCCGTGATTCTTCCGTTGAGAGCTTGAATAATAGACACTCCAGCCCAGTTGGTGGCGATAATGTACCTTTGCCAATTGCAAGAAAACCACGGGCATTTCATTGAATACACAGAAGAAGCAGAAGAAGAAGCGGCGGAGTAATACCGTAAAGGTGCTGCGGTCTCACAATGGAGTCAATGGAGTTGGACAAAAACTACGATAAAACCTGTTGGAATGCATCTTTTTCAGCGATTTTTGATGGAACATATCAGTGAACACCCCCTGACCACTCGGTGAGTTTCATGTCTTTGTAAACGAAAGTTTAATGTGTTTTTAGGACGGAATCTTCCAGTGCATATAGACAACCATTGTGGGGGTGGGGGTGGGGGTGGGGGGGGGAAGCGAAATAAACCTAAAATTCTCGGGACAGCAGCATGTGTCCAAATTTTAATCTTAACCGTTCTATTTCATCAGATACGATCTGTAAACAGGGCTTTAAGTGTAAAATACCAAACTTGTCCTTTAAGTGAACTCCACCAGAGCGCTGAAAAGGCACACAAGCATTATACCTTCGCCCACGACATTGGATTTCATCGTTGGGCCGACGGGTGGTTCCCTACAATAGCTACAGAACTTAAAGATCTCCCTCTTTTTGTTTTCTTTCTTGCTGCATTAAAGATGATATGGTTTAACTTCTGTTTTTGCACAGGCGCAGTGAGGGGAAAAAACACTGAGTTTAGGTCAATCGATTCGTAGCTCTGCTTCAACTGTGTGATATCCTCAAAAAGAGAGTTGCACGAGTCAGAATTCGGCACAAAATGGAATGAAAATCACACAGTGTATGCCCAGCCTTAAGCAGTAGCCCTGTCTTACTCCACGCACTTTGGAATACAACTACAGTGCATATATGTCACCCTGTAGCCCAAGACTGGTTGCCCACTGAAGCTAAGCAGGGCTGGGCCTGGTTAGTACCTGGATGGGAGACCTCCTGAGAAAAACCAGGTTGCTGCTGGAAGAGGTGTTAGTGAGGCCAGCAGGGGGTGCTCACCCTGTGGTCTGTATGGGTCCTAATGCCCCAGTATAGTGACAGGGACACTATACTGTTAAAGAGCACCGTCCTTCGGATGAGACGTTAAACCGAGGCCCTGACTCTCTGTGGTCATTAAAAATCCCAGGATGTCTTTCGAAA
The DNA here is from genome assembly GCF_965113295.1 of Leuciscus leuciscus. Taxonomy (NCBI): domain Eukaryota; kingdom Metazoa; phylum Chordata; class Actinopteri; order Cypriniformes; family Leuciscidae; genus Leuciscus; species Leuciscus leuciscus. The sequence goes on from NC_138740.1 coordinate 11,030,119, forward strand.
GAGTAGGGGTGTAACCCCGGCATCCTGGCCAAATTTGCCCAGTGGCCTCTGTCCATCATGGCCTCCTAATCATCCCCATACTGATTGGCTTCATCACTGTCTCCTCTCCACCAGTAAGCTGGTGTGTGGTGGGCGTTCTGGCGCAATATGGCTGCCGTTGCATCATCCAGGTGGATGCTGCACATTGGTGGTGGTTGAGGAGATCCCCCTTCTATGTAAAGCGCTTTGAGTGCTGAGAAAAGCGCTATATAAATGTAATGAATTATTATTATTATTATTATTATTATTATTATAGGTGGCGGTAACATTCCAAAAGAGCGATACTCCTACATCTTGGATGGTCTGAGGGTGAGTAAATTAATAGCAAATTTTCATTTTTGGGTGAACTATCCCAAAGAGCAACATTATTCAACATATCAATAAACTGGTATCTACAACAGAACCTGGATCTGCTGGATAAATACTGTCTGACCTGGGCCATGAGAGTCAATCTCAAGAAAATTAAAATCATGACCCTTCAGAAAAAATCCAGCTCCCAGAGAACACAACATGTTTTCATATTAGGAACTAACCACATAACTCACTCATTACAGAATAACTATCTAGGTCTAAAATCACCTCCACTGGAAACTTTATCCCAGTAGTGAATGAACTGAGAGATAAGCTCGTAGGGCCTTTATGCCATAAAACAACAATGTCCTATGGAGATTAGAATTTGTCTAAAAATATTGGAATCCGTTATTGAGCCAATTGCCTTTTGTGGCAGTGAGATGAGGGGTCAATTCATTGAGTAATTCAAATCAAGAATTATAAATCCCTGCATTACCAAGAGTTGAGCAAAGGAACCAGTCCCCTCTCTCAGCTGGTCCAGAGCTTCAGTCCTGATGTTTTTAATATCTACTGACCCCTATCACAATGATAATCTGGACCAGAACAATACTGTCACACTGATTAAATCCAGCCAAATTACAGCATAACTGAAACAAAATTATATCACTCATTTGCAGGGGCAGTTCTAGGCCCTTTTTAGGGGGCCCCTATCTGTCGTCTCAGCCCGCCTAAAACTATAATCTGAATGATCAGGCCAATGCTGCTTCCTCAAGAACGTTTCTAATTTTCAAGTGATTTGAAAACATTCAAATCACTTGAAACATTCAAGTGATTAAACATTCAAGTGATTTTAAAGGGTTAATTCACCCAGAAATGAAATTTCTGTCATTAATTACTCACCCTCATGTCGTTCCAAACCCGGAAGACCTTTGTTCATCTTCGGAACGCAAATTAAGATGAAATCTGAGAGGTTTCTGAACCATCCATAGGCAGCAACGTCATTGCAACTTTCAAGGTCCAGAAAGGTAGTAAATATATCATTAAAATAGTCCAAGCGACAAGAACACTTTTTGTGTGCAAAAAAAACTAACAAAAATAACGACTTTATTCAACAATCTCTCCTCTTGCACGTCATTCTCCTACACTGTTGACATAGTAAAAGTGCAGCACTTCCGGGTTCTACGTCAGAACGGCGGATCATTATTGAGCACCACAACACATGCGTGTGATGTTGACGCAGGAGCTAGCCAATAATGAGCCGGCATTCTGACATAGAACCTGGAAGCGCTGCACTGTTTACTACATCAACAGCGTAGGAGAATGACGTGCAAGAGGAGAGATTCTTGAATAAAGTCGTTATTTTGTTAGTTTTTTAGTTCTTGTCGCTTCATAACATTAAGTTTGAACCACTGTAGTCACATGGACTATTTTAACGATTTCTTTACTACCTTTCTGGGCCTTAAAAGTTGCACTGACGTTGCTGCCTCATATACCTTCTGTTTTAATAATGTTAATCAAACAACAAAAGAAAAAGAGAGATAATCCCTCTGTCACACAAGGTTGAAGGAAGAACAAGAAGATGATGATCAAGTTTCAAAAGTCTTTAATAATCCACTTTGAAGGCAATCCAAATAGGCAGACAAACAAAACAACCTCATGATGATGGTAATTGGAAGTAAGAGCTCACACAGAGCTCACAACTAGGTTTTCACTGTTGCTCAGCTGTTTCCTGTCGGCCTGAGTGAATTGCATTTGCAACTCTGTAGGCCTATAGCTTTGTTTTTAAATTCTATGTTCTATCTTTCCTGCCCTTTACATTGCTTACTATAATTTAATCATCATAATATATCTGATATTATCTAATATTGTCTGTCACATTGATCTGACATTGCTAGCTTTAATCTAAATCGATTAGAACATCAAACTCAGTGATGCACTCATTGAGAATCCTGTTGAAAGTGCCCTAGTGATTGGCGATTCTATTACACGTAACGTGAAAATAGAGACACCAGCCACCATAGTCACATGTTTGACGGGAGCCAGAGCACCTGACATCAAAGCCAATTTAAAATTCCTAGCTAATGCTCATTGTAAATTCTCTAAGATTATTATTCACGTCGGCACTAATGATGTTCGACTTCGTTAGTCGGAGATCACTAAAATTAACATTAAAGAGGTGTGTGAACACTGTACTATGCTCTGGCCCCCTTCCTGTTCAACGGAGTGATGAGATACTTAGCAGACTGTCCTCATTCAATGGCTGGCTGTCTAAGTGGTGTCCGCAAAAAAATATAGGGTTCATAGACAATTGGGAAAGTTTTTGAGGAAGACCTGACCTGTTGAAAAGAGATGGTATTCATCCCTCCTGGGATGGTGCCGCTCTTCTCTCTAGTAATATGGCACATAGTCTTAAGGTGATGATACACAGGGCAACTTTTAGAGCGATGTTGCTGGGCAATCTTGCAGAGCGATTGTTGCTTGGGCACTTTCCCATTGAAAATGGGCAAAATACATTTCTATCTGGATAATTCAGATTGGTCATGGGCCCTGTGTCTCACCTGGTTGCCCATTGACGGCAATATTGCCCAGCAACATTGCTCTAAAAGTTGCCATGTGTATCATCACCTGTAGAGCTCAAACATGACAATCTGGGGCTCAGGTCAGGAAGCAGACAGACTGTAATTTATAGTAATATCTTCAGAATTACTGAGAAGTCTTGTTTCAAATATAATTATTTTGAAGTGTTGGTGCTTAATGTAACACTATCTAGTGTAAATGATAAATCCCATTTGACATTTGTGCTGGCTACTGTATACAGGCCACCAGGGCACCATACAGACTTTATCAAAGAATTTGCTGAGTTTCTATCAGAGTTAGTACTGGCTTGCAGATAAAGTCCTAACTGTTGGCGATTTTAATATACATGTAGATAACGAAAAAGATGCATTGCGATTGGCATTTAGAGACATTCTGAACTCTATTGGAGTTCAGGACCTACTCATTGTCGTAATCATACTTTAGATCTAATATTATCACATGGAATCAATGTTGATGCCGTTGAAATTGATGCAACTGATGACATCTCAGATCATTATCTAGTCTCGTGTATACTTAATTTAGCCAAGGCTGTAAAGCCGACTCCGTGTTACAAATATGTTAGACCTATCACTTCTGCCACTAAATATTGCTTTATTAATAATATTCCTGATCAGTTTCATCTCCTCAGCATCCCAGATAGCTTAGAAGAACTCAATATTGCGACAGAAACTTTTGACTCTCTCTTTTCCAGCACTAGACACAGTTGATCCTTTCACTTAAAGAAGCTCAAAGAAAATAGTCCAACACCGTGGTACAACCAGCATACTCAGAGAGCAGCCAGAAAAATATAGCGCATTTTCGCATTTCAAGGAGAGAGAGCACGATTGCGTACAGAAAGGCCTTTCTGTACAACAAACAAAACCTTAGGTAACAGTGGCTACATTAATGAGAAATAAAGCTTCAACCCCAGACGTTTCCAAACAGCACAGCAGTAATGACTTTATGAACTTCTTTACTTACAAGATTGATAATATTAGGGAGAAAATTATTACTATACAACCGTCTACTACAGTATCACATCAGGCAGTGCATTGTAGTCTCCCTGAGGAAAAGTTTTATTCATTCAGTGCTATAGGAGAGGAAGAAAACTTCTTAAATCATCTAAATCGACAACATGTATGTTAGACCCTATACCGACTAAGCTATTGAAAGAGATGCTTCCAGGTGCCATTGATCCTCTTCTTAATATCATTAATTCATCTTTGTCATTAGGATACATACTAAAAACTTTTAAGCTGGCTATTATTAAAATCGCTTGTTAAAAAAACGCAACTTGATCCCACAGAATTAGTCAATTACAGGCCGATCTCGAATCTACCTTTTTTGTCAAAGATATTAGAAAAGGCAGTATCCTCACAACTATGTTCCTTTTTAGAAAGAAATGCGCGGATTTCCAGTCAGGATTTTGACCGTAGACCGTACCATAGTACTGAGACAGCTCTCATTAGAGTCACAAATGATTTGCTCTTATTATCCGATCGTGGTTGTATCTCCTATTAGTGTTACTGGATCTTAGTGCTGCATTTGATATCATTGACCACAATATTCTTTTAAATAGACTCAAAATGATGTTGGCATGAGTGGAATTGCATTAGCTTGGTTTAAATCATACTTATCTGACCGTTATCACTTTGTAGCAGTAAATGAAGAGATGTCTTATCGATCACAAGTTCAGTACGGAGTACCACAAGGCTCAGTACTAGGACTGTTACTGTTCACTTTGTACATGCTACCCTTAGGAGATATCATTAGGAAGCATGGAATTAGTTTTCACTGTTATGCTGATGATACTCAGCTCTATATTTCTTCACACCCTGACGAAACTTACCAATTCACAAAATTAACGGAATGCATTGCTGATATAAAAAAAACTGGATGACTAGTAATTTCCTACTACTTAATTCTGAAAAAACAGAGATTCTAATTATTGGACAAAAAACGTCCTCACGTAATAACCTAGAATACTATCTAACACTTGATGGCTGCTCTGTCAAGTCTTCGTCATCGGTCAGGAACCTGGGTGTGCTCTTTGATACCAATCTTTCATTTGAAAGTCACGTTTCTAGTATCTGTAAAACCGCATTCTTCCATCTTAAAAATATATCTAAATTACGACATATGCTTTCAATGACAAATGCGGAACAATTAGTTCATGCGTTCATGAAATCAAGGCTAGATTATTGTAATGCTCTTATGGGTGGTTGCCCTGCACGCTTAATAAACAAACTAGTCAAGTCAAGTCAAGTCACCTTCATTTATATAGCGCTTTTAACAATATAGATTGTTTCAAAGCAGCTTTACAGTGATAATAGGAAATTAAAGTAACAGAGATTGTTTTGGCTTTATAGCAGCTCTAGAATAAAGTTATTGTCCAGCCAAAGTTAGTTTTGATTGATTCACTTCCTTTGCAAAGATCATTAGTTGTTAACTTAGGGGTATCACAACACCATTCTAACAGAAAACCATTAACATTTACATTTATGCATTTGGCAGACGCTTTTATCCAAAGCGACTTACATTGCATTTCAAGGTATCAGTTCTTGCTTTTCGAACCCATGACCTTGGCATTGCAAGCACCAACGCTCTGCTGTTTGAGCTACAGGAAAGCTGTAACGCACTCTGGCCCGTTCATCCACACAACAACAGTGCCTGGTGGCTCGAGAACGCAAACCTTGAAATAGGTTCGAAGGTGCAAGCCTTAAAAAAAAAAAAAAAAAATCTCTGCACAAACTTCAAAAACGCGAACCTGTGAGAACGCTGACAGCGTACACATGCGTATTGCGTGTTTAGTCTATAGGTATGTGCGTTTGAATATATATGTGTGCAGGCGTGTAGTCTTTCTTCACAAATTGACCTCAACAAATTACTAGTTTGGCCTTAAAAATGTATAATACTGAATTATTTATCGCTTCCAGGTAGCCATGTGAACTGTAATTATTTTGACAACGTTTTATCTGTACAGAGATCTGTTCTCAATTTAATAATTTCTTCATTGTTCATACTGATTTAACTTGTTTACTTTTTTCTTCCAGGGATTAAATGTGTTATTAAATGTAGCTTTCAAAAGAAAAAAAGACGACTTGACTTGACCTTACCTCCCCTGTGGGCAGGGAGTGATTTCCGTAGCATCCCTCTCCATTGGACTGGGCATGTTTCCCCAGCATTAACAACACTGGTCATGGCTGAAAACAATGGGAATTGAGATCCAAAGCACTCTTCCCAGTGAAATGTCACGTTTAAGGAAAAGTAGCTACGACCATCCCCAGAGTAAGTCCTGTCCCTTCCATCCCATTTGCTATGGAGGACTACCCCTCTGGCTTACTTGAGGTGCTGGGTAGGTTACGACATTGTGAGAGCAGTTGCCAAAAGGGCACGCCAACACAGCTCTTTCCATAGTGTCCCTAATACGTCAGTATCGACATTACGTCGAACGTGACTGACTGAATGAATGGGAACATCTAGGTTACTAATGTAACCCCCGTTTCCTGAAGGAGGGAACGGAGACGTTACATCCCCCCTGCCACAGCCCTGAACCACTGCTGAATGGCCAGGATTCTGTCTTGGCTCCTCAGCAAAACATGAATGAAGTGAGTAACTCCGGTCATTTTTATACCCGTATGTCCGGTTAGGTGTGACTCACTGCAAATCTCACTGGCCAATGTTCATTGGCTGTTTCTGTTACCACTTGGAGGTGATTGGGCTCCCAGGCGAGACCCCAATACGTCAGTTTCGACGTAACATAGTAACCTGGACGTTTGTTGGGGATTCCCTGTTCTAGATTGATTTCCATAATTTCCCTACATTTTTCCTACATTAACCGTTACTATTATAATCTAATATTGTTTAGATTAAAAAAATTAATCAGCTGTTTCTAAAAGAAAAAATACAGTATAATCAGTCTTCAGAGATGCTTATCAGTCCCCTATAACTGCTAACTCATCAGGCTTGTCCATTTTTTCAGCAATGTCTTTAAACTTTAACAATTATTACTTTAACAAAACAGTCTAGAACCGTTTTAATGTGTTCTCAATTTAATAATTTCTTCATTGTTCATGATTGATTTAACTTGTTTACTTTTTTCTTCCAGGGATTAAATGTGTTATTAAATGTAGCTTTCAAAAGAAAAAATGTTAGCGCAATTTTCACAAGCATGTGTTACATTTTCAAAACTCTTAGTACCAACATCACACCAGATTCTCAAAAGTGCACTTTTTCAAACATATTAGCATGTTTTCAATTGTGTTCAAAATCACAAAGTATCATTTTCACAACACAAAATAAATGTTTCTTCTATATAAACATTTCATTCAAAGTAACTGCCTTTCATAAAGCTCTTACTATCAAACTTTTGATTTGCATCTCTTTTAGTTCAGTTTTATACATTTTTCTTTTATTTAATCCAACTGATCTTAATGGTTAAACAATGAATAGTTTAGAACACCTATTGATTTCTATAGAAACAGATTCTATAGATATCTACTAGTTTGCCATTTACAAGATGGATAAACAGATGTAATGAATATAAGTGATTTATCTTAGATGCATCAGAATTGCATTTAATGCATTGTTGCTTTTAAATGAACTAATTGTTACAGTTTTTCTCAATCGATTTGACACATTTCTCCAAACTCAGGTCACTGTTCTCAAAACAGTTTTAACACCGTAATCTGAACACTTTGTAATTGTCCTAAAGAGGTTGTAAATTTTCCTTCATTTCATGCACATTACAAATCACATGCATCATTTTCTCAAAACACTGTGCACAAAATTATCAAATGTTTTCACAGTAGTTCATACAGCCAACCAAAACTTTAAAATATCAGGAAAAAACAATTGCAGCTCTTTTAATTGGTTTTACAAAAATCACAATCATTTGTGCACCATTTTTCCAAACACAACAAACAAAACTCTGTTATTTGTTAAATTCTCAGTTGCACTTGGAATGCTCTCAATTAGCTCCAAATAAATATCTGCTGAGTTAGTAATGCACACAACACAGGAAATGCACATTTCCTAATTGTTTACACAGCTATTTCAATTACAAAAACTATAAAAGGGGAAAAGAAAAACAAAACAAAAAAGAAGAAGATTCGGAAAAGGAAGAGGTGTAAGAGTGAGATGTTTTGTAGATGATAGAGGAAGGGTAATATTGAGAGAGAGGAACAGTGGAAGAGGTAGAAAGAGATGAGGGGAAAGGAATAGATGGTATAGGAAGAGGAGATAGAGCAAGAAGAGTTGAGGATGTAGGAAGAGGGAGAAGAGATGGTAGAGTGGAAGGCAATGGTATTAGTGGAAAGAGCAAGAGAAGAAAATATAAGAAGACATGTACAGAGAGGAAGGGGAGAGCAAGGTGTAAGAGGAGGGAGGAGAGGTTGAAGGATAAAGTACAGACAGGTTTCAAATGAAATCCTAATTGACCATGTCATAAATGATGGTCTTTCCTTGAGGGAAGCTGGACAGAAAGTTCAGCCCAATATAAACATTGTGCCCCAATGTCCCTGGAGAACACGATTAAAAGAACATGAAAAATATTTCATTCTTGTATTTGTCTATCTACAGCTGAATTTGTTTTCAAATCAACAGAAAGCACACTTATAGTTTTGATGTTACTATTTATTTTGATAAATGCATTACTAGAATAAAATGCAGTGCTTCATTATGCAGTGAATGCTGAAATGTTTTGCCACCCCGGTGTTTGCTGTGTTAATTGTTTTGAGAGCAACTACATTAATTTGGACGAATGTGTCAAATCAATTGAGAAAAACTGTAAAAGTACTAAATTGAAAGAAGATCATATTGTCGTGTTTCGGTGATTATAAACCAAATGTTCTCGTAACATATTACAACAGTTGTGTGTTTTGAAACAATTATGTGGACTGAAAATGTGTACACCTGTAATGAAAGCATGATCAGGTTTTGAAAGCGTGATCAGTGTGATCAATTTGGATGTTTGTACTAAGAGTTTTGAAAATGCACACCTTACTTGTGAAGATAGTCCCAAAGCAGAAAAAAAAATTAAATTAAAACCTTGCCTAAACCATAAAAAGGGTTTCTTGAACGTTTCTCTGTGGGACAGCGTTGTTCTTATAGGAATGACTATAAGACTCATTTTTGACAACATTTTATTTTGTTACATGAACTGGGTATTACATCATTGATTATAAAGCATAATATTACAGAAGCAGTCCTGGTTGCCTCATTCATGTCAGTGCGAAAGAAAGAAAGAAAGAAAGAAAGAAAGAAAGAAAGAAAGAAAGAAAGAAAGAAAGAAAGAAAGAAAGAAAGAAAGAAAGAAAGAAAGAAAGAAAGAAAGAAAGAATTATATAGGTACAAAATATAATTTCTAGTTTTTCTTGAAGAACATTTGACTGAAGCATGTGAAATCTTTACTGACCCAGTAATCAGATGTAGCTGCATTTTTATATCAAACAGACTCTACACTGAGTACTGAGTGAGCAAATGACATCAGTGCAATTCTCCACCATACCAGTACTCATTTCCCTGTTAGATACATTCAGAACAGTAGTGAACACACTAAAATTCAATTTAAAGATTAAATAAATTACTCATAGAAGTATCTTCCATGTCCATGAAACATCCTACAATTATGTCATTATTGTTTTATAAAATAATGAACAGGTCCACTCATAATAATCCAACTTGACAGCAAATAACTGTCACGCTATTCTTCTGTGGCTGTTCTTTGCTTTCTCTTTGAAAGAGCTGTTCAGAAAAAGTGAAACTGATGGTGTCTGTAAGGGGGAATACCATGTCCTTATTATGCATGCATATTAGGTTATTTCCAAAAGCATCCACACTTACTGGATACAAATTGAACATAAAATGTCAAGTAATTCACAATATTTGTGACAGAGGAAACATATATATGTTGCTTTTATAGCATTCTTCTGGAAGACTTCTTTCTTTGTTTATAAACAAACAATTTCACTTTTTAAATATAGTTGTGTTGGAAGTTAACAAAGAAATAGTTACTGCTGCAGGTAGTGGTAATCAACAGAGTTACAAAATGCACAATAGACTAACAACAATTTGATAATTAGCCCCTACATTTTAAGTTTTAAGTCTATTAAGTCTATCTAGAATTTACTTACTTCATCTCATTGAGCCATTCATTGTTGCTTCTTGTGTTGCTACATCTTGTTCCTTCAGTGCTGCACTTCTCTGAGCTCTTCAACAGACATGTTCAAACACTAACAAAGACATTTGTTGGCTCAGAAACCTACCTGTAGTACAACCACACCAATTTCCACTGAACTCCTCAGTTGACGTCTCAAGCAAACTGTCTATTGCTCCACATCCTTCCTCCTGCTGCATGTAGTCTAATCCGAATTCTAAGAATACGGAAAAAAGTGACTTCCTTGGTTGCAGAAGCGCATCAGCAAGACCTCTGTGCTCGTCTGTACGTCTTTTTGAGAGTGTGTCGGGTGTGCGGGTGGCCAGAGTTTATCGGCTCTCTATAAATTTCCCCTGGGTCTCTCCCTTCACCTGGCTGGGAATTGTGTGTGTTAGTCACCTTACAAGGGACAGTCCCTTTAGACAATATCAATAAGCATCTTAGCTCACAGGCAATACCTTGGACAGGGACACTTGCACAATTCGAAAGTTGAATTTAGCTGAGGTATCTTTTGCAGGAGACTTATAATATTACAGAAGCAGTCCTGGTTGCCTCTTTCATGTCAGTGTGAAAGAAAGAAAGAAAGAAAGAAAGAAAGAAAGAAAGAAAGAAAGAAAGAAAGGTTTGTTTCCAATTTATTACATTTGGAGTTTGGTGCATACATTTTTTGGGTGAATAAAAAATAATTATTAAAATGAAAGATATTCTCTTTTAAAAAAAAAAGAAAAAAAAGAAAGGATAAAATTTTTTTGAAAAAGAAGAATTGTAAAAAAAGAAGAAGCTTTTTTTCATTCTCATTTGGTGTGAAATTAATGAATATTTCATTGTCTCAACAACTCATTTTTTTCTTGACTCTTTTTATTTGCTTGTAACTGATAAATGAGACAACAGAACAGTTTAGGGCCAAAGATACATACTTTAAGTTAAGAACAATTTATTAAAACATAAAATAAAATAAAAAAACAGTTTTGTTGTCTATTGTGTGTGATGGAACAAAATGATGACTAAAAGCAGTTTCAATAATGAAGGGCATGTGAAACAGTTATATCTAGTCAAGTCAAGTCAAGTCACATTTATTCATATAGCTCTTTAGTCTTTTTATAATACAGATTGTTTCAAAGCAGCTTTACAGAGATAACAGGAAAAGAATGCAACAAAATTTGTTTCCAGAAGAAAATAGCGTCACAGTCCAGCTTAAGTAAGTTCAGTGATGTTTCATTTTTGTTGTAAAAAAGTTATTAATTTAGTTCATTTATATATACAGCTGCTCTGGAGAAAACCGTGATGTCATCATCCAGCTCAGTTCAGTTCTCATACAATGGTGTCAATGACGGCAGATCAATAATATTGTTGAATATTAAATTAAAATCTAGTGGCAAATGTATGCCTTGAGAGCATTACATCATTCTGTATCTCATTCAGTTCATGTATTTATTTGACCTTCTGTGGGTTCTGCACTGATGTCATCATTTTGCTGTCCCCTAGAAGGCTTCTATTTGCATAAACATTTTGGTGAATCATAAAGTACCATGCCATCTAAGAGAGAGAGTGTGGCATACAGGAAGTCAAAGCAAAGTTTGCGCATATTACGTACAGGAAGTCAGCGCAATGTTCATCACCACCCATCCTCCTAACTGGTAGATGGGGCTTTTTTTGTCTTTGATGTTGCCTGGTCAGGTCTAAAGTCAGGATTATTTGGATAATGCTTTTCACAACACACATACTGTAGTTTTAAATCATTACCGGTATCTTGTCGTACACATTTTTTATAGAATGATAGATTTTTGATTAGTTCAGTAGCAAGGAGCAACAAAAAAGAAAAAGAAAAAAAATTGGTGGAGAAAGATATAGGGGATAAAAACTTTGGATGAACCAGGCTACACTGAGGGCCAGTTTTACTCTGGCTATACATAATGTCAAAATTAGTTAGCTTCAGTATCTTGATGTACGTACAGTATGTACAATAACTGTACAGAATGGACCATAAGAATTAAGTGTCTGAGATTTGTGAGGTTACTTGTGAAAGACTGAAAGGGCATGCAGACAAATAATCCTTGAGATATGACGGCCACTTGGCACAGGTTGCAATTGTAGTCGTGGGACAGAGACATATAGCAGGGGGAGTCCTATTTTTTGTTACCATGGTTTCAGTTTCACACCTGTTCCTTATTTCATTGTTCATCATCCCTGTGTATATACGCACTTAGTTTTCTCAGTTTCTTTGTTCGGAGTTGTTAATGGTAGTTGTGTTGTGTGCGTTAATGGTAGTTGTGTTGTGTGCTTAAAGTATCTTGGTGTTCATTATAGTCTCCTTGTTCCTTTCATTTTGCATTTATTGTGGTTCGCACTACAGCCCGTGACACATGGCTGACAATAATTCTGCTTGAGGGCATGTTAATATTTTTAAGTAATTGCCAGATGACATCAGAGGAACATCTGGGGAAAAAATGAATAGAACGCACAAGACTCTTGACAAACTTTTTAGATAGTTTTTTCTTTAGCTGTGTTGAATTGACTGTACTGTAAATGCATCAGTCACAGTGGTAATCATGACAGCTTAGGCTAATACTAACAAAACGAAGAAGTAACTATCTGCCCCTAAAATTCCCCAGCTCAAAAGTAGGGGGGCAGAATTGTGGTTTCAATGAATCTACATTGAAAAGCAAAGAAGAAAAAAAAAACTGTATTCTCCCCACCCTAGAGGAGCCAGTAAACTCAATGCAGGTCATCTTTACTGTTGAAATAACTGACCTCCCACCGTTTACAAAGATATTTACTTGCTTATCTTTGCAAAAGGAGCATCTGCAATAGAATTTACTAGTAAATTTCTTCAATAAACCGACACTCTCTCTATCCCAAATATACTCTACACACAACTTGACAAGATCTGCGCTTGCCACTTAACGAATAAAGAATAGCATCTTTAACAATAAAATTAAAACAGCAGTGTGTAACACATATTAGGAATTTATATACCCGCACAATGGAATTTACATCAGACCAAAGTGCATTCTAGTGAAAGAGGTGAAAAGAATGTAAAAGGAATGCTGTATATGCTCTCAAAAACAAAGCAAACAGTCCCTCATGCCTTTCCAAACCCGCAAAACTTTTGTTTATCTTCGGGAACACAAATGAAGATCTTTTTAATGAAATCTGATGAGCTTTCTGTCCCTCCATTGACAGCCTTATTATTACAACCCCAGAAAGGTATTAAAGACATCATTAAAGTAATCGGTCACACATTACAATAAGGTTTCATTTGTTAACATTAGTTAATGTGTTAACTAACATTATTAACTAAACATGAGCACATGATTTGTTACTGTATTTGTTCATCTTTGTTAACGTTAGTTAATAAAAATACAGCTTTCATTGTTTGTTCATGTTAGTTCACAGTGCATTAACTAATGTTAACAAATACAACTTTTTTTTTAACAATGTAGGCTATTAGTAAATGTTAAAATTAACATTAACAAAGATTATTAAATGCTGTAGAATTTCAGTTCATTATTAGTTCATGTTAATAACTAATGTAGTTCACCCAAAAATGAAAATTCTGTCATCATTTACTCACCCTCAAGTTGTTCCAAACCTGTATGACTTTCTTTCTTCTCCTGAACACAAAAGAAGATATTTTAAAGAAGTTTGGTAATTAAACAGTTGCTGGTCCCCATTGACTTCCATAGTATTTTTTTTTTCCTACTATGGAAGTCAATGGGGTCCATCAGTCGTTTGGTTACCGACTTTCTTCAAAATATCTTATTTTGTGTTCAGGAGAAGAAAGAAAGTCATACAGGTTTGGAACAACTTGAGGGTGAGTAAATGATGACCGAATTTTCATTTTTGGGTGAACTATCCCTTTAACTAATGAAACCAAATTGTGAAGTAATACCAAGTAATCCATGCGACTCCATTTAACCTCAATTTTATGAAACAAAAAACAAAAAAACATGATACCATGAAAGCACACAGCTAAACACAAACACATCACAAGACAAAACATGACATGAAAGCACAAAACACACAGACAGAAGAGCACACGAGAATGAGCAAATGCACATTCCATGCGCTCACGACAGAAGACAAACACTCGGAGCATGAATGTCCGAATCCCGACTCAGAACCGATACCAAACATGACATGAGTGTCGGAATCCGAACACCATGCTCCGAACATGAGGCACACAGACAGACAGACAAGGAAATACAGGAGTGTCAGGGATCTGTCACAAAACCAAGAATAAACTAAACCGAAGTGACAGAACCCTGACAGTGTCAACATCATCCAGCTGAAGTACCCATGATCGCCACCAGAGGGCACTCCTTCCATCATGATGCTAACTCATCATGAACTCCATTTCCCAGAACCCATTGCCTGACTCATTATATGTGATTATGTTCAGCTGTGTGTGATTACCATGTTTAGCTCTGCCTTTATATGCCCTGTTTCCACTAATTCATTGCACAGTTTTGTTATTATGAGAGTTCTTTCCTGGTTTTAATTTTTTTCCTGTTCTTTAGATTACCTTGTTTGCCTGTTTTTCTTGGACCTTGCTGTATGTGTGGATCGTTTTTTGACCCTGTGCCTGTTTATGGATTATGACTGTGGATGACCCTAAATAAAAGCTGCATTTGGATCTTCAACCTGTGCTTCAGAGCAGTTTTGTAACAATAGTTAACTATGCAGGACAAATGAGTTACATTAGTGTAACTCATTTACATGAGTTATTACATTAGTTACATCAGCTACTACTATTAACATGCATGGGGAAAAAAAAGCTTAACTAATCAGTAAGTAATATCAAAGTTAGGACTAAGATAGTTAGTTCTTCTTAATATTAAAATGCATCATAATTACTAAGTGTTACTTAGTCACTCTATAGTCACTAATGTAGAACTACATTAACACTTCTGTAAAACCTAACACTAGCTACGTTTACATGGACACAATCGGAATGAAATCAATCCGATTGATGAATCCGAACAAGGTGTTAACATGAATCATAAATAAAGTAATCGGGTTGATGTGCGCGTTTATATGTCACAAGTTTCAAATCGGATCTGATGTTTTGACATGCGCACATTACACGAATATACAGAGTTTACCGCTTTTCGCGCATAAATATTCTCCTCTATTGGTTCTTTATTTGTTTTAAAAAGCAGACGTAATATTAATTCGTCTCTGGTCATAATTTAGAGCATATTAACCGTTTTGCCGTGCTGCTTATTGATCACGCAGTAAAAATGCCCCTCCCCGCGGCCAAAACCAGTCGTCGGTGGATGAGAATCCAAAACAAGGACTGGTGGGACGTTGTCCTGCTTCACTTCACAGACGCGCGAGTGAAATTAGAATTTTAGAATGACGGGAAACTTATTAATATGACACTTTATTAAACAGGAAGAACAGCTCGTTCCGTGCATCATACGTCATTACGCTAGTTAACGTCATTGCACATGCGCAGTCCTTTCAGTTTCGGTTTTCAATCCGATCAAGTGTTTACATGTTCTCTCGATCGGATTACAAAAGGGATAAACCACCCCTTTCAATCCGATCGAAATTTCATTCGGATCAAGGTCAATCGGATCGATTAAGGTGTTTACATGAAGGTTTTTTAGTCCGATTGAGCCGTCAATACGATTATAAGTGTCCATGTAAACGCAGCTACTGAAAGTTACTAAAGTAAATGAGTACATTTAACTTATTTATTTTTTAAAGTTCATTTAACTTATAAAATATGTGATATTAACTCAAAAACTGCAATGTATTAAGCAGAACTTAAACCGAATAAGTTATGAATAACCTATTTGTTATTTTAGCTCTAAACATTTAAATTTAATTAATTTAATCTAGTTTATGTTTATGGTTGAAAATAAAATTAATATTAAAAGTAAATTAGAAACCAGTGAGTGGGTTTACAATTTCTAATTTCTTTTAAATTTTATTTTGCAAGAAATTACTTTTGTATAAGGCCTATACTTTTATAGTTTTCATAGCGCATGAAATAAACACATAAATAAATACATTTAAAGTTTTCAGCTTCATTCGAAGCATTTAGGTCTCTTTACGGCGTTCTCCCTCACGCACCGGAAAACCCAGCGTATTTATTTAAATCTGCCACAGCTCACACGGAGTAACTCGGAACAGGATGGTGGCCATGAAGAGATTTAACAGGTAAGCACGGCAAACTGCTTTGTCCTCTTTAGAGCACTTTTATTCGTTTAACGTTGTACTGTCGTGACTCTTCATCTTAAGCTCCGAAGACCGACTAGCTAAAGTACTTACTACTGTAGTAAGTTATGTAATTTGTGTCACGTCATAGAAACGACAAGCCAACTCATAGAAACGACAAGCCATTGCATTTACTCAGAGATTTTTTTTAATCAGCGGCAGACAGTAGTTGTGCTGTGAGTACACAACAGTTTTGTCAGTGGAAAAGTAATTTATATTTGTGTGTGTTTTGTCACATTTTTACAGACAAGTGTGTCCCGCGCAATTTTGGATATTTATCAGTGAGGACGAGACTGACTGACTCCACTAACCGTCATTCACACGGCAAAAACTAAAGAAATAGGTAGCCTAATACAAGCTGACATACTCTTTTATTTATTATGCTGTGAGTAAACCACAGATTCGTCAGTGGAAAATTTATATTTTTCTGTGTTTTCTCATTTTAGCGTAGACAAACGTGTCCCGCGCAATTTTGGATATAGCCGTGAGGAGACTATCATCCAGTAGCGCGGGAAGGGGGGTGCTGCGGGGGCTGCAGCCCCCTCGTCATAGCATCAGCACCCCCAAGTAGGGGGCTGTGGACTAACATAATATTGTACCTTAAAAAACGTGAAATAAAAATAAATAAATGGACAGCGTTAACTAACTCTCTTATGCCTAATGTAGTGAGTGTTCAAGCTACGGAGAAAATGAAATAAAGTTTGAATTTGTCATGCTTTGTTCCGATCAGAGCACGTGAGCGGAGAGCGCATTTCTGAATATTCTGCTCCCTCGCTCATTCCGCTCAGGGTCGCTCGCTCAACCCAGAATATGTGGAATAAGGGCTGCCTCCGACTAAAGTTTTTTTCTAGTCGACTAGTAGTTGTTCATTTAGTGGACAAATCGCCCCTTTATATTCATTTTATAACTTTAATAGGCTAGCCTATATACAGGAAAATGCGTGTGTACATAATATAGCCGAACTCAAGCGCACGGCCGCACGCAAAGATTTCCACAAAGAACCGGCAAAAGTATTAATGTGACAAAAATAGCAAGGAGACATTTAATTGTTTATTAATAAACTGGTGTTTTCTGTGTCGCTGCAAAGATGAAGTTGGCGTGGGGACTCGCATGAACGTCAGAGAGAAATGCATGTGAAATGTGATAATTACATAATCAGAGTGTAGCCTATTTCTTTGCGTTTTGAATAGTTTCGTTTAAAAGTAGACATTTCAAGCTTTCTATAATAGATAGCCTATATTTCTCAAATCTGTGAGGCACAAGCTGAGTTTCGGCGCCCTCCAGTTCACGTGCAATGCAAGTGATTGTGCCGGCGCCTTATTACATTGTCTGCTATATATTTGCTACTTATTTATTAAATACAGGCAATTGGTTGATAAAACATTGATCAAAATTAAGATACAATTTATACAAAACGAAAATATTTTAAAAATAGTCTTTCTACAAAACAAAACTCAATGAAGTGGTCAAAATCATGTCTTACTCCATGTCTCCAGCCATATTGCATCTCATGATGTATCTTTATCTTTTCATGCTGCATATGCTCACTTTCATAATCAACATTGCTTAAATAAAAAAATAACATTAGCCTATAATATTTAAACAAATATGAAACTAAATGTTTTCTTTAATGGCTACAACATATATACAGTACAGAGAAATTTCATGTCTTGTCGTCAGCCACAACATAATGACGTCACATATTTTCCAACCCAGCCCTCAGCCCCCCTCGCATGAAACAGCTTCCAGCGCGCCTGCTATCATCCACCGACCGACATTCACCTGGCAAAAACTAAATAAAAAAGTAATACAAGCTGACCAATTCCTTTATTTATTATGCTGTGAGTCCATGGTTCGAATTACGTGGGTGCCAGTGGGAGCTGAGCTCCCATAGAGAGAGGATGAGCTCCCATGAAAGCAGTAAAATCATACACCTGTGGGAGTCTCTAAAAATCATTGGCACCATTATTTTAAATTACAAATAAAGCACTCTTTCCTTCAGACTACTGTACCGTGACTTAAAATATAGGACAAGATGCCAAACACATGGATCTCGCAGGATCTCTGATCGTCATCACACTACATCCTTATGCTTCACTTTCTGCCTGGACTTTTACTGACTTTTCTCAACTCACAGAAGTGACGTCAACGTCCGATCTAGCAGTAGCATAACCCATCAGGCAAGTGTTATTTTAACATAGGCAGAGCCCATCTACGGAGAGCCTGGCTACTCCCTATTAATTCCTATTGTACCGAATTTTGGTTGTGGTTCCCATGAGTGCAAAATGAATGGGAGTCTATGGAGCTAGAAGGCTAAATTTGTCTCTTTTACCCGATTGCCGTTGAGAAATCTCAGATTTGATTGTAGGTTTTGCAAGTTCAACATGGGTTATAGGTCGAAAGTTGAATGAATGAGTACTTATGTCCTTTCGATTTCTTACAGGTTGAGTTGTTGTTGCCCATAACACGCTAGCATTCTGCTAATGAATGCTGATTGGTCAGTGAAGGACTGATTACGACCAGAAGAAAGTGCAGAGCGCGAAAGCACCAAAGTGACTGAAGGATTGCCGTAAAGCAATATCTCTGGTCGTACGATGTGTATGACGTCATTGACATTTTAAAAGACTTTTTAAAGCAAATAAGTGACTCTAAAAAATCGAACACCCAGCAATGTGTAATTTCTTTGCATCTCCTTTCGAATACAACATTCAAATTACTAGACAAAAAATTATATCCTGAGAAAAGTGGATTTTGAGGAGTATAGCTCTATTGGGTTGTTAAGTCGTGACGTAACCACTCTCCGATAATACTCTTTCCGGGTCCAAAGTCCAGGTCCTCTCTACCTACCTACCGCTTTCGCTAGTGTTTTGGTTATTATTGAGTGTTTTTACAATGCCGCAGTGCTGTGTCCCGTGTCCCGAGCTAACTCACTTCAACCTCGTAAATCTTCTTTTTCATTGATGCCTGGACTCTACCCTTAATTATGCCACCTGAGTGATGAGCTACACTAACCACTCTGTTGGTGTTAAAGGAATTTAAACCCTTTTTGACCGCCAAGGGTGCCTCACTAAGAAGGACGTGATCGTAAATAAATGTACAGGTTCCACCATTGTTATTTCTGGACGAGAGGAGCGCTTGGACCCGGAAAAGGCTAAACGTCACGCGTGACGTCAGACTTAACAATCGGATAGACCTCCATTCATTCTGCACTCGTCCTGTGAGCGCCCTCATATGGAACCAGAGTGGAACTGCAACCAGTTCAGAAGTCGGAAGTTTACTGAGAGTGGAAGTTCTCCCCTTATTAGACATTCTCTGGACCAACTCTTTCCAAAGGTGGTTTCTTTCATTTGCTGTCGTTTTTATCACGCTGATGTAAGTTCAAGTGTCTGTTTCAAAAATAAGTTGGTTTTTAGTTAGTTTTGTGATGCTATAAAAACGGTGGTGTAACGTCATGATTGACTGCTGTGATTGACAGGTTCTCTGAGCGAAGTAGTCACTGAAGCACCAACGGACATTTTTTTTCGGGATCTTCGGAGGACTGAGGAGATTGTATTTACTTTATTTTAACAAGCCTCTTGTCGTACTGCAATACATTTTTTAAAAAGTGCACTCAGGGAGAGTGCATTCTGCGAGAGTGAGGGCGGAGCGTTGATTTTGCGGCTTTACTTCCTGCTTACTACTGCACAGGTCTGGTCCCGAGATCACCACTGCGCAGACTCAAGTTCCAAGATGTCAGTGCCATATGACACAGGGACACTGCAGCTTCAGTTCTCACCAATGGAAGAGAGCGAAGGGGCGTTGTCCATCTTTTTTTACAGTCTATGTTTTGAACCAATAAACGGAACAAAAGGCAGTTGAAGAATGACGTGTATAATTCAAATATTTATCTGACTCCAATATAATTAATCTGACTCCATTAAAGTTGTTGTTATTCTTCAACCTCTTATTCTTTTTTTTTTCAGTTATTTTTATTACCATTTTCCAACAGTTTTATACAAATCACTTACATATACAATTTGTATATGTATGAATGTAAACAGAAAACAAAACAAAACGTAAAAAAAAAAAGAAAAAAATCCTGCACACACTTGAAGTGTTAAGTAAAAAATATATCAAATCAGGTATTAGGAGGGCCGTCCAAATTTACTTGTTATAATAATTAATAAAAGGTTTAGTTGCCAAATTGAGTAAAATGTTTGTTCTTTCTTCCTTAAAGAATATAAAAAATTTTCCATTTGCAAATATTGCATTACGTCATAAGGTTTTGATGAGTAGGAGGAATTTTACTTTTCCAGTTTAGTAAAATTAGACGTCTGGCTAGCAACATCACAAAACACAATACATTAATTTGTGAGCTGTTCAAATGTATATCTGTACAACACCAAATAGTGACATTACTGGATCTGCTGGGAGTCTAACATTAAAAATTGCTGACAAAGTCTCAATTATTTTAGACCAATAGAGGGTGATGTGGGGACAGTTCCAAAATGTATGTGACAATGAAGCAGGGGCATAGCCACAACGTTCACAAGAGGCGTCCACTCCTGGATACATCCTGGACAGTCTTTGTTTGGAAAGGTGCAATCGGTGCAGGATTTTAAATTGCAGCAGACCGTGTCTGATACAGACTGAAGAGGAGTGGACCCGTTCTTGAGCTTCGATCCATTGGTCGTCTGTGATGTTTATTCCTAAGTCTTCACTCCAAGCATCCTTTATATGGTCAAGTGTAGTTGTATTATCTATCTGTGAAAGGTAATTATATATTCTAGAAATAGATCCTTTTTTGAGTGGGTTGTTCAATAATACATTGTTCGTAGGACATACTTCAGGCTGATTGGGAAAAGAGGGAAATGTTACTTTAGTAAAGTTGCGCATTTGCAAGTATTTAAAAAAGTCTTTGTTATCAATATTCAATTTATGTATTAATTGTTCAAATGTTGGAAATATTTTGTCAATGAAGAGGTCTATAATTGTGTGCACTCCTTTAAGGTCCCATTGTTGAAATGTTTGACCTGAAAACAGCTTATGTGCTTGATTACCAGTTATTGGTGTAAGGACTGATCAACCTCTTATTCTTAAAAGGTAAAAGTCTTTCTTAGAACTGATAGGAAAACGTAGGATTTAACCTGAACGTTTAGCTAACGTACTCGGTTAATAACGTAACCTTGGTTCCCTGAGAGTAAGGAAACGAGTATTGCGTAGCTATACGCTATGGGAAAACTAAATAAACATTTGGCCTATGCTAAAGCTATTAAATAGCAGTCCCAAACTGTTTGTATTATGTTTTGTATTTGTATTTGTATTAGTTTTTGTTAATACAATGTTGGTATGAGCCACCACAGTCATTTAAAAATATAAAAAATAACACAGAGTGAAAATAAAATGGCATTTTGGGGTTATGGAAACGACAGTTACAGTGAATACACAATACTAACAAGAACTGTTAATGAAACATGGAAACTGCTCCTGGTGAATAGAATGAAAATCATACCTGCCTGCAAATCCTTCTCAGCTAACACACGACATACCAGTAACGTGATTTATTGGTATTTTAATTTTATTTTGTGACTTACACAAAAGTCACTGCCGCCGCATTTGTGTGTGCAGTTGAAGAGTGTGCGCGCTACGAGCAGTTTAACGGCTGACAGGACAGGAAAGTCCATTTTTCTGAGGTGAAAGACTTTTTATTTCAGCGTACACTTACATCACTGCCTGGTAGTTCCTAATGTGCTGGGTTCTCTGAAGTAGTCGTGATTCGCCTCTCATAACATAACATGCTCTAAACACACGCACGCAGTGTGGATTTTCTTTTGTAATCGCGGCTTTGAACGATTAGGTAATCGCGGCATCCATAATCGTAATCGCGATTTAGAAATTCGATTCATTTTGCAGCCCTAATATGAATAGACACTAAGGGCCCTAACAGGGCAGAGTAGAGACACATCTCTATCTTCTTCCGAAGGGGGAAGAGCTGATAGAGAAATTACCTAAGCTCTGAACGGAGTCAAGAGCACTTTGGGAACATAGCCATGCCTGGGCCTGAGGACAACTTTGGAGTCGTTGGGCCCGAACTCAAGGCAGGCAGCGCTTGTAAATCACCCACTCGCTTGACCGATGCTAAGGCTAGCAGAAGTGCGGTCTTCAGTGAAAGAGGCTTTAGATCAGCCGACTGAAGTGGCTCGGAAGGGGGTCCCTTCAGGGCCCTGAGGACCGTGGAAAGGTCCCAGGCCGGTATAAAAGGGGGTCGAGGCGGGTTCAGTCTCCTGGCCCCTTTGAGGAAACGCACAACAAGGTCGTTCCTTCCCAGTGACTGGCCGGCCACAGGAGCATGGAAGGTTGCTATGGCCACCACATATACTTTGAGCGTGAAGGGGGTTTGACCCACGTCCAGCAGCTCTTGAAGAAAAGAAAGTACCAGTGGTACTTCATTTGAATAAAGGTCAAGGTACCAGGCTGCGCACCAGTCTGTGAACACTGACCATTTCAGGGCATAGAGACGGTGCTCTAGCCTCACTGATGATGTTCAAGACATTTTCCGGGAGGCTCCCGGGTACTCATTGAGGGGCCATATGTGGATGGCCCACAAGTGGGGACGGGGATGCCAGGCCGTTCGCCTGCATGAGGAGGTCCTTGCTCAGCGGTATAGGCCAAGGAGCTGTTTCCAGCAGCTGCGCCAACTCACGGAACCAGACCTGGGTCTTCCAGAGAGGGGCTATTAGGAGGACAGCACTCATGCTTTTCCTGATCCATTCAATGACCTGAGGGAGCATCGAGACCGGAGGGAATGCATAAAGAGGGCGGCTGGGCCAGTTGTGGGCCAGCGCGTCCCTGTCTTTGGAAAAGAAGATTGGGCATTGAGAGTTGCCTTCTGAGGCGAAGAGGTCGACCTCTTCCTCGCCGAAAACACTCCAGATCGTGTGTGTGCAGGTTGTTCGACCTGAGACCGCCCTAGTGATTTATATAGGATACCACTGACATATTGTCTGTCCGGACCAAGACGTGGCAATTGATATGTAAGCGTCTTTCCGGGCTCGACCAGAGGCCAGAAACGGGCCTGCCCTCGAACAGGGCGTCTGTTGAAATCACCTTCCTCCTCGAGACCACTCCCATGTTCACGCCCAAATGCTAGCTGTCGAATGGAGAGAGTGCGGTCTGGCGTGAGCCATGCTCTTATCTGAACCGAGTCGATATCTGTTCCCAGGAAGGTTATACTTTGGCTGGGAGACAGTACACTCTTGGAAAAAGAAATTCCTGACCCCAAGGCATTGCAAATGGCTGAGAAGCCAGGATCTGAATCGTCAGGGTAATTCAGAACACGCTTTCCCCGCTGTCTCAGGGGGGAAAGAGCTGCGTCCATGCACTTCGTAGATGTACGAGGTGCCAGAGACAGGCCGAATGGCAGGACTATGTATTGATAAGCCTGCCCTTCGAAGGCAAATCTCAAGAATGGCCTGTGATGGGGGGCTATCTGGATATGAAAGTAAGCATCTTTCAGATCCACTGACAAAAACCAATCCCCTGGGCGAATTTGCGCGAGGATTTGTTTGGTTGTCAACATCCTGAATGGCCGTCTTATGAGGCCCTTGTTCAGGTGTCTGAGGTCTAGAATGGGCCTGAGGCCGCCATCCTTCTTTAGAATGAGGAAGTAGTGGCTGTAAAAGCCTGACTCGCTCAGTGACAGGGGAACAGTTTCTACAGCTCCTTTTGCCAACAGATTTGATACTTCGATCCGAAGGATGTGAGCCACACTGCTTCTCACCGTCGTCTTGACCACGGCGCGAAACCGCGGGGGTCTGCGAGCGAATTGGAGCGAGTAACCTCGTTTTATTGTGTTCATTACCCATTCTGACACATCGGGGATGGCTGCCTAGACCTCTGCCCGATTGGCTAGGGGTTGAATGAAGTCTGGGGGCGGGCCACCATGTCAAAGGGGACCCGGCCACACGGCTGTTGTGAGTTGGAAAAATGCTCTTTTTGTGCTCTATTTGAGAGACTGGAGAGTCCAGAAAAGCAGTCTTGTCTGCGTCCTTCATCTCCGTCAGGTTTAGCCAGAGGTGGCGCTCTAGCACAATCAAACTGGCCATACTCCTTCCAATAGCCTGGGCGGTGGTTTTAGTGGCACGCAGGGCTAGATCAGTGGCGCTGCGCAGGTCCCTAAAAGCCTCGGATTAGGTCCAGACTTGTCCATGGAGCGGAGGAGTTTAGCTTGGAACACCTGGAGGACCGCCATGGTGTGCAGCGCCGATGCAGCTTGGCCAGCGGCGGTGTAAGCTTGGCCAGCGAGAGCTGAAATGGCTCTGCAGGGTTTAGATGGGTGAACTGCTTTGGATCTCCATCCAATAGCAGCGGGTGGGCAGAGGTGCGTGGCCACTGCTTCCTCTAGGGGGGGCAGCTTGTCATGTCCCTTCTCCTCAGCGCCATCAATGGTAGAGAGCGTTGTGGAGGTGGATGTTCTTAGTGCAGGCCGAGTAGGGGGCGCGCCATCTTCCTCCTCCTCTGATCCCCCGAAAGAGACGAGGCCTGCCGCTTGCGGAGAGGTGCGCTGGTCCGTCTGAGCGGACAAAACGGGCCGCTCACCTGGACCCGGACAAAACATGTGAAGGGGTCTCCGCTGGAGAGAGCGAGGCACGTGGCCGGCATGGGTTCGCTCGTCTCAATTCGAATAACAGGCATCCTCTGGCCCCGCCGTTTCTTCCTCTGCGGTTCGAGGAGGGTGGGAAACGAGAGAGCGCAAGGGGCGGGGTCGCCCTCAGTGAAGAGAGCTAGCCTTGAGCGCAGCATGGAGATCGGCATACTCTCAATGATAGAAGAGATAGGGCTAGACGCATATGCTTCAGCAAAAAGATTTGTGTCACCTCATTTACAGGTCTAAAATAATAATCAACAGATTGGTCTTTTGGTGTGGCAACAGGCAGATAAAAAAATAAAAATACAGATCTATGGTCAGATATACAATTGTCTTCTATAGTCACACCACTAAGACACACACAGAGATAAAATTAGATCAAGAGTGTGACCATGCCTGTGTGTGGCATCATGAACGGACTGTTTTAAATTAAAAGAGTCAACAAGTTCAGAAAACTGCTTTGCAAGTGAGTTAGATGGGCAACATACATGAATATTAAAATCCCCAATGATTAGAAGATTGTCAGTGGTCGGAACAATAAGAGAAAGAAAGTCTGAGAAGTCCGCAATAAAATCCTTATTGTATTTAGGAGGACGGTAAATAAGTGCACAGTAAATGGGACAAGTCAGTTCCAGCTTAACTGTTTGCAGTTCAAAGCTTGGATATTTCTCTACTTGTAGTAAGGTACATTTAAAACTGTCTTTGAAGAGTGTGGCCACGCCCCCTCCTCGACCGGTGGATCTTGGCGTATTTAAAATATTGTACTTCGGAGGCAGCAACTCGGACAGAGAATAAGTATCCTCCGGGTCGAGCCAAGTCTCAGTTAAAAACAAAAAATCCAAATTTTGTGATGTAATAAAATCACGTTTTATTCCCCACTGACCTCACGTTCAGCAGTGCAGCTTTGACCGTGACATGATCCAGAGGCTGTGCTTGTATTAATGGTGAGAACTTTAGTTCCTTTAGATAACGATAGTCCATTCGTCGACTCCATTTAAGCGTTTTCAAAAACAGAGGCCGAAATCCTGGCGCAGGCTGTTCCGGTCGGATGCAGCTGCAAGATCCAGGTCCGTAGAAGCCTGTAGTTTCCATGGGCCGCCCGGGCTTCTTGGGCAGCATTAGGCAATGACTGCAATTTTCCTTCTTGAAGCCCAAGCAGACCACGCAGAACAGGTGAAGGTCCTTAGCGGCGATGAGCGCACCACACGTGGTCGGGCAGGCCCGTTATAGGCTGTTCCCCGGAGAAGCGGCAGATTTAGACCGCGACATTCCGGAGAAGAACTCGGAAAAATCCGTGGCGGGCAGCCGTGGAAGGAGGAGCAGGTGAAAAACAGCGAGAGCGAAGGCGGCTCCGAATGCAGAACACAGCAGAAAAGGCTGAAAAGACGACTGTCAAACCGATTGAGGAAACAGATTGCGGCAAACCATTTAAGTTGAAAAATAAATACATATGACTATTGTGAACTTATATATATTGAGTCATTTTCACTCATAATTTAGTGTTGGTTTAGTCAATCATTTTGAGTGTATGTAACTTGAATATTTTAAGTTCATTCCATTAAACTTTTCAAGTAATTTTAACCATTTAACCTAACGGTTTCAGTTCATTTAATAAATCTAATCAAGTCTCAACAACTAAATAGCTACCCAAATGGTTTTAGGAAACAGATTGCCGTAAATGATTTAAGTTGATTAAACTCAAATTAATAAAGTTATATAAGACAAAGGAAAAACATTGGTATAAAGCAATGGTGAAAGAAAAGGATGCAATTATTAACAGTATTTATTGAAAAATCATTTAATGAAGTTCCTAAACGCAAGTTAGGGAGGAGTGAGCCCATCTAATCTTTCAATCAACAGCCTGAGTATATAAGCAGCCGCTTACCTCTCTCTAGCATCAGCTGTTCCAGTATCCCTCCACCTCCCCAAACTCCACCTTCATCTCAGGTACCTTGCCCTTCAATTATCATATCCTACATTTAGCCACTGGGGGGTATATCAGAGCTCGAGTTGAAGCTGCTTCATCGAACCCCTCTTCAGTGGACAGCAAGCCAAATAAGTTTAACCTAATATCTTAAAGTTCTCTTACGAGAGGTACTCTCGTACTGCGTAAATCTTACGCTAGGGGAAAATCTCTTTTCCGCGAGATACTGAAGCCAAAAAATTATCCTTAATTTTGAAATAATGTAAAACGCGTTGCGGCAGCATGCAGACACAGGCGAGACGGCTTGTGCGCCTATTGGCTGCCCTGCGGCAACTGCAGCAGCCTATCGATAAGGCCCACTCGTGACGTCAGCTCCAATGGGGGCGCTTCGCGCCCAATACGTCACGTCCCGCCAGAATGGGCGTGGTCTAGGGCTATAAACATAGCTTCGAGAGGCTAGCTCACTGATTTTTCATCTCTTCAGCGAAGCTCTCGCATCGCTGGATCCGGAGAGAAGCCGCGCCGTCTGAAGAAGCCTTTCAGCGGGACGAGTCGACACTCTGAAGCCGCTGGCCGCGCCGCCTTCAGTCGCCTTCCTGCTGCGCTATCCGGCGTTATATCCTTTCTCTGCTACTGTGTTTTGTGTATGTGTGTGTGCTCGCCGCCGCGACACACACTCTAATTGCACTAAAAGAGCTGGGCGTCTTTTTCAAGACGCCCCTTTCCTGAGGATCACGCAGCTCTCGCGCTCGCGCTCGCTGACGGCGACCGCCCTCACTGCGAGCCAGTTACTGCCTATGGTGACTCTGAGGACTCACCTGGCATCCTTCTCCGAGACTGCTCCTCCGCCCCCCCCAACCCGCAAAGCTCGCCGGTTCGCCCGCTTGCCTTGCCTGCTTGGGGGATGATACCTGCTCTCCCTCTGTTCGAGCCGCGCAAACCGCGCCGTTCACAGGGGATGTCAGGAGCGGACGGTCACGGGGCTAGCTTTCTCTCTCCCTCTGTTCGAGCCGCGCAAACTGCGCCGTTCACAAGGGAGGCTGGAAGCGGACGATCGGGGTTAGTTTTTCTTTACGTTACAAGAAAGCTACCCTGCCCTTGCGCCCCATTCACGCGTCACTCACTGGCGAAAAGAGAACTCAGTTCCCTGATTAGGCGACTGGAAATATCAATATTGCAGCAAACGAGCCTGTTGTAACACGCACGCTTGCAAGCAAACGCCGAAGAAAACATGTTGACGCTCTCTTATATGCTCATGCATCTATACACCTTTGTGTTCCCCCCTGTGGCTCAGTGGCGGAATCTTAGGTTTTTCGCACGAGAGACCGGGGTTCGAATCCCGGTCTAACGGCAGATATATTATGCCGCCAATGCTTCGCTCTGTCAGTTCCCTGAAAGGCGACTGCAGATGTGCATTTTGCAGCCAACGAGCGCGCTGTACAACCCGCTCGCCTGCACCCAAACACCGTTTCTATGGTTCCCGTGCGTCACTGGCGAAAGGAGAATAGGGTGTTTTTAGCCCCGCTGCGGCCGGGCCGACCTCCACTCCTGACACATTTCTCATTCCCCTCTTAAGTTCAGGTGACTGGAAATGTCAATATTGCAGTGAGCGAGCCTGTTGTTTTGCACGCACGCCTGCAAACAAACGCCAGCATGTTGACGCTCTTTGATAATACTCGCGCTACTGAATGTCTATGTGTCTTCCTCTGTGGTCCAGTGGTAGATCATCAGATTTTCGCGCGAGAGACCCGCGATCGAATCCCGGGTCTACCGGCAAAACACATTTTTGCCGTCAATTCTCGCTCTGGCAGTTCCCTGAAAAGGCGACTGCAGATGTGTATTTTGCAGCCAACGAGCGCGTGGTACAACCCGCTCGCCTGCACCCAAACTCTGTTTCTATGGTTTCCGCCTCTGAAGTTCAGACGACTGGAAATGTCAATATTGCAGTCTACAAGCCTGCTGTAATACACGCACGCCTGCAAACAAACGCCAGCATGTTGACGCTCTCTGTTTCTATGGCAACTTCTCGCTCGTTCAGTTCCAGTAAATGCGACTGTTCCAGTGTATTCTGCAGTAAACAAGTCGGCGAAGCAGCCCGCTTGCCTGCACACAAACGCCGCTTTTACGGCTACCCAGATAAATCCCATAAGAGTGTATTTTCTGGTGTCCCGGCCACGGCCGATGGTGTTACGAATGTAGACGAAATGCCCACTGCCCAGTGCTCATTCCTACACACAAACACAGCCCGTCACACAGGGCTCGCGCACATGAAATCGACCCAGGTCGATTACGCATTAAACGTGGTAAATGTGCCCACTGCCCAGTGCCCACAAACACTACGTTCCGCATATCTCAAGGTTTCTGTAAAAACAAAACCAACGTGCATTCGCTCTGCTCAGGCGGACAATGCTCTCAGTGTTGTAAATGTGCCCGCTATCCCGCGCCCACATTCACACATAGACATGACAGGTCCTACGGGACTCGCCCAGCCCTCCCCTCTCGGTTGACCACCGCAAAGGAGTCGAGCGCGGGCAATCTGCCCGCTGTTATCAGCGCGCCGCCTGCCTCGAAGCGCGACGCTTATGTTACAGCACACCGAAGCCCCTCTGTCGCTGAGCGACCAGAGTGCGCTCCGCATTCAGCCCCTAGCCATTCGTGCAGATGCATGGGCAAGGCTACCCGGGGGTTTTGAAGTGGGTGCTAGACATTATAGAAAGAGGCTATTCGCTACAGTTTCGCCGACGCCCTCGCCGCTATGTGACGCGCGTCGAAGCTACGGTAAAAACAGAAGTAGCACCACCTACTTCGAGCCGAAATTTTGAAACTGTTGAGCAAAGGGGCCATAGAGCCTTTATCTCAAGCTCAGAGTGAAGGGGGGCTATACAGCAGATACTTCCTGGTACTGAAAAAAGACGGGGGTCTCAGACCCATACTAGATCTAAGGCAACTGAACAGAGTGCTTGCGAAGCAACAGTTCAGAATGCTCACGACCAGAAAAACCCTCACGCAGATTCGCCGAGGAGATTGGTTTGTGTCAATAGATCTGAAAGACGCATATTTCAAATACAAATAGCGTCACGTCACAGGCGACGTTTGAGATTCGCCTTCGAGGGCCAGGCATATCAGTGCTCAGTCCTACCGTTCGGCTTGTCTCTAGCCGCTCGCACCCCTCAGACTACAGGGCATGCGAGTATTGAACTACTTGGACGATTGGCTGATTCTAGCTCAATCTCACTCGGTGCTCATAGAGCACAGGACCATTTTGCTCGATCACCTCGAGAATCTGGGTCAATTGGGCGAAGAGTTCTCTGTCTCCCAGACAGATAATATCTTTTCTGGGCACAGAACTGGACTCGCTGTCTATGATAGCGCGACTGTCACCAGAGCGCGTACTAGACATTCAGCGCGCAGCGAGCTCTTTCCGCTGCGGCGCATCTGTCCCGCTCAAGAAATTTCAGAGGATGCTAGGTCTCATGGCCTCAGCATCATCAGTACTTCAGCTGGGCTTGCTTCGCATGCGCCCGCTACAGTTCTGGCTGAAATCGCGAGTACCGCGCCGAGCGTGGGCTTCCGGTCTGCTTCGTCTCAAGGTCAATCAGAAATGCATCGCAGCTCTGAAACCTTGGAAAGCAAACGACTTGTACCAATCAGGTGTTAGCCTGGGGACTTCCTCGAGTGTGAAGGTAGTGTCTACGGACGCCTCCACCTTGGGATGGGGAGCACTGCTCAAGGGCAGACCGTTCTTCGGCCAATGGTCAGAACGGGAGAAGCTTCTACACATAAACTGCCTCGAAATGTTGGCAGTAGACAACGCACTGACGCGTTTTTGTCCCTAAATACGAGGACACCACGTCCTGGTCCGCTCGGACAACATGTCAGTGGTGTCCTACATAAATCGCCAGGGCGGCCTCAGGTCCCGAAACCTGCACAGGCTGACAGAACGCCTCCTGGTGTGGGCTCAGCGCAACCTGCTCTCGCCGAGAGCAGCGCATGTGCCAGGGCTCCTGAACGTAGGACCGAACAGACTGTCCAGGAACAATGTTCCGACAGGGGAATGGCCTCTACACCCACAGACAGTCCAGCTGCTGTGGAAGAAATTCGGCAGAGCGGAAGTAGACCTGTTCGCGTCTCAAGAAAACGCTCACTGTCTGGAATTTTTCTCCAAGAGCAGGGACGCGCTGGCTCACGTATGGCCCCGCCGCCCGCTCTATGCCTTTCCTCCCGTCTCTCTCCTGCCTCAGGTGATAGAACGGATCAGAGAAGGATGCTCAGTGCTACTCGTAGCGCCGTTCTGGAAAAACCAACCCTGGTTCCCAGTTCTGATGCAGCTAGCAAGCACTGCCCCATGGCCAGTGCCAGTGAGGAGGGACCTCCTCTCTCAGGCCAAGGGCTCGTTTTGGCATCCGCGCCCAGAGCTGTGGTCCCTTTATGTTTGGGCCATCAACGGGTACCCGCTGACCTCCCCAAGCGGAGTGTTAAACACGATCACGCAGGCTAGAGCTCCGTCTATGCGACGTCTCTATTCCTCGAAATGGTCAGTGTTCTCCAGCTGGTGCACAGCTCGTGGCGTGTCGCCCCTAGACTGTGGGGTGACGGAGGTTCTCTCCTTCCTACAAGAGCTGTTGGACAAGGGCAGGACCCCTTCCACGCTCAAAGTGTATGTGGCGGCCATAGCAGCGTTCTCAAAAACAACGCTGGGTCAGTCAGTAGGAAGGAACGATTTAGTCATCGTCTTCCTTAGAGGAGCTAAGAGACTGAATCCTCCCAGACCTCCCTCAGTCCCTGTATGGAACCTTTCTACAGTGCTGGAAGCCATGAAAGGTGACCCATTCGAGCCTTTACAGACGATTGATCTTAAACACCTGTCTTTCAAGACAGTGTTTCTTCTGGCTCTCGCTTCAGTGAAGCGCACAGGGGACTTACACGCGCTCTCAGTAAGCGCGACGTGTATGGAGTTTGGGCCTAATGACTCAAGAGTTATACTCAAACCTAAGCACGGTTATGTTCCAAAATCCCTCAACACACCGTTTAGGGCGCAGGTCATTCCCTGTCAGCCCTACCGGTCTCTGACGAGGAAGGAGACGCAAGCTTCCTTTGCCCAGTCAGGGCATTAAGAGCTTATGTGTCTCGCACGTCTGTTTTCAGACAGACAGAGCAGCTCTTTGTTTTCACTCTACGGACGTTCTAAGGGACTTGCCGTGTCGAAACAGAGCCTATCCAGTTGGATAGTTGATGCTATAGCGCTGGCTTATACCTCTAAGGGCTTACAGTTCCCATTTGGAGTCAGAGCACACTCCACGAGAGGCGTGGCCTCGTCGTGGGCTTGGTCTAGTGGGATTGCCTTGCAAGATATCTGTATGGCGGCAGGCTGGGCCTCCCCGTCTACATTTATAAGGTTTTATAACCTAGAGGTTCCCGCCTTGCAGGCTAAGCTGCTTTCGGTCTAAAATCGGTACTGTCTGCCCTGATGTGTTCGGGCCAGAATACTGAAACTGCTTGAGCAAATGCTCGCTGTTGGATCGCGCAGCTCTATGGGCAGTGTGTAAGACCCACTATATTCGTCAGTCCAGGCCGGGGGTCGCCCTGACTGTACGACACATCATCAGTATAACTGCTCCTTATAAGATGTTATATTATTACAGGAATGATGCTATTCTAGCCACTCTTTCCTGGGCTCTCTGTGAGTCCCTTATGATCATGTACTATATGAGCCCGGGCACTTGCCCTTGGGACTTTGGTGCTGGATCTTAGCATGCACGGCGTTTTACACTGTTTCCCCTAGCGTAAGATTTACGCAGTACGAGAGTACCTCTCGTAAGAGAACGTACTCGGTTACTAACGTAACCTCGGTTCTCTCTAGAGAGGAAACGAGTACTGCGTATCTTGCCGTGCCTGCACACGCTCTGGTTCGCTTCGGCGATGAAAAACCAGTGAGCTAGCCTCTCGAAGCTATGTTTATAGCCCTAGACCACGCCCATTCTGGCGGGACGTGACGTATTGGGCGCGAAGCGCCCCCATTGGAGCTGACGTCACGAGTGGGCCTTATCGATAGGCTGCTGCAGTTGCCGCAGGGCAGCCAATAGGCGCACAAGCCGTCTCGCCTGTGTCTGCATGCTGCCGCAACGCGTTTTACATTATTTCAAAATTAAGGATAATTTTTTGGCTTCAGTATCTCGCGGAAAAGAGATTTTCCCCTAGCGTAAGATTTACGCAGTACTCGTTTCCTCTCTAGAGAGAACCGAGGTTACGTTAGTAACCGAGTACGATTTTATGGGCAAGCAAACTCGTTAATTTTACAAAAGGTTCTCAGGTATGAATGTTGTGAAAGATGGTCAGTCAGTCTTCTCACTGTCAAATATACAAAATTGCACAGGACTTCTGTCTGCCGAACTGTGAAAAAATTAAATTAAATTAATCTTCCACTGACAAAACTGGTTTACTCACAGCATAAATGCTAGAATAGAGGTTATGCGTGTGACGTCACCGTCGGCCGGAGTGACTGCGGTTACGCCCACTAGGTAGCAAAAAGACTGAGTGGTAGCATTTGTTTTCAGCATAAATGCTGCGAAAAACACACAAAACACATCTAAAATGGAAAAGAACTTTGAGATTGACAGTACAACTAGATTTGACAAGAAAGCCGAGGTATACAGTGCCCTCCACAATTATTGAACCCCCTGGTAAATATGATCAAAATGGGCTGTAAAAAATAAATCTGCATCGATTATCCTTGTGATCTTTCATTCAAAAAATGTGCAAAATTCTAACCTTTCATTGAAGTAAAAGAATTGAAAGTGGGGGGAAAATCACATTATGAAATAAATGTTTTTCTCCAAAACACGTTGGCCACAATTATTGAAACCCTTTTATTAAATACTTTTTGCAATCTCCTTTTGCCAAGATAACAGCTCTGAGTCTTCTCCTATAATGCCTGATGAGTTTGGAGAATAACTGACAAGAGATCAGAGACCATTCCTCCACACAGAATCTCTCCAGATCCTTCAGATTCCCAGATCCATGTTGGTGCTTCTTCTCTTCAGTTCAGCCCACTCATCAGGTCAGGGGACTGAGACGGTCATGGCAGAAGCTTCATTTTGTGCTCCACAACAAATTTTTGTTTTGATTTTGATGTTTGTTTTGGATCGTTGTCCTGATGGAAGATCCAACCACGGCCCATTATAAGATTTCTAGCAGAAGGCGTCAGGTTTTGATTTTTTATCTGTTGATATTTGATAGAATCCACAATGCCATGTATCTGAACAAGAAGTCCAGGACCTCCAGCAGAAAAATATGCCCACAACATTAAAGATCCAATGGTATATTAAATTGTACACATGGGGTACTTTTTATCCTTGTGTTCACCAAACCCATCTAGTGTGTTTGCTGCCAAAAAGCTCTGTTTTAGTCTCATCTGACCACAGAACCCTGTGTTGTTTGAAGATCCAGTCGTGTCTGACAATTAAATTTGCTGGAATTTGTTTTTGGATGAGCGAGGAGGTTTTTTTTTTAAACCCTCCCAAACAACATGTGGGGATGTAGGGGTTGTTTGATAATTTTTTTTTTAGGCTTTCTGACCCTAAGACTCAACTAATCTCTGCAATTCTCCATCTGTGATCCTTGGAGAGTCTTTGGCCACTCAAACTTTCATACTCGCCGTGCATTAAGACAGTATAGACACACGTCCTTTTCCTGGCAGATTCATAACATCTTTAGTTGGTTATAACTTCTTAATTATTGCCCTGATGGTCAAAATGGGGATTTTCAATTCTTTAGCTATTGTCTTACAGCCACTTTCTAGTTTGTGATGCTCAACAATCTTTTGCTACGCATCAGAACTGTATTCTGTGGTTTTACTCATTGTGATGGATGATTAAGGGGATTTGGCCTTTGTGTTTCCTCATATTTAAACTCCTGTGAAACACGAAGTCATAGCTGGACAGTTTCATGTTCCTAGTCACCCTGGTGTACTAAAAAAGGTAAATATTAATGGGAATATACTTCAGAGATATTTTACTCGTAAAAAATTCTAGGGGTTTCAATAATTGTGGCCAACATGTTTTGGAGAAAAACATTTATTTCATAATGTGATTTCCCCCCACTTTCAATTCTTTTACTTCAATGAAAGGTTAGAATTTTGCACATTTTTTGAATGAAAGATCACAAGGATAATCGATGCAGATTTATTTTTTACAGCCAATTTTGATCATATTTACCAGGGGGTTCAATAATTGTGGAGGGCACTGTATTTTTACAGACTGTCGAAAGCTACAGAACAGAGAAGCAAATGGATCGCTTTACTTCATTATCATTTGTGTCAATATGCTGAATTTAGGGTTAAAATCATACCATATTGTATTGTTATATATTGTATTGACAACTCAATTAAATATTTACCATCATATATTCTGAATAATTGTAAATTGAATTAAACAACTGAAATAATCGTCGAAACCAGGCACATATAAAATGTCAGAAAACAGGATTCCTGACTGCATGTCAATATCCATGGATCACTGGATCTTTGATAAGTTGTTAGGAACACTATATCCAGTCCAACCTTTAATTTAAACTGATAATCCTTTGTTTTACTTGCGTTCTCAGTTTCCCTGTTAACTCCAGTCACGCTGCAGCTCTTTAGCCACTCAGTTTGACTATGGGGTGTGTTCCGGCAGGAAAGTGATGTCAGTGCATACTCTTTATATCTCAGCTTGTATTACATTACATTTACACATTTGGCAGACGCTTCTATCCAACGCTTTATTACATTCTTATCAGTTCTCAGTTCTTGCTTTCCCTGGGAAATTACCTTTTTCTTTAGTTTTTGCCATGTGAATGACAGTCGCTGGAGGATAGTCAGTCAGTCTTCTCACTGATATAGATCCAAAAATGCTCAGGACACATTTATCTATGCCGAACTGTGAAGAAAAAAAACAAAACACACGCAAAAAAAATATTAATACATTTTCCACTGACAAAAATGTAATTTACTCACAGCATAATAAATAATAGAATAGGTCAGCTTGTAGTACCTTTTTCTTTAGTTTTTGCCACGTGAATGACAGTCGATGTGGAGGATAGTCAGTCAGTCTCCTCACTGATATAGACCCTAAATTGCACGGGACACGTTTGTCTATGCAAATATGTGAGAAAACACAAAAATATTAATTACTCTTCCACTGACAAAACTGTAGTTTACTCACAGCATTATAAATGAGGGAATATGTCAGCTTGTATTACCTTTTTTATTTAGTTTTTTCCATATGAATGACGGTCAGCGGTTGATAGTCTCCTCACCGATATATATCCAAAATTGCCCAAGGGACACGTTTGTCTATGCCAAAATGTGAGAAAACACACAAAATATGAATTAGTTTCATAAAATCTGAAGCTTCCCCGGGGCCGCCATTGATTAGCGGACCCCCACCTGCTGTTAGCATTCCATTGACTCCCATTCAATTTGGCGTCACTTTGACAGCGAATAACTTTATATCTGAGGCGTTTAAAGACTCCATTTGTCCATTATTTATTTCTAAAGAAACACGAAAATGTAAAAAAGGCTCCATTACCTTGTATCTTACGTTATGGCCCCATAGAAGCAGTTTTTGTAAAAAGTAGGCTAACGATTGTGTCATAACCACGCGACTCTCTGTCGCACAGTAGAGAAATTACCGTATGGACAGGAGGAGAAGCTCGCGGGCAATCAGGGGGACGTGGAGGCAAAATGACAAAATAATTAATCAGAATACTTAGCAAAAGTTTCTCCTGCTCCTAGCTCATGGACACCTCCTACTCACACTTTCCGTCTCTGCAAGTTTCGGAAGGGAATGATTCAGATTTCTCTTGGCACAGCTACTAGAAGATAGACAGGTTGCTCACGTCACATCTACATCGTCAAGCTCAGTTTGAGTCTGCGCAGTACGGTCAGCCATCAGGAAGTGAGTGCTTCTAATTGACTTCACTTTTCTCTGTTGAATCCAATGGGGACGTGTCCATTTCTTTTACTGTCTATGGTTAAATCTCTTCATGGCCGCCATCCTGTTCCGAGTTACTCCGTGTGAGCTGTGGCAGATTTAAATAAATACGCAGGGTTTTCCGGTGCATGAGGGAGAACGCCGTAAAGAGACCTAAATGCTTCGAATGAAGCTGAAAACTTTAAATGTATTCATTTATGTGTTTATGTGCTATGAAAACTATAAAAGTATAGGCCTTATACAAAAGTAATTTCTTGAAAAATAACATTTAAAAGAAATTAGAAATTGTAAACCCACCCACTGGTTTCTAATTTACTTTTAATATTAATTTTATTTTCAACCATAAACATAAACTAGATTAAATTAATTAAATTCAACTTAAATGTTTAGAGCTAAAATAACAAATTCATTCGGTTTAAGTTCTGCTTAATACATTGCAGTTTTTGAGTTAATATCACATATTTTATTAAGTTAAATTAACTTTTTTTTTAAATAAGTTAAATGTACTCATTTAGTTTAGTAACTTTCAGTGTTAGGTTTTACAGTACTATTAACCAATATGGAAACAGTAATCAGTAAGTAATATCAAATTTAGGACTGAGTTCCTTATTAGGTCATTAATAATTACTGAATGAGATTGGCCTCATTAAGAACTAAGAACTAACAATGACATATTATAAATAATATAATCACATTAATGAGATTGTGTTTTTTGTTTTGTTTTTTTACTCAGTGGTCATAAAATGCATCACTAATTACTCAACATTTTTTCACTTTAAAATGTTTCAGATCACTTGTAGTTCCTGCATAGTGACTAGGTAACATTTGAGTAATTGGTGATGCATTTTATGACCACGTTGAGAGTAAAAAATAAATAAAAAAGACAATTACTCACATCTCAGACACCTTAATATTGTGATCATTAGTAATTCTTTATAATTAGTCATAGTTAGCTATTAGTTCTTAATGAGGCCAATCTCATTCTGTGATTGGTGATTCGTAAATCCTAAATGAAATCAAAGTAATACTGAACTCTGTACTAAAATATCAGATTTTAATATGCAAAATGTTGCAAATGTGAATCAGAAAAATGTGAGATGAATGTGTTCGCCATTCAGTTTTTCCCATAATGAAGCCCTTAGAAAATTGCATGCATGTTCAATGAATTATCCTTGTTTGTGTTTGCTATATAAGTTGATCCCTCACATTCATTCTCTGTTCGGTCTATGTTGCATTTAGTGTGTGTTGCCCTTCCTGTCTGATTATTTTGTATTATCCTCATTAAACTTTGTATTGGAACTTTATTCTTCATCTTCGTCTGCCTTCCTGCAACCACCCGTGACACCAAACCACTATCATGGTGCCTTAAACCAAGGGTTGGCACAAACTAAACTGAAACATACCTGGCTATCATGGCTTCATGGTATCGGCCCCAGGTTTTTCTGTGTGGCCAGCATTCTCCTCCCAAAAACATCTGGGTTACGCATGTAACCCCTGTTCTCTAAGTAAGGAACGAGATGCTCAAGTCAAGTTACCTTTATTTATATATCCAAAGCAGCTTTACAGTGATAACAGGACAATTATGAATTCCGGCTGTGCTATAGTGCTGATTGTCGGATGTAGAATCACACAATTTATTGGCTGATGCTTTTAGAGTCCTGTAACTGTTTGGGGTTTATGACAGGATCCTGACAAAATGTTCCTGTCTTTGTCTTGTGTTTGGTTGACACATGGCTTTGAGTTTTCTTTCCCATGGCTGTGTGCTTTCTTGTCATTTGTTGTGTTTGGAGCATATGGTTGGAGCATATTAGAAAAATAAAACAACGCAAATATTACAAAATGTGACACAAATCACTGGTTTTTCTAAAGTAACACTGTCCAACAGCGACACCTGCAGGTAAAGTCACATGAGAAGAGGCAATGCCTCCATCGGTCTCTGATTGGATATGATTGGTTTGAGCGATTAATCCCACCACTTGTTTTCCCACCCACTTAGATATCACCGCTTTATATCACATCACAATCAAACTTGAAATTGCCTCAAAACATGATGACTGTGGGGGATTTAGTGAGCAATCACATACTATATAAAACATACTTTTTTAGGGGGCGCGAAGTAATTACTTATTCAAAATAAGTATCTACTCAAAAGAGTATGTGATTTTGGATGCAGCCAGTGTGGGTAGACGCAGATGCAGAGGCCCCTTGTGTTGCCAGGCCCTTTTCAGGTGAAATGGATGAAACACCTCCTCTACTGTTAAAAGTAGGCCTACATCTCTGTGTCTATGACAAGTGTTTTCTGGGCTTGATGACTGATGATCTGAAAATAAGTTGACTATTAAAAAAAAAATCAGCTGCAAAATTGTTACTGCCTTTAGTTGTTTTTTGGAATAAATAAAATGATTAAAAAAACTTGATGAGATACTTGGTTTTAATAAACAGAACATTAATTACATTGTTGTCATGCACTTGTAAAGTGATGTTTATTTAACCAGGAGAATGTGACAACATTAAGTGTAACTATAGGGCATAAATTACATCTTATTTAAAAAAGGGCTGCGACTGATACAGCCCTTAAAATGGCAGACTCCCTGATCACACGACTACTGAATTAGGGAGCTGATTGAGACTCACCCTTAAGCTGTTGCCTTCCTGGTTTCCCCTGTGTGGAGTATGTTCCTGTCTCTGTTTTGGATTATCTTGGTTTGTGTTTTTTGAATAAACTGTTGCTGCACTTGGATTCTCACCTCTCCTCATCCCTGCTTAAAGCGTAACAATATGTAACCTAAATAGGAACAATTTTATATATTGACATATAAATCAATCCAATATAAATATTATGTTAATGTATATAATATATATTTTGAAGTATACACATATCTTTGTATATAAATGTGTAATGTACAAATTACACACATGCATATTGTTTACATACATGTGACATTTAAGTCATATTTATATATATTTTTTAATAAAAATGACATGTCTTTGTATAAATGTGTAATGTACAAATTACACAAATGCATATTGGTTACATACATGTGACATATAAGTCATATATATATATATTTTTTTTTTTTTTTTTTTATTATTATTATTATATATTTTGTATTATTATTATTTATTTTTTATATATATACAACTGACATGTCTCTGAATAAATGTGTAACATACAAATACAATACAAATACTTTTTATGCCTCTCCTGTCAATTAGTGTGCCCTCCACATTTTTTATTTTTTGAAAAAAACATTTGACCCTAAAAAGTACAGCTACACCGGCAGTGAGAGAGTTAACAACTTGTGAAAAGAAGGAGGGGCCATCGCACTCGACCAGTCCCATTCCAGGAAATGTGCGGCCACATCAATATGCTGATGGTTTTCGGGGGAAACAGCGCGCAAGCGTGTAGCAGTGTGGGTGCTGGGTGGATGTGGGGGCCCGCGTGAACAGGGCGGCGTTTCTATGGTTTCTCTTTTATTCGCCACATGGACCTGGGTATATTGCATCTTCTGCATCTGCTTTTAACGCATTTTATCGGATGATAGGTTGTAGCAGCGAGCTACACCGAACTCTGTCACATCGGTCGTGGTCGTGTTTTACAGTGTTGTTGATATATTTAAGGCCTCTCGCGCGGAACAAGAGCCTCTTTGAAGCTTTTATGTAATGGTCCGCTCTGGCCAGGAATATTCTGGACTCTCCTCTTAGCGAAGAAAACGTTCACCAGTCAAGACGTTACGTTTGGAAATGCGTCGTCCTCCTTGCATACAAACTACAGCCCAGCCCTAACGATCATCTGTGAATAACACCGCATCAGAGTGTGTAACGTTAGGTCTCTCCCACAGGTGTCTTTCACATAAAGGATGCCGATCTGTTGAAACAGCTGAGTCTGCCCTCCTCCTTGAGCATTTTATTATTCTTGCACCGAAGACAGATTTGAAGTTAATGTTTCGCCAGGAGGTTGGTGTCCTGTCCTTTATACCGTCTTGTTCGTACCTTTTTCAATACGAGCAGAGGAACATGTCTCGGTATAATATCTACAGTCTGCTGGACTGGATCTATGGAGGTGTGGACCCCATGTTTGAGGGTAATGGAGGGCCAGAGTGCGCAGCCTTCCTCTCTCCACAGCAGAGAATACTGGAGACTCTGGTCATTGTGTTGTTCTCTATTCTGGAAGTGGTGGTGGCCATGAAGAAGCTCAATGTCCCCAAAGAGGTCCGAGATGTTGGGAGAGATGGCAGGAGGAGTAAGGAAGACAGCTGGGGCAAGAACCTGTTGCTTGTGGCTCTGTGCATGACTTTTGGTGTTGAGGTTGGGTTTAAGTTTGCCACAAAGACTGTGATCTACCTCCTCAATCCATGTCATGTGGTCACAATGGTGCAAGTAAGTATATTTATGATACAATCATAAACTATTATAATTTGTGGAGATGTGGTTCTGCTTTTATTGCAGATGATTTGGGCTGGTAACTGAAAGATTGCAGGTTCAAAATCCCAAAGGGTTGCTTCATCCATCAACACTGTGGCCTTAAACAAAACACTCAACTTCAGGTTACTTGAATGATCTGAACCTGTATTTGTATCATAAGTTGCTTTGGTTAAACTAGTTAATGATGTTGAAGTAGTGAAGGCTTGCGGCAATTTTTTTCCTTTAGTTTCCAAGCTTTGAGTGTCATTGGATGCCCTGGTTAAATTGCATACCACATAGCTAGAGGCGAATCATAACTTGTTATACCTCTCAATGGCTCTCAAAACACATGAAGGAAATGATAGATTGGTTGAAAAAAGGAGGAAGTATAGTGTACATTTTTGCACCGCTTATTTGCAGCGGTTTAAACTGGTGTACAATTTCTCCTCAGAA
The DNA here is from genome assembly GCF_965113295.1 of Leuciscus leuciscus. Lineage (NCBI taxonomy): Eukaryota > Metazoa > Chordata > Actinopteri > Cypriniformes > Leuciscidae > Leuciscus > Leuciscus leuciscus. Next base: position 11,071,788 of record NC_138740.1, read on the forward strand.
ATTTTACTAGCTGAATGAAGAGGAATCTGTTTCCCATATAGTCATGTTTTTGTTTGTTTTTTTGCTGCTTCTTTTTTCAAAAGGATGTAATAACTACTGTCCAAAAGCAATAAGGCTCAAGACCCAACTATATTAGTGAATAATAGTCACTCGTCTATAATAGTCACTTAACCGCAGTCTTTAACTTTGACTACATTCACTGTATAATACTGCCTCCTGTTCTTTATTGTTACAATAATAATCTTTAACTTTCAGTTTGATTTATTTTTTTGATCTAAAAAATTTAAAGGCTCATGTCCCTGTTATTTGTGATTGATTTTTGCATACCGGACGGTATATATATTTGTCTAAAGGTCAGCAGTGGTAGCGCAGATGTGTGTAGGTTGACACTGGACACACATGAGTCCAAATCGGGGCTTGCCTTTATGATTTACGGTCCAATGTGATGTCATTTACAGGCCTACAGCTAAAACATTCAGAATATTTTGACTGTAGCCCTTTTAAAGCTGAGCGCTATTACAATCCCTCTACAAACAGGTTTGTTTATGCTACAAATACAGCTCTGTTCATTGAAAACCTTATTTCTTTCAGACTTGAAATAGAAATTGTGATGCAGAATACCCTGAAGTAATGCACCCATGTAACTGGCCCACAATTTTATATACAGTAGTCAACATTTGAAGTGGATCAAAACCTTTCATCAAAGTTCTTCATGAACACCCGTTCTTGTCTTAGGACAACTTTGATTAACTTTTTTGATCCACTTCAAATGTTGGTCTACTACTGTAGTATTGTAACTCCAAATTAAAATATGAATTGTGATGCACTGTAAACTCGAATAAGTTTGCAAAACTCAATATATTTAAGGCAATCAGTTGCCTCAAAATATTTAAGTTAAGAAATTCTAAGTTTAAGTAAGCAGATGTTGCAGATTTTTATTTTGTACTCATACATTTTATTTGTTCTTAACATGAAATGTAGTTCTTGAGTACATTAATCCATACATTTAACTTAAAAGTTTCATGTAACCCCAATGTGAATATTTTTAACTTATTATAAACTTAGCTGGTTATAACAAACTAGTTCAATAAATGCTAACAATAGTATAGTTTAGCACTTGCTGTATGAATGCAGTAATATAAAGCATTTACACACTTGCTCTCAAACCAAGCCGCGGATGATTCAAGGTACACATTCTCAGTGATATATGCACCACTTGTCATCATGACAGTAACTCTCCTAAAATCAACATTAACAAAATTTCTTATAAATTAGCATAACAAAACATTAATCACTACAAAATCTCCCACTTAACATTAATCTTCCAAAAAAAAAAAAAAAAAAAAAAATTACATAACACTTAATTTCAGCATTTACTCTCTCTTTCGAGTGCCATTGGCAAAGCATGCTGGGAAATAGAAATCCCAGCCCAGTTTCAGTTGAACTTAAGTTCGTCTAAATTAAAATAAATAATTTCATAAAACTCAAAACAATGAAACAGTTCAGTTTACTTAAAATATATCAGTCCTGTGAACTTGAAAGAAAAAGAAAGTGCTAAATACAATAAAGTTAATTTGACTGAACTAATTAGTTTAATTTAAGTTTGTCCTACTCAATCCAATTAATTATTTTGAGTGTTAGGGTTTATACAGTGTGGCCCAACCAGATGGACATGACAGTCGAAATAAACATTTGTGATGGCTAAAGCCTTCCTGCAAAGTTCAGCTTCAATCCTAATCAAACACCTGAATCGGCTAATTAAGATTCCCAGAAACAGTTGATAATTGCAGACAGGTGTGTTAGAGAAGTGCTGGAACCGAATTGGATCCTCCGCGTACAGGATTGGGCACTTCTGATTTAAATGACTAATGACTTTTAGACTAATGCAGTTTAAAAAGTACAAATATTCTATGAAGTGGTGCAATCAATTTTACAGAGTGTCTGTTTACAGAATGTCCAAATAGCCCATCTTGTTGGCAAAGGCTATTTACACCATCTCCGTCTTGGTTGAGCCACACAAAATTACAAAAGGAACTAAACCGGTAACTGGACAGTGATTGGAACATTCGATTTTTGATGCAACGGCCCGAGTTCAACTCTTTTCCTGATCCCGTTCTTCTCCCTTTTCTCTAAAGGTGCTTTGAAACAATCTACATTGTTAAAAGCGCTATATAAATGAAGATGACTTGACTTGACTATGCATATCATCTCAGACAAGTGTTTATTTTAAATAAAAATTAAGAAAATATTTGAAAAGTGGAAGTGAAATGCATAACGGCTATTTACTAAGCGTATAAAAGAAATTGGAAATGGTGTCCTAGCGTTGATCGGACATTGGCACATCATCGACCATAATGTTTGCATATTTACTGAATAATCACACTATATTTATGGCATACTGTTTTATAAAGTACTACAATATAATTAAGTTATAAAGAGGTACAAAAAGTATTTGCCACTATTTGCAATAAGTATAAATACCATCTAATACTATTTATACAGTGCAAAGAAAACGCTCCAATTTTCACTTAGTTTAAATAGCATCTTTCACCTCTGCCTCAATTTTAAGGTTGTGAAAACTGCATTTACTGTGTATAATTCTAAAATTAGAAAACACTATTTTAGATAAAGTATAGCATGTCACTGCTGTCCCTGTCATCTACGCATTACTGATGTATTATATACGGAATGTTTAACTATAATATGCGTTTTAAGATATACTCCTTAAATCGACGGAACCCTATTAGTGTGATGATTCCACAAACATAGTTTCTATAAACCATTTTGTTTTTTTCCATGCCAAGCTCATTTGGAAATTGAAAAGGGCTGGTACTGGTAGTAATTCCTCTTTAACCTCTCAACTGGTTCTGTTTTTGGTTAAAGTGGCTAAAAACAGAAGTGGTTAAATACAGTTGCTATTTGTAAAATAAGTTGTTTGTTGTTTCAACTGAAATTCTTTTGAGGAGGTGTTTTTTTTGTGTGTGTGTGAGTTTGTTTTATGGACTTTTTTTTGTACAAAGATAGCTAATCTCTTCACCTTTGCAGTAACTGATGGTCTGTGATTCAGCTGAACTAACAATGAATTGATGAATAATAGAATATTTAACATTAATCTAGATTAATCTGTCCCAAACAGGGATTTGCAAATCTCTTGGGGTTTGTGAGGGAACTGCAGGGGCTTCGTTCATTATTATGCTAATTATTACTTAACATGTAACATTAAAATAAACAAATGCTAAATTAATTGAACTAAAACTGAAATGGTAATATTTATTTGCATGTTATGTGACCTTTAACCAACATTAGAGAATGGTGAGGATGCAAATGTGTTAAATATATAAAAATCTAAACTTTAAATCTCAGTACTTTAAGTAAATATTTAACGGTTTTGGGGTGCAGCTGACAAAAAAGTTTGGTAACACCTGACCTGGTTCAAACCTTATGCGCTGTTTGTTTAGGGTGGACACTCAGGATGTTTAGGGTCTTTGTAACAAAATAATGTTTTTTTTATATTTATGAATTTTATTTTTACTAAACTGTTGTACAGTTTTGGGAGGTGTATGGTATTTTTCGCCTCAATTGGTATCAATGGTATAATTTATTTGCCTTAATTTGTAATAATTTAAATATGTTCACTTATATAAAACTGCAACATTATGTAAAATTCACTTAAAAGAAGATCTACATTTTTCAATTTCATTCATTTGATAACATGAAAAATGTGCCATAGTTGATAATATAGTAAAAAAAGAATTGCTGCCATCTACTGTAAAACGAACACTTTAAAAATGAAAATAACATGAAATTTCAAGAGTCTCAATGTCTCATATGCCATTCCCAAATTTTCATTTAGATTTGATTAGTATCATTATTAATAAAATCATTATTATAACAATAAAAAATGGCTAAATAGTTACTAAAACTTAACACATGCCACATGGAAACTTATGCAAACAATTTTCAGTGATGGTGCAAACAAATAGTTATGCTAAAATACGTATCATTGCTAAAACATTTTAATATATGAAAAATGCCACATGCAAACTTTTGGAACATCTTTCTGTCTTCTTGATGTTCTCATACTTGTTGCAAAAGACACACAGATCGCAAAGCTAGTCTAATGACAAAAGTGTTTAGGAAATTTAATGGACAAATGAGATTAGCACCATCAAATTCAAGTGTTCCTCAATTTTATACTAGCCTATCAGCTATATTAGGTGTAAATATTTGATATATTACCCATGTCCTACTCAGACATAAGAATTTTTTTATTGTAAATGACTGGTTTATGAGAATCTTCCTGCCATCTATGTGAGGTTTATTTGTATATTGAGCAACTAGATCAGGAAATCCTTGTTCTGTTTGCGCAGCCCAGCCCCCGGTTGCCTGTCTTTCACTGCACGCTATGATGCCACTTTACTAGGCCCAATACTTGTTCTCACCTCGGCACGTGTTCTCAAACGCAACATCTCATAGTAACTACATAGTTCCACTTATGTCAATAAACGTATTTGTACAAGTCTTACAGTATTTGAACAAGGTCACAGTCTTATCATCTGGTAAATAATAAAGCCAGAGCAGTGGAGAATTGTAAACAGATTCAATGAAGTGCAAAACCAATAACATACACAAGGAGTTAAGGGGAAAGTAACTCCTGTGCATACAGAATGTAACTCAATGTAACTTGTTAATAAAGCAGAATTATGTCAGCCTCAATAAATGCCAAAAAATGGAGCAGGAGTAGCTAAAGGTAAAGTTAAGAAGACACTGATGTACAGTAGTTGCCTACAAGGACTGTAGATAGACAATTGCTTTGTGTTGTTCTGTCAATCTCTTCAGTAAAACAAAATATAAAGACCATAAAACTGTTTTGTTGCCCATATATCCTGAAATTTGTGTGATCTGCGCCTATTTGAATATGTGCAAACATGGTTGATATTTCAAAGCTTTGATGAAGGAGAAGATTAGAATTGAATAGTGACAAGGAAGTTATCAATAGCCCTGGTCTACATTCACTTTCATCCACTTTTTTTGTGTTCAGGGTAAGAAAGATAAACAACAACGACAACAAAACATGGTTTGAAACGACATATGGGTGAGAAAATCGCAATGTTTCTTTTGTGAATGTGACTTCTTGATGGCTGTTTCATGTATGAGACACGTATGATTGCTTGTACAGATCTTTTTTTTAAAGGGTATAGGCTGGGTGAAATATTTTCCTGACTAATCTAGGTGTAACTCAGTTCAGCGTTTCTACACTCTCACTTTTTACATCCAGAGGAATAACATAATACTTCCTTTTTTAAATTCTTAACTATAGATGTCTTCAGAGTTATACTATGTAGTTGCAGTAGTGGTCAAAATAACAAATTGCACATTGCACCAATCACTGTTACATGGTGAGATGTAGTGAACAGAGGTTATTTACACATAATCAGGATAAGTTTTCCTTTGAAGTGGTTCACTAGGGATTTAAGACATTCATTAAACTGAGGCATACATAGAAACCACTCCAAAACATCCTTGCATCGTGTCAGCAAATTTTGCGTTGGCAAACACCATTATATATTCTTCAGAAAATGTCCAAATTGAGTTTAGACTATCATTGAATTAAATAAGCACTTGAAAACTTTAAAAAGTTTTTAAAATCCTTAAACGTTTTAAACTTAATCCTTAAAAGTTTTAAACATTGTTTTATGATCTTAATTGCAGTATTGCTGTAACAGTGTTATCCAACTTTTCACTCCATCTCAGGATGAACGTATTACACAAGAAAGTGAAAGCGGTATCATCCTGTAACTTGACGTCAGATTGTGCTCTAGATTGACTCACCTGGGATGATGACATCTGCTGACAGGATTCAACTTCCTTCCTTCCTGTGTCATCCTCCCAAAGAGGGAAACGCTGGCTACCCTCCCAACAGATCCTAAACAATGTCAATCTGTGATCTCATTAAGTAGAGTAGATATGGAGTAGATATGGCTCACAGCCATCCTTAGTTGCCTTTATCTCTGAAAGAAAATACTGCATGAACCACATTCTCATAGTCTTAGTAACCGACAAAAATTGTTTTATCATACGAAAGTAAACAAATGTCTCTATAATTGACATTTATCTGAAATTTATAAATTAAACATCTGAAATAATTCTTGAAAAAGGTTGTTTAAACGGCTCTATTACAAATGCAATTTAATTTTTAGATGTGTCATTTGAACAGTTTTTTTTTTGCTGATGGTGTTGTTGAACTGGTGTGTTTGCATTGCTACATGAGAATAAATAAGTAAAATAAAGATGATCAGAGAATTTATAAGTATATTTTTACCATAATCAAAGTGCTACATAATCCAAGTTGGTTTGAAAGTAGTTCTGAATGCAACACTGAACTGGTCCAAAATGGTGGTGTCCATTTTTCAGTAGCCAAACGTCTCTTTGATTAACACTGATGTGTGATGAATGTGATGAACTTTACTGATAAGCACATCTTGGCCCATGGTTCAAAGATTGCATTTATCTTTTATCTATATTTGCTTTGTCTGAGAGAGTACGTTATTGAGCTTTATTACTTCCTCTTTTGCAGATCTTCCTGCTTGCATGTCCCCCCTGTAAAACTGCAATGGTTATCTTTAGGTAAGTACTCAGAAAGAGGTTGCACTGCAGAGAACTGTGAGCTTTCTTTGTCAACTTCACTCTTGGTCTTGTGCAATGTGAGTCTAGTGACAGTAACTAATGTAACATGTGGCCTCTCCAGCTTATGAGGAATTCAAACCTTTGCGTATCACCAGAAGCTGTTCTTAAAATAGCCTTTGAAACTTTCAACACCTTTTTCTGTGGATGCTTAGGATACTCTAAATCTAGGGCTGCACGATTATGACAAAAATCATAATTGTCAATTATTCCCTTAAAATTGTAATTGCGATGATTAATTATGATTATCACAATTTACATTGAATGATGTTTTGAATAGCTTTATACCATTGTTTGAAGCAACTGCATGCCATAATTTTATATAAAAATAAAAATCAAGCTGAAAACACTCTTCTTGAAAAACTTTTATTGCTTTTCTATAGCATTATGCCTCAAATGTCAACTATACATTGGTTTGGTGTCTTCTTTAAATTAAATTAAAAGTTAAAATATGCATGGTATAATAATAGGGGCTTTCACACTGGGTAATTCTAGGAACTTAGTTCCAGGGTAGTTTCCTAAGAACTAATGTTCCCCTATGGCCATTTTCCGGATGTAACAGGTGATGTCACTTTGTAAAGAATCAGTACACACCTATCCAACTTTTTCCTTACGCCCCATGATACTTTGCGCAAATTTTGGGAGTAACATCCATTAAACTGTAAACAATCAGCGAAAGGTTCATTCTATGAATTCAATAAAAAGCATTTTCAAAAACTGGGTACAATGAGATGACATTATTCTACTCACCCTTCAACCATCAAACATTAAAAGGAAATTTAAAAGTCTAAAAGCATTAACAAATGGCTACAACAGACTGTGAATAATGTTCATTTCTCATCTCATTGTACCAAGGTTTTGAAAATGCTTATTGCGTTCATGGAGCTAACCTTTCGCTGATTGTTTACCAAGAAAAAGGCATTTGAGAATTATTATTTTTTTGCATTTCTTATCTACTTATGTTGCTAGTAACCACACTTTTTTTTTCAACACATCCCATAATTTAAAAAATATCAGCCTCTACCAAATGGTTGAGATGGTACTTAAAGGTAAAATAAATTGTTTACACATTTTCACATGAACTATGAAAATATGAACTATAATACAAATTTATTTAAAAACATAATCAAAATAAAATATTTTTGTATATTGAATCTTCTTTATTTATTGAAGTATGCCATTAAATATTTCAGGTTTTCATTTTAACACAGGAAATTGTTTTCTTGTTTTTTAACAATAAACAAAAATAAATAACACAAATAACTAAAAGTAACAAAACCAAAGGCATTACATTCTTTCTGCATTAAAAAAAAAAAAAAAAAAAAAAAAAAAAAAAAAAGATAGTAATATAATGGCATTTTAGGCTTTTATGTTTCAAGAAACACGCCGTCAAGTGTGGTAGAGCAACAGGATTTTTTGGAATAAAAATAAATAAATACAACCTCTTACAATTTTAGTAATGTTAGTAAACCAGCATTTGTCATTTAAGAAGTAATTGCCTCTGATAATTATGATTTCTACACATTAATTCTATGAATTAAAAAATATCCAAAAGTGGCAAAAAAAATACATACTTAAGAAATAATCTCAGTATATTCATGAAGAAACAACAATAGCTGTGTCACATTCATAGCTATGAATGATCAGAAGTTTATATTTCTCAGAAAATACTCCATTCTGACTGCAAAAATGGATGATCTGAAAACATTAGCTAAGCTATACTACTTTTACCATAAAGTGCCAAATCAACCGTTTGGTTGAACATGTTTTCGAAAAATTATTAAAAACATACTAAAGTTTTTTCATGGCACCAAGTAATTATTTTGTAAAGTTATGGCTCTTACAGTGTAATATGTCCCAAAAAAAATATGCTTACCTCGCAAAATGTAACCAAAAACAGTTCCTGTTAGAGGAAGTGTTGTGACGAGTGCTGTTGATTGACACTGTGACATCTAGTGGATTTTTTTTGGCATAACATACCTCAACCAGATGGTAGAGATGGCTCAATCAGCTTGAGTTAAGTTAGGCACTCCTCTCAATAAAATATAGTGACTCAAAATGTGCTCAACCATTTGGTCGAGCAGGCAGAAGTTACTCCCACGATTCACGCAAAGTGTCATGAGACATATTTCTCACACATTGTTATTACTGCCCCTTTTTCAAATAGGTTAGATATTTGGACCATTTCTTGTAATATAAGTTTAGTTTGTCAGTCTGTTTAAGGTTTCTTCAAATGCAGCCACTCAGTTCTGCTCAGTTCCATTCTTGAAGACGGGGCCTTCTCTGACTTCCAGCTCCTAAGAATTATTTTTCTGCCAATCATTAAACTGGTTTGGACACAGTATCTTACATATTTATCTCTCATTGTCCACCCACCTAATATAAACTGTCTAGGACAAAGTGAAACATTAATATCTAAAACCGTGCAGATGTGTTAATGAACTGTGATCTTTTTCATATTGGTTTTACTATTTTGCAAGTGACTGAGCATTGCAGCCAAATTAACTTTGTCATTATTTTCTTTGTTATTAAAAGATAAGAACAAAGATGCACATTACATATACACAACATACAATATACAAAAGAAATAAACAATGCTTTATTTTTTCAGCTACAATAGGTGTATTTAACAGAAGCATTGAAGAAAGAAATTAAATTAACAAATATAAAAATAAAACACTACGTAGACATCACTGGATAAATTATACATTGATACTCATTAAAGCTACTTTAAAATATCTCAGTCAAGAGCAGTGAGTGATTTTCTCTTAGTTTTTTGTTGTTGTATTAACATTAAAGGGATAGTTCCCCCAAAAACACAAATTGTCATCATTTACTCTCTCAAGTTGTTTTAAACCCAAACAAGTTATTTCATCTGTTGAAAAAAATTATTTTGAAGAATGTGGGAGTCCACATTCCACAAGAATGTGGAAGTCCCCAGTGACTTCCATAGTATATATTTAGTATATATATAGTATATATTTTCCTACTATGTAAGTCAATGGCAACTGTTTGATTAGCCACATTCTTCAAAATATCTTCTTTTGTGTTCAGCACAAGAAATAAATGAATACGGGTTTGGAACAACATTAGAGTAAGTAAATAAGGACAGAATTTTCATTTTTGGGTGAACTAATCCTTTAAAGGGATACTTCACCGTTTTTTCATATTAAACTATGTTATTCCCTTAACTAAGACGAGTTGATACATACCTCTATCGTCTCAGTGCGTGCACTAAATCCCTCTGTCTTGCGGCGAAACTTTGTTAGCCCAGTTCATTTAATATGGGCCAAGCAGAGAAGATACCAAACACCTCCACGTTTTCCCTATTTAAATACAGTTACTCGCGAAGTGTAACTCGACCTAGGACGGTGACACAAAACAAAACGTTGCGCTTTTCTAAGCGTGTAAAATGGATAACTATTTTGTATGGCGGAATACCATAGCAAGTGCTTGTAAGCACTTCGACTTGGCGCAGTAATATCTTCACTAGAGGGAGCGGGGGCCGGTGAGAGGATTTTTCACGAGTGAAGATATTACTACGCCAAGTCGAAGTGCTTACAAGCACTTGCTTTGGTATTCTGCCATACAAAATAGTTATCCATTTTACACGCTTAGAAAAGCGCAACGTTTTGTTTTGTGTCACAGTCCAAGGTCGAGTTACACTACGCGAGTAACTGTATTTAAATAGGGAAAACGTGGAGGTGTTTGGTATCTTCTCTGCTTGGCCCATATTAAATGAACTGGGCAAACAAAGTTTCGCCGCAAGACAGAGGGATTTAGTGCACGCACTGAGACGATAGAGGTATGTATCAACTCGTCTTAGTTAAGGGAATAACATAGTTTAATATGAAAAAACGGTGAAGTATCCCTTTAAGGACAAGCGGCAGCATGTTTACTATTAGGCTACTGTCACTTTAAGACCGGCACGCATCTAAGGCTACGTTCACACTGCAGGGCTTAATGCTCAATTCCGATTTTTTGAAAAAATTCGATTTTTTTGCAAGGCCGTTCACATTTCCAATTAAATGCGACCTTTTGTGATCTCCTGTGTGAACGTGAAATGACCCAGAAGTGACTCGCATGCGCAGAAGAGTACTCAACGGTCAACGACGTCACTTTTTGTTTGCGGAAGTAGCTAAACTTTAACTGTGATTCTCTCTCTCACACACACACACACACACACACGAGCGCGCGCAGCGACCGTTACACAAGAGCCAGACAGCAGCCGCTGACCTATCTAATATCAGATTCAGCACAAATAAGTTAACATAACGTATATATAATGGCCGTGGGCTTTTTATTTATTTTATTTTTATTAACGGGCTCGTCGAGGTCGACCCGTTCGGCAGATTTACATCAGCTCGACGAATATGCAGTCCGTTTTCAAACCGACGACTACTTCAACGCAGGATTATGACGTTTTTCGCGTATCAATGACGTGCGGGTCGGATAAATGCGACCTGGCCGTTCAGACTGAAGTCGCATTTGAAAAGATCGGATATGTATCGGATTTGGGACCACATACCCAAGTGGCCTGGGTCGCATTTGAAAAGATCGGATCTGTGTCGTTCAGACTGTCATGAAAAGATCAGATACAGGTCGCATAGGGGCAAAAAAATCGGAATTGGGTCGTTTCAGCCTGCAGTGTGAACGTAGCCTAATATACACGCATATGACACGCACCCGATTTTCTCTCAAATGTTTGCTTTCACTTTAGACATAACCAACTGTGTTTATGTAAACCTGGTGTGTATTTGACAGTTTTAACCCAATAAGACTCAAAAGATAACTTAGTACAGTAACCAGGCGCTGTTTGACAGGCTTTAAGTGCCCGAGCGCTTTGGGTGTATGTGCTCAGAAAAGCACATGTTAGAACAGCGCATCAGCACACAAATTAAATGTTTAACCGGCAAGGCTTTAAAGCACATGCAAATAATGAACTTTTGTGAATTGCAGTGTCCCGTGAGTGTAACTCGTCCTCTGCATTAACGTGATGTGAATGTATGTTGCATTGTACAGTATGTTTGGACGGAGGCGCCAGAACTGCAACTGATAGAACACACTGTAGCACGATATTTCTCAAAAGCAGATCGTGGAGACATTTTAATCGTCCACGATGAAAAATTGTGATATCGCACATCCCTAACCATAGTACTGTGAGTGTTCAAATGACTTGACTTCAAGTCAAGTCTAGTCATCTTCATTTATATAGCGCTTTTAACAATGTAGATTGTTCCAAAGCAGCTTTACATTGATAATAGGAAATTAAAGTAACAGAGATTGTTTTGGCTTTACAGCAGCTCTAGAATATAGTTATTGTCCAGCTAAAGTTAGTTTGATTGATTCATTTCCGTCGCAACGATCATTAGTTAAGTTAACTTAAGCATAAGTTAATACTTGCCATTCCAAATAAAAGTCTTAGCCTACATATTCTTTCAAACTGTTTAATGTAGGAAAATGGTAGTTGTAATGGGAGCGAATGTAGTAAACAATTCATTTTTATTACATTGACTTTTCCATCCATTTACATACAGAATGGTTCCCATCTATCGATAACACAGAAAATAATTTTCATTAAGGGGTCAAAATGAACTCTCACTAAATCATTTAAATTCGGGGTAAATAAAATGCCTACATATCTAATACCTAACTTAAGCTATTGAAACATGCCAGGATGTAAAACTGTGACAGGGTAAAACGCAGTTAATGCAAGAGCTTCTGATTTAGACCAATTCACCCTATAACCTGAGAACCGAGAGAAGGCGTCGGTTCTAAGGAGGCAAGGTACAGATCTAACAGGGTCAGGAATCAGAATCAGAAAGAGCTTTATTGCCAGGAATGTTTGCACATATGAGGAATTTGTTTTGGTGACAGAAGCTTCCACAGTACAAACAGAATGACAGTGAGGGAAATTCCACAGTACAAACAGAATGACAATTTGCTATCTATTTTCACAGATAGTAAAAATAATAAAAATAGAATAAGTAAATAGGAAACAACAATATAGAAAATATAAAAAAAACCACAAATTATAAAAAAATAGACAATAGATGGTATGTACAGCTATATATGTACAAATGCAAGGAAATGTAAATAAGAAGTATGGTGTGTTAAATAAATAAATGTGTATTGCAAATGTTTATTGCCAAGTGGGGGCATTAACTGTTCATGAGTTGGATTGCCTGAGGGAAGAAACTGTTCTTACCCTAGTAAAAAAAAAAAAAAAACCTATACCAAAATGTATTTAAAATACATTTCATACTAAGTATACTACAAAACTATTAACATATATACTGACATATTGCATAAGATGTACTGAAATAAATATAATTAAACTTTATTTTCTTTATTGCATAGGACACATTTCTTAATATTAAGCCTTAAAATGTGTTTTATTATCACTATTAGTAAGGATAGTATGATCACTGTATAAGATCAGTTTTTAAATGCAAGATATTTAAAGTGTACCTAAAGTATAGTTTGCAATAGTTCCACTTTAGCAAAATCAAATATACTTAAGTATATCTTAGGTGAACTTCAGCACTATTTCTGGATAACTAAAGTACATTAAGCACAAAATTAGCTGTTCCACCTTTAAGTATATCAATTTATTATACTAAAAGTAGAATTGCAGGGTATTTGTATTAAGTACATAAATATGTAAATGTATTTGTAGTATACTTAGTAGCAAAAACTAAATGTATTTCAAATACATTTTAGTATATTTATTTTTCACTAGGGTATGCCTGGCCATTCTGGTGTTCAGCGCTCTGTAGCGCCAACCAGACGGCAACAGTTCAAATAGGAAGTGGCCTGGGTGTGAGGGGTCCAGAATATTTTTTGCCAGCTCTTTTACTCACTCTAGATAAGTACAGTTCTTGGAGACTGGGGAGGGGTGTACTAGTGATTCGCTCCACAGTCCGGACTATCCGCTGTAGTCTTCTGAGATCTGATTTGGTAGCTGAGCTGAACCAGACAGTTATAGAAGTGCAGAGGACAGACTCAATGACTGCAGAGTAGAATTGTATCAGCAGCTCCTGTGGCAGGTTGAACTTCCTCAGCTGGGCCGTGTGGAGTCTATGTGGAACTCCCACTTCAGGTCCTGAGTGATGGTAGAGCCCATGAACCTGAATGACTCCGCTGCTGCCACAGTGCTGTCCATGATGGTGGGTGGGGGAGTGCAGGGGGTTTCTCCTGAAGTCCACGATCATCTCCACTGTCATCTCCTTGATCATCTACATCAACTCCACTGAAAAATAAATAAAAATAAAGATTTAGAAAATACAAATAAAATGTCATTTGCATAACTCAATTCAAGTCACTTTTATTTATATACGCTGTATACAATACAGATTGTTTCAAAACAGCTTTACAGGGATAAACAGGACAATATTGATTCATAGATGCAAACAGAATTAAATTGTGTTGTGAAGCAGCTCTAAAAAGCAAAAAGTGTCATTATTTAGCCTAGGTCAGTTCAGTGTTGATTCAGTTCTGTTCAGTTACTGTAAAGATCATCAACGGTGATTTCATTATCCAGCTCAGTTCAGTTCTCATCCAATAGTGTCAGTATAGCAACTAGACTATATACTAGCCCAACTAGCAAGCCAGAGGCGACAGTGATGAACCCAAACTCCATCGGTTCCTTCTGCTTGAAGATTGTCTGGTTGTCTGGTTCTTGTGTCTGGCTGTCGTATCGATGAGTTTTCACAGGGTGCCTGTCTCTAGGGCTCATCGGGTTGTCATGAGCTTGTTGTCTAGTTGTCATGTCACATTTAGGGGTATTGTGGTCATCACTAGGTCCAAAAATGTTACGAAATGTTACATGAAAGGCTGTTACGAAAATTAATGTTGACAAATAAAAATATGACATATAACATGTCTATGAAAACATGAACGTATGACTAGAAAAAATAACACTACTTATGATGCATCAACGTTATCGAAAAAGAAACATCTAAAAGGAATAGCTGATTGCAGTAAAGCTGAAGACTAAATGATCTCCAGTAAACTGAAGCCTGTTCAATGACACATCCTATGAGATTAATAATCAGATATCTTAGGCTGCGTTTACACTTGGCATTAACATGCGACCTGTATCCGGATGTTGTCCAAATACACATTGAAAAGACAAATGTAAATGCGCATCTGATCAGAATGTTATCCGATCTGCGTGTCCAGGTTTGGAGGTAGTCGAGGACGCATTGTGATCGGATCTCAGTGTAATGTAAACGCAGTCCAGCCATCGTGTCTGCATTCACAGGTGGACGTCACACAAAACCCCGCCCACTGTCATTATTCCCCCTCCTCTCTCCAGAACTGAGAGCTATGTGGTTTTGCGATACAGTCAAGTGCAAAGTACATCTCAAATATACTGAAATGTTTGCTTTCGCACCCTAAAAACTGCCTAGCTTTACAGAATGAAATGTTGACCCAGTTAGAGGTATAGGACTGTAAAGCTTTTGGGGTGTTGATTGAAGTGATCTTGTCCCATACTTTTGTTCCATAAGCATACCTATTGTCATACACTACAGAGAATCATGCGCTTTCCACAAGGGCAATTAAACTCACTTCTTCCAACCGTATACATTCATCCATTAATGTTGCAATAAACCTATCAAAATCAATACTCGGCTGCTAAACAAAACATTAAAAGCATCATAAAAACAGACTTTCAGAAATCAATACTTTGACTAAACACAAAAAAAAAAAAAAGATTTTCTTACCTGGCTGGTACTTCTCACTATGGCGACATGCACCTCCTTCGTGCCACCACCATCAAAATGCGTTGGAAATTGTCACATACGTTTTTTCAAATGGCGAAAATTAAACCCATTGCGTTAGTTTAAAGATTGATAATTAAGTATAGTGGATAGTTAAACAGTTGAAGTTAATTAAGAACAAAAAATAGTGTATAGGCGGAAAACAAAATATATGTGTGTATAAAAAAAAAAGATATTTGAGTAAAATGAACCGTGCCACAAAACCATTTTTTGAGTGTACAATAGCAGGAAAATCATCATCTTGTTGCGGCAAATGGATTCAAAGCAATTCATTTGTAATTTACTCTTAATTTCAATTACAAAAACAAAATAAAATAAAAAAACAATTTATATTGTGATCTATATTGTTACTGTGAAATAAAAGTCAAAAGAATTAGAGTTTTTGTCATAACCAGCTGCGATATGGTATGCAGTGATATGCAAAGAGCTACAGTGGAGTTCTATTTTTGAAATGATTTCAATTTCTGCAACAACATGGCTCAAATCTCAGGTACTGATTCTGTTTTGTTCATTATTAAAATAGTATGCATGTATGACTTTATTAGCCATATTAAAAGCAACAAAGGATGATTTATCCTAAATCTTAAAAATACATGTAAATTAAAGGAAACAATGTTCTTCTAACTCTGAACTCTATGTAAGCAAATTCTATGTAAGCAAATTCTATGCAAGCAAACAAGTCTATTCCATGAATGGATTATGTATGATATAGAGTATCTAGAGTATGTATTTTGAGTAATGTTAAAACGATTAACATTTGTAGGTAATTTTGTGGTAATTTTTTAGCCATGGCAAAATGCTTGTTGCTGGAATCTTATCACATCGTGTCTGGACCTATCCAGATTTACATTGTGTCCTAACACAATGTAAATCTGCTTTAAAACAATCGGTGTTGTATAAAGCAATAAATAAATAAACATGACTTGACTTGATAATCAACATTGTACCGCAAGTGCTGTCCATTAAGCCTAACTTGTATTGAAACTGCATTTTTTCCTTTAATTTCACCTCATGTTTAGTATGTAGTGAGTAATATATATATATATATAAATATATATATATATATATATATTATGAGGGGCCGTACAAGCCAAAATCCATTCTTCTACTGTCACACACACACATTTTTTTTCTTCTGTCACACACTGTACAATCTGCAAATTCAACAAAGACAACAATAAATTTGTTTTTGTTTCACAGTGTTGAAATAGCTGGCAGTGTGACGACTTCATGTCAAAAAGTGAAACGCTCTTTCAATAAACTCACATTACACATTTATCTGATACTGTATAGTCACAGAAAATGAAACGGTGTATAAATACAGCAAATAAAACAATACTGACATTAACATTTCAGTAATCAGATAAAGCCCAATTAACATACACCAACTCTATACAAGCACTTAATGTAGCTATTTAACTTTATAACTGTAAACTCTCTTTACAAAAACATTGAGTGCACTGAAAATTAATCTTTAATAATCTTAATCTTTTAAACATTGTCAAGTCACGATCTCCCGCACGACACAGCGCGGCCGTGGACATCCTAGCCTGAGTAGCTAGTCGGATGAATAGTTCCTGAATTTACCGTAATTATAGTAAAGCCGCCTTTCCACTGCACACGACATTCGCATATGATCGGAACTCCACGCAGCTCCCGTACGACTCTCCATTGGAAATGAATGACTTGAGAGTAGAAATGTATGTATGTGAAAGGAGAATGTATGTGTGTGTGTGAGAGTAGAAATGTATGCATGTGAAAGGAGAATGTATAAGTGTGAGAGTAGAAATGTATGTATGTGAAAGGAGAATGTATGTGTGTGAGAGTAGAAGAATGGATTTTGGCTTGTACGGCCCCTCATTATATATATAGATATATATATATATACATACATACACGCATACATACATACACACACACACACACACACACACACACACACACACACACACACACACACACACACACACACATATAGGCCTATATATATATATATATATATATATATACATACACACAGACACACACACACACACACACACACACACATATATATATATATATATATATATATATATATATATATACACACACATACACACTCATGCAGTAGTATGTCACATCATAAACGTAAGCAATTTAAAAAAACAATAAAAAAACGTTGTTAACAGAGCGGCGTTAATGTCCCTATTTGGACTTTCCATTATATCTAACATGGTGGTAACAAAGTCCTCACAGTAGCTTCTAATGTCCTGAATGTTAGACATGCTGTGCTGGTAATGTCACCAGATGGCAATAAATAATAAATAAGCTCAGGGATGACCTGAATTTTGGATTAGTCGAATTATAAATTGATTTATTTCAAAATGGATCACGTGTGCTTGAATCTAGCCCCCTTTCCCTGTGCTTTTCTGCATTTTAATGTGAAAAACTATAGCAGGTGTATTGGAGACATTTACCTCTTTAGTGACTGTTTTGGCTAAACATTTCAAAATAGATTGTGACCCTCAACTCTTGGGTGAGTGTTAATGCAATTCAGCATTAATTCACTAAAACACCATCAAGGAACTCTATTAGGGCCTCGTTTACACTGTCAGTGAAATGTGATTTTTCACTCACATGCAGAGCCGGACAGTAACGGAGTACATTTACTTGAGTACAGTACTTAAGTACAATTTTGAGGGATCTGTACTTTACTCGAGTATCATTTTTGGGGAGTACTCATGACTTTACTCAAGTACATTTGAAAGGCAAATATTGTACTCTTTACTCCACTACATTTCTATCCATAACTGTGAGTACCCGTTACTTCTTCTAAAAAAAAAGGAAAAAAGAAACATCTCGGAAACCCTCAATTTGTTGTTTCCCTCTCAAATGTGATTGGATTGTGGAGGCGCCACTGATTGGGACAGCCTATCAGCAATCACCTTCAGCTTTCCGCCAAAGTCAACTCCATGGTCAGATTTAGATAAGAGACGAAACCATGGACGAAACAATGGATGAAGACGCAGCAGGTCTATCCCGGGAGCGATATTTTTTTTTTTTCGAGATGGTAGGGGAAGACTGATGAATATTCATTAGGGAAGTCATCCCTGATTGGTCTTAACCCCAGTGACGGGTAGGTTTAGGGGCGGGGTTATGGAGGTCATAAGACCCCAGTGACGGGTAGGTTTAGGGGCGGGGTTATGGAGGTCATAAGACCCCCAGTGACGGGTAGGTTTAGGGGTGGGGTTAGGGAGGTCATAAGACCCCCAGTGACGGGTAGGTTTAGGGGTGGGGTTAGGTCATCAGACCAATCAGGGATGACTTCCCTAATGAATATTCATGAGTCTTCCCCTACCATCCTGGGAAAAAAAATATCACATCCCGGAAATGTGCCAACCTGTGCCCCACCTCGCCAGACTATTTCAATTTTCTGAACAAGTTAATGATAGTTTTCGCTTCAAGTGTTTGCTGTGTTTACCAATGTATGTAAGCACTGTGGCAGTAGTAATGCAATATTTAGAAAATGTACTCTTGTACTCTTGATACTCAAGTACTTTTAAAAACAAGTACTTTAGTACTTTTACTTAAGTAGACATCTGACTGTAGTACTTTTACTTGTACTTGAGTAAAATTTAGCAAGGGGTATCTGTACTTTTACTCAAGTAATTGTGTACTGTGTACTCTGTCCGCCTCTGCTCACATGTGACACAGATCGTATGTGTTCTATGACAGTGTAAACAGGAAAAAAACACATGAATTTGGATATTTCCAGATCGGTTTCAGGCCTCATTCATATGTGGAAATAAATCAGATATAAATCAGATATGTGCCAATGCGACTGTCATGTAAACAGGCAGATCGAATTTTCTGAGGCATTAGGCTACGTCTCCACGGTTTAACTGAATCATAGGGATACATTGATCATGATTTTTTTATAAGGACAAGCGATTGCTGTTATTTTTTTTTAAGCAAATGCATTTGTTTGCTTCAATGCAAAATTTAAAGGAAAAACAGAATGGCCTGACTTTCAGCTTTGTGGAATTATGCTGCATAAAACATACCTGCACAAAACAAAAACAAAACAGCAGATGGACTGAATGAAAATGCAAATGTACTCTGACAATACTTATAGAACAGCTGCGATATAGTGTTCCCTTGGTTACCGCTGTACACAAAGCAGCGCTGCACTTACTGTAAACACTTCATATATATACATACACACACACACATATATATATATATATATACAGGCATTAATAGGCATTATACAGAAACAGGGAAAAAAAATGGCATCAAAACTTTTCGTAAGACAGTCAGTTCCTATCAGAGATGCATTCAAATAACCCCCAAATTCAGTGTGTGTGTGTGTGTCTATATATATACACACACACACACACACACACACAAGAAGTGTCCCTCACAGAAGTTTTCAATGCAGAATCAGATGCATCGCTCAGATGATTCTTTGTGTCCCTCATGATGCTTGATCATGGATGTCTAAGGTGGTATTCTACCCAGGTAATCTACCCTTCTTAAGGCATTTACGTTTTTGTTTGTTTTCTGGGTTTGATTTATTCAAGGATGCTGCTGCAATCTTTAATTTTGCTTTAACATCTTTCACAGGTGACCGATTTGAAGTTAGTTTAGATACAACAGAACGTGAGGCTTATGTAGGACAATGCATTCTGTACTCTGATGGCTGTCAAAACAAGTAGAGACTTACGGACCATTGTCAATAGCCACTATCCACTATCAGGCGAGCATGCTAGTGTGTGTCAGGGCCAGTCGCATTTCCACGGTCACTTCCGGGGCTTGGTCGAGTCTCCTCGGGGGGTTCCTCCAAGCCAACGGGGCCAGGGGTTTTTGGCCTGCTGAATGCCATGGTCCAAAGCACCAGCCAGTGTCTGAAATAACTTCCTATTGCAATCCAGTGGGGATTCTGATCACCAAATATGGCAGAAATATATTTAAATGCTATGCTAAAGGCTACTTACGTTAACCATTGCATAATACATACACATGCAAAATACCAGAGACTGTTTTAAGAACTTGGACAAATCATGATTACAATCGTATATTTGTTTGGTTTCATGTTTCATTTGTTTCTTCCCTGTGTCTTGGTTGATACTAGACTTTTGCATCCGCATATGTCATAAATTACACATACTTCTTGGTTAACTTCTTGTTTTCTGTCCGTGAGCTTCCTCTGTTGCTCTGATTGCAAGGATAACAGTAATAGTTATCCGTGAGAGATCACTCAAACTTCCTTAGATCTATTAGAAAATTAATAGAAATTATCATTCTTTCTAAAGAAATGTGATGTAAACATATGGTATTTTATCAATATTTTTCTAAATATGTAAGCCTTTGGACTTAATTCTTAATAGGGTTGTTTTGTGCATTCCTGTGATCACAAATAAATGGAAGCAGGCGTTACTGAATGTAACTGTATGAGTGTTCTCTTTTTATGTGTGAAATAATGATAAATACCAGGGCTCGCAAAATTTCAAAATTGCTGGTAGCCCTTCGGGCAGGCACTCTTCAGATTTTGGTTGCCCGAAATGAATTTTACTAGCCAAAATAAAATGACAATTTTTAATGTAGAAAATTGGTGAGGAGTCAAAACATCAATCAAAAACTTTTTCAAAACACAAATATCAACAATTGGATATAAAATAATCAAATTAGAATCATCAATACAAATATGCATCTGGTTCTAACTGAACTGAAATTTGTGTAACCAGAATGGAACATGAATCAGTCTGCGTCGGATTCTGAATCGGAGATATCAACTGAAGTCTGACAACGTTAAAAGTGTTAATTTTCTGATGGAATAATTCACATATTGAAGTGTAGCTAATAATAATAACAATTCCAGACTTTTTTGAGGCAAGTAAATGGTGCTGTAATTATTTTATGCTGTTTATATAGCAGAATATATGATGGTCAAGTCACCTTTATTTATGTAGCGCTTGTTACCATTCAAATGTTTTTGTTTCTAGACATCGTAATGTTATTTTTTTCCTAAAATTGTTATTGTACATGTATCTGATTTAGCATTGTATTAGCAACCTCCCTGACTGAAAAACACAATAGCCCCGGGACCGGGACGTCAGGCTAGCGATTTTTCGAGCCCTGAATACTGTTTGATTCAGCATTATTCATGTGTACTCCTGAGGTGTGTAAAGGGTGGGGTTTAGGGTAGCACTGTGGGGCTGGAGAAATATTTAAATATTTGCTTAATTATCACAAAAGGTCTGTCTATTTTGGGATTGATCATTAAACTGTTATGCTGCCTTAGAAGTCCATCAAAAATCATTTTCAGGAGGTACCTTCATGCGCAAAGAGCTCAGTTTGGCTGCACTTTATCAATGATAGCCTGTGATTCGGTTAGTTTAATGTTTTACTTTTCTTAGTTTTTGCTTAAATAACAGAACACATTAGCTTTAATGTTATGTTGGTGTTGCTAATAATTCCCACTTTGTTCTTATCAAATTTGTGCTTTAAATTAATTTTGTTACTGTAGAAGAAATTTTAAAAGAACTTCATTTTAAGTTCATGGTGGGAAACAGGAAACATGGTGGACATTCGGGTGATGATTGTAAGAATAAGTGCATGTTGATGTCACAGTGCAATGTGACTTGAATAAAATGTGCTTATTTTGTTTTTATAAGGTGCAATGTTTCCTGAGGTTTAACCCTTGTAACACTGTTTCATTTCCTTAGGTTCCTGAGGTTTTTAAACCCGTAGTCAAGATATAATGTATTTGTTATTTGTCACATATGTCTAAAATCAGGAATTTTTCTTTCTGGTTCTAGAGTAATCTATCTATATATCTATCATTTCCTGTTTCATACCACCATCCTGAATATCTTTTTGTATTTTTTATTATTTACAACTTATTTTTTGAGTATTGCGGGATTGCCTTCTCTATGCACACCATATATTTTGCTGCTTCAAGGCAGCATAACTGTGCTGGTAATGGCAAGCCATATGTATGTCAAAGTATATAAATAGATTTGTTTGTGATTTAGTAATTTTTGTGTTGCAATTGCTTCTGGCCTATCATAGCCTGAGGTTTTGAATGACATTTCTGATATTGTCAGTTTAATGATATTTCTTTGTCAGTTTATGTCACTGTTTTCCCTTGTTTGGTTGATATTTAGAACTGTGTGATCCTGTAGTGTAGATATAGTGTTGCTGTGAGCTTTCTACTGTGATTTTTAACAATCTTTTCTGTTTTGAAGACTTCAGGTTCACATGCTGAATGGAGCCCTTCTAGCTCTTCTCTTCCCAGTAGTCAACACTAGACTGGTGAGTATATTCATTATAATAATGTAAAGTTATTAAATAAAGTTACCAAGTTACTTGATTAAAATTACACTATAGTAGTGGTTGAAAACACTTAAATTGTCAAGTATTCCTCACTGTAGTCTATAGCACGATGACGTTGTGTAGTGATGTTCTGAGATTACAGGTAACAACTCTTTCAGTAGCTTAGTGGATAAAGGTTAGGCCTACAGCATACGTGTAATAAGTTTTGTTCACTCTTCCTGTCCTATAGCATTAAATGACTGAAACTGTTCACTGGAGATACTATGAGACAACATTTTCAGAGATGCAAAAATTCTTTCTGCTTGTCTTAATTTTATTGTTGAACAAGTTGTGAACAAGGCATTACACTACTGTGCTGTGAGGAATAGTCTTGTTCAGTTTAAGCTTTGTTTTTTGTCAATCTGGCTACTGTATTAAATTCCTGAGATTGTTTTTGTTATTTTTTATGAGCGTTCTGAAATATGCAGATCTCGCCGTTTTCCGGGCCTTTCTGTAGCTGGAAACATGCCCCTTGAAATACCTCTAAATTTGTAATCTTCCACTTGCTTTCTTAGAGCATGAGTGTGAATTTGTACCAATGTGTGGGGGGTTTCTTCAAACAGAGGGGTGCAACACTATCCAGAGTATTTATTCATAGTTTCTATCCTGACATCAAGTTCTTCAGATCTTTTGGACACTGTACAGTAAAAAGTAAGCACACTTCAAGCACTTCCATCACTGTAATATTTCACCGTGACAGTAGTCAGAGAGATGGAATTGTGTGTATTTACTGCCACTGTCTTGTGGAGGTGGTGATGGTTATTTTGGTTGACTTACCTACAGGTTAAATTGTTAAATAGGTTAAATTGTGCTGTATGTTGATGGGGGCTAATCACATGTTTGTGGCTATAAGCTGATTTCACGCAGCTGCCATTTTAAAATCGAAAGTGAGGCTCCGGTGGGAAGAACCCCGGAAGTAAAGATAAACAACAATGCCTTGGACTACCAACCTGAAGCTGCTGCCGCGATTTACACTTATTGGATGTTAATATCCAATATAGGATATGTATATAGTTCATTCCTGCTTCTTTTTTTACTTTCTGAATTATATATAAAAAATATATTTTATTTATAAATGAATTTCACTGTATATAGTCTAAAGTATGAAAGAAATGTATGTACAGTTTTAGAATAACTCATTTTATACATTAAACACAACAATACGCCACGACTCTCCTGTGATTAAAGGCGACACTTCGGGTTTTCTTCCCACCAGAGCCTCGCTTTTGATTTCAAAATAACGGCTCCGTGAAATCAGCGTATTGTAGGCTAAGGTCATAGTACTACCAAATGGTAGCAGGAAGTGTTTTTTTTGTGTGTGTTTTTACCTGACTTTTATTGTTTTCTTAGAGCCGCCAGGTGGTGATGGCACCCTAGTGCTCGAGCCCGTCATCACAACTTGCATTAATACTATATTTTTAATGGTTTAGCTGTTTGTTTAGGTGCTTATTGCATAAGCATATACAGTAGTAATAGTGAAACATGCTGACACCAAATATGACTAGAATGCAAGGCTCTCTGTATGTTTTTGTTATCTAAACATACTTTCTTCCCCCATCACAGCTTCCATTTGAAAAGGAGATCTATTATATTCAACACTCCATGCTGTATCTTGTGCCTGTCTACCTCTTCAGAAAAGGAGGTGAGTTTCTGAAGTTAGGACAAACAGTAGTCCTGGGGGGTATTCCAGAAAGCAGGTTATGTGACATACCCGGGTGTGTCTAAGGGCAAGTAATCGGATAACCTCAACTTTCGGTTCCAAAAATGGAGGTTGCTTTCAGGGTATGTAAGTAGCCATAGCAACTTACTCTCTGAACATAAGCAGCTCATGTTCCAGGGTTAGTTTACTTCAGAAGTGTCCAGGGTTAGTTTACTTCAGAGGTGTTCAGGGTTAGTTTACTTCAGAGGTGTTCATCACATGCGTGATCTATTGATGAGGCTCCAGTGGGCGTGACAGATTGTGCACAATATATATGTAGTTATATTGATATATAAAGTGCTATTTAAACAAGGTAATGTTAATTTTATTATAATATATAGCTATATAATTCTCATCTCACACATCGTTGATCTGAATTCAGATGTTTTGTTTTTTATTTTATTTTTCTTTGCTAAAATGTATTTCTATAATTAAAGACATATGATATGATCTGATAATATGATATATCTTACCTTTGAAGCAATGTGGAAGCAAAATGTCTAAACAAAAAATAAACTTATACAGCCCAGACTGTATTTAGTTTAAACAGTCTTTCTTTTTATTATATAATTAGCACCAAACAAACAATATAGTTCTTATTCACAGTGGTTAAAGATTATTAAACGAAAATATTGAAAAATGATTGCACAACCACCAAATAGGTCAAGTCAAGTCACATTTATTTATATAGCGCTTTTTACAATACAGATTGTTTCAAAGCAGCTTTACAGAGATTACAGGAAAATAATGCAACAAAGTTTGTTTCCAGAAGAAAATAGCGTCACAGTCCAGCTTAAGTAAGTTCAGTTCAGTTTCATTTTTGTTGTAAAAAAGTTATTAATTTAGTTAATTTATATATACAGCCGCTCTGGAGAAAACTGTGATGTCATCGTCCAGCTTAGTTCAGATCTCATATAATGGTGTCAATGCAGGCAGATCAATAGTATTGTTGAATATTAAATTAAATGTTAAATTTGGCAAGCCAAAAGCCAATGGCGACAAAGGTGGAAAAAGGTGACAGTGGCAAGGAACCAAAACTCCATCAGGTGGCAGGATGGAGAAAAAAAACCTTGGGAGAAACCAGGCTCAGTCGGAGGGCCAGTTCTCCTCTGTCCAACGAACGAACAGTGTATGATTATGATTCAGGCAGCATTATAGGTCAGAAGTCAGATTGGATTGGAACAATCATAGGTGGTGCACAAAATAAAATGCACAAAATAGGTGGTGATATGCATTTAAGTAAATCAGCATTTAACAAAAGTTAAATGCTGTTAAGTGCTTTAACAATAGTATGGCGTGCCTTTTCTTAGCGTCCGTTTCCATGGTGATTCGTTGTCTGTTGAGAATGTCTGGTGTTTTAACCATGAACATATTCTGAGTTGGATGAACTTACTCCCGGATGCGTTTTTGGAACTGGCATACTGTGCAAGGTTTGGTTGAATCAATTTGGTTGGGTATGTTTGACAGTAAAATAACCTTGCTTTCTGGAATACACCCCTGGACCCTTTTACCCCACATGATTATATCTTCCATTGTCCACATGTGCACCACAATGTCATTTTAGCTTCAAATACTGAAAGTAGCTGAAAGTCGGTGCCTTTCAGGTGAAAAATGAGCGATGTAAATACTATTGAAATCAGTAGCACTTTATTTATAGAGCTCTACCAACTGCAGATCTCCGCCATAGTTTTGAGGAAACAATAGCCTCCTAAAAAAACGATTCTATTTTACTACCTCTTTCACTATTCCTTTGTCTATGCTCTCACTATTTCTTAATCCCTCCTTTATTCTAGCTTGTACTATCCTGAACGATGTCTCAACGTTAACGTTGTATTACTAGCGTTTCTCGTGTTTATTGCCTCTTTAAGATTAATTGATTTCTTTTTTTAAAAGTGTCTGCTAAATGAATAAATGTAAATTTAACTGATATATGACCATTCTGAAATGTTGATGTCAGAATGGCACTTCATGTGCCCAGAGTAAAAGATACATGAGTGAAGCAATGACGCTCAGAGAGAAATTATAAAGTTATAAAGTAAACCTGTAGTGTCTCCTAATGTTCAGACAGGACAACTACAGCTCCAGTTTCTGGGATATCAATACTTTGTGTGAAAGAAGGATTGATAATGTACAATAATTTTTTGGGGGAAAAGGGTATCATTAATTAAAAGTATTACATAAAATATTTAGTTGAATAATGACAGATATATCAAATAACACAATCTTAGTCTAAGAGATTCTTCTGAATTACATTATATAGGCCACAGGCCTATATTTTTAGTTGATAGGATATCATAATGGTAGTAGACTATTCTGATTGAATGATACTTCTTAGTTGGACTGCAGGTTATGATGAATAATATGAGATACAGTTGTATTTATGGAAATATTATATAATAATGCCCTGAATTTTAATAATTATTAAATATAATGATGAAAACATGTCACTGTGGGCCTTCTTGCCCAATTCTATCGCACTAAACATACTACTCTGACTTGGAGAGTCCTGGGTAGGGTTGCACCAGCCTTTCGTAAGTTCTTTCTTAAAGGGTTAGTTCACCTAAAAATAAAAATTCTGTCAGTAATTACTCACCCTCATGTTGTTCCAACCCTGTAAGACTTTCGTTCATCTTCTTCGGAACACAAATTAAGATCATTTTGATTAAATCTGAGAGCTGTCTCACTCCTCCATAGGCTTCTCTGTAATTGAAACTTGCCAGCCCAGAACGTTAGTAAAGACAATGTTTAAAATAGTCCAAGTGACTACAGTGGCTCAACCATAAGTTTATCAAGTTACAAGAATAATTTTTGTGTGCAAAAAACAAACAAAAATAACGACTTTATTCAACTATTCATTTTCTTCTCATTTTCGCTTGATAAACTTATGGCTGAGCCACTGTAGTCACTTGGACTATTTTAAACATTGTCTTTACTAACTTTCTGGGCCGGCAAGTTTCAATTACAGAGAAGTCTATGGAGGAGTGAGACAGCTCTCAGATTTAATCAAAATGATCTTAATTTGTGTTCCGGAGAAGATGAACAAAAGTCTTACGGGGTTGGAACAACATGAGGCTGAGTAATTACTTACAGAATTTAAATTTTTGGGTGAACTAACCCTTCAAATTGGAACGTAAAGTCCGCACTAGAGGCTTAGTAACTACTAACTAGTTTGTAACTAACTCTGCTTAATTCCGTTGCACCATTTGTTCGTAAGGCAGAACATAGCTAGTAGGTCGTAAACTCTCCGTAAAGTAATGCGTAGTTGCGTAATATGACGTTTAGCCTCAATGATCCAATAGAAGCCTTCAAATATGTGAGCAGAAGTTGTTTAAATGTTAGGAATTTCAGTTTATCCTTCATTCTAACTTCTTTTGCCTCACTTAACTAACAGTAAAAATACGTTTCCATTACATACGATACTTAATCATCATGAATAACTTAAGTGTTTTTGTATGTAAATAACATTTAGAAACTGTATTTGAAATGAAATTATTATTATTATTATTATTATTATTATTAAGGAAAAATATACAAGTACTGATACAAAAAAAACATAAGAAACAACATTTATTGATTATGAATGATTTTATTGAACATGCACAACACGGACCGATGGGACAGAGGCACACAACGACGCTGTAGGACGGGTTCGTGTTGATGAGCCGCTAACAAAGTAATCTATTCATATAATGTTCTCTCTCCAAAAATGTAGGCGAATGTAAATATCAGCATTATCATATATGTCTAAAGAATTGAAGTCTGTCAGGTAAAAGAAGAGCTTATAGATGCAGTTCAATCTGTCTGCTATTTTATCTCAACCGTTACTCCTGATCAGAGGCTTCCATAAATATTTAGTTTATACATAGAGTTACGCTTCAACTAAGTTTAATGGTGCGAAGCAAAAACATTTAGTAGTGCATAAGTTGTATCTTATTGCCCATTTACATCAAAAGTAAGCTAAGTTGTAACTTATTTGTCGGTTGGTGCAACCGACCCCTGGACTTTACATGCATTTTAACGTCTGTGTCATGTGTCTTGTTTGTCAGGTGTGTATAAGCCAGAGCCGCTGGGTGACATGTGGTGGGCGCTGCTGTCCTCAGGAATCCTCTTCCTCTACCACTTTGTATTCCTCCAGGGCCTTGGAATGGTACGACAATCAATCGCTATTGCAGAATCCAGAGTAGCATACTACTCTTACTGTTTCTGCCTTATCTTTGAATGGCAGAAATACAAAGAGTTGTATGGTAGCTTATGTAAAATATGGAATACTATCTTACTACTTACTGAATACTTGCCTTACATAGACACACTGCATGCTTCCCACTGTTTTTAAGTAAGTGAAACAGCTGACATTTTTCCACAACGTTCCACTACATGACCTTACATGACCTCATCGCATTATGTGTTTAATTCAACAAGTGGTTATTTAGCATTTTGAATCCAATATTGTGTAAAAGTGTCAACTTCTGGCCGTCTAATCAAATAACATGTCAATTCATCACTTCAAGTGGAATATCAAGTCAGATGCATTGTGGGACACAATATTCAATTCAGTATGCTCTGTTGTTTACTGCTCATTTTAATAAACGTAGTAGATTATCTTGGTATTTTATGAATGACAATTTGCATAATTTACATACATACTGTATATGTGACAATAGTAACTAGTACAGTATGTTAGTATAGTATGTCTGAATATAGCCTTCATTACTAAAGTATCTTGCACAGCAAGTAAAGTGATCAACTATCAGCTAATGACTTCCAGTATATGTCCTTAAATATTTTTATGGCTGTTCCTGGTGACAGTTGCCCACTGTACAGAGAACACATGTTGTTGAGTGCTGTGACAGCAGTAGGTTTCTATGGTCTCACTCAAAGCTGCTCGATTATTTGGACACAGAAATGAGAATGTTTGCTGTCACCATTACACTACCAGTCAAAAGTTTTGAGTGTCTTTAAAAGACATAAGTCTCTTATGCTCACCAAGGCTGCATTATTTGATCAAATCAATATTGTGACAATATATCAATATTGTGAAGGGCTATTCCTTCAGAAATCATTCTGAAATGCTGATTTTGTGCTTAGTTATAAATTATAATTAGCGCTCAATTATTGTTTTTTCATCATTATCAATGTTAAAAAATTGTTTTGCTGTTTGTCTCTTTTAATTAATTTAATGCATCCATGCTGAACAAAAGGGTTTAATTATTTTCTTTCTTTCTTTCTTTCTTTCTTTCTTTCTTTCTTTCTTTCTTTCTTTCTTTCTTTCTTTCTTTCTTTCTTTCTTTCTTTCTTTCTTTCTTTCTTTCTTTCTTTCTTTTTAAATCTTACCCCACGCTTCATGGTTTGCACAAAAATATTAAGCAGCAGAAACAGTTTTCAATAAATGTTTATTGAGCACCTAATCAGCATATTAGAAGGATTTTTCTGAAGGATCATGTGACAGATTCTTACAGATTCACATTTCAAGATAAAGAATTATCTTAAGAATTAAGATAAAGAATGATTTAGTTCTCATATATATATATATATATATATACAGTCGTGCTCAGAATTAATCATACCCCTGGTAAATATGATCAAAAATGGCTGTAAAAAATAAATCTGCATCGTTTATCCTTTTGATCTTTCATTCAAAAAATTGCCTAAATCCTAACCTTTCATTTAAGTAAAAGAATTGAAAGTGGGGGGGAAATCACATTATAAAATAAATGTTTTTCTCCAAAACACATTGGCCACAATTGTTCATACCCTTTTATTAAATACCTTTTTGCAATCTCCTTTTGCCAAGATAACTGCTCTGAGTCTTCTTCTATAATGCCTGATGAGTTTGGAGAACACCTGACAAGAGATCAGAGACCATTCCTCCATACAGAATCTCTCCAGATCCTTCAGATTCCCAGATCCATGTTGGCGCTTCTTCTCTTCAGTTCACTCCACTCATCAGGTCAGGGAACTGGGACAGTCATGGCAGAAGCTTCATTTTGTGCTCCCGAACACATTTTTGTGTTGATTTTGATGTTTGTTTTGGATCGTTGTCCTGATGGAAGATTATATTTTAGCCCATTATAAGATTTCTAGCAGAAGGCGCCAGGTTTTGTTTTTTAATCTGTTGATAGAATCCATGATGCCATGTATCTGAATAAGAAGTCCAGGACCTCCAGCAGAAAAATATGCCCACAACATTAAAGATCCAATGGTATATTCAATTGTACACATGGGGTACTTTTTATCCTTGTGTGCACCAAACCCATCTAGTGTGTTTTCTGCCAAAAAGCTCTTTTTTTTGTTTCATCCTGGAGTTTGTTTTTGGAGGAGCATTTTTCTTGAAAACCTCCCAAACAACATGTGGTGATGTAGGGGTTGTTTGATTTTTTTTTTTTAAATAGGCTTTCTGACCCCAAGACTCAACTAATCTCTGCAATTCTGTGATTATTGAAGAGTCTTTGGCCACTCAAACTCTCCTCGTCACCGTGCATTAAGACAATATAGACACACGTCCTCTTCCAGGAGGATTCGTAACATCTTTAGTTGATTGGAACTTCTTAATTATTGCCCTGATGGTCAAAATGGGGATTTTCAATTCTTTAGCTATTTTCTTACAGCCACTCTCTATTTTGTGATGCTCAACAATCTTTTGCTGCACATCAGAATTATATTCTTTGGTTTTACTCATTGTGATGGATGAGCAAGGGAATTTGGCCTTTGTGTTTCCTCATATTTAAACTCCTGTGGAACAAGAAGTCTGGATAGCTGGACAATTTCATGTTCCTAGTCACCCTGGTGTGCTAAAAAAAGGTAAATATTAATGGGAATATACTTCAGAGATATTTTATTCATAAAAAATGTGATTTCCCCCCCCCTTTCAATTCATTTATTTCAATGAAAGGTTGAAATTTTTGCCAATTTTTTTAATGAAAGATCAAAAGAATAAACAATGCAGATTTATTTTTTACAGCCATTTTTGATCATATTTACCAGGGGTATGATTAATTCTGAGCATGACTGTATATATATATATAGACCTGTAACACTCTACATGTATGTATCATATTTATATATATATATATATATATATATATATATACTGTATATATATATATAAAGACCTGTAACACTCTACATGTATGTATCATATTTGTTACATGCCTTTGCTAAGGGTTTGTGGTCTGCACAGCACTATTCATTCAGCAGTTTCTCACACCAGGCTCCAGAATTTAGTGGGTCTCACAGGTGGTATGAAATTAATACCGAACCTCTTTCCAGCGACCTTGGCATTAGTGTTATTTGCATTCCGCTTGGACATGTTATAAGTGAGTCCGGTGATGTCTTCCACCGGTTGTGCTGGGTCGCATTGCAACGGAAATAAAGGAGCTGGACTCCATTTAAACAATAAGACTGAGGAACGCTGAACTCCTGGAGCACAGACAAGCTTCTTGTCTTTATCATGCAGAGGAAAGAAGCCTTGAAGGTGAATGTTCTGAAGTCTGTGCAGAAGATCTGGATAATCTGAAAAGAAGTCTCAGAAGTTGGTGCAGAAGGTCTTGAAAATGTTGGGCACATGCTTGGTCGTTATTGCCGTTGCTTTTTCTGTGCTCCAAAAATTATCTTCTTGCAGAACTTCCTTTTTTTCTGTGCTTAAATTTAAACTTGCAACATTGCAACAGCACAGAAACACTTTTTCTGTGTCTCAGTGAATCGTTCAATTCTTCTTGAGCAGGAGGGATTTGGAAATTGCCGTGATAATTATTTGCATAGTTTAAAGTTCACAGTTAGAACCTAATAATGCATACATTTCATATAGCAACATAATTCACTTTTCAAACCAATTCCAGATTCACCTAGGCATTGTACTGAACACCACAGGATTGTGTAATGTTGAACTTTCATCTGTGCATTTTTGTATACCTTGTGTCCCAAACAGCACTCAATAAGTGAATACAGATCTGTTAGTGGAAATGGAGAGGATTTCTATTTTGTGTTGTCTTCTGTGAAGATCTGTCCTTCCTTTTTGTTGCAAAACTTTTCTATTCCTGGGAGTCCTAAGAAATTTACGATCATTCACACTTGTTGATAAGAATGAGGGAGAACAAAACAGTTCCTGTGATTGGGTTGGTCACTGTGTTAATAGACCATGTTGACCGTTATAACAATCTTTAGTAGCGTGATCAAATTTCCACCTGTATTATTGTCAATAGACGGTAGCTAAATTTGACAAGAAAATTAACTTAAATTGACAATTTAAAAATATTTAGCCTTACTTGATACAGGCTAGAGCAGAAGTTAAATTGTTTTTCAAGCGTTGGAGTGTGATAAAGTCCTAGCACCCCTTGTGGCAGTGTTGAAAATGCAACTTGCACTGCACTATTAATTGCATCCTGGTATGTTTTGTAAAATTAAGCATGAAATCGATCAAATTCTGCTTGAATAATCTGCGTTCATGTTTTGGATATGCATGTTTAGTTATTGTGTCCCTATACTAACTCAATCTTGTATTTTGCTTCCCACCAGTTGACCGAAGTGAATTTGAACAACATGCTGTGTCCGGCTGTCTCTGACCCATTTTATGGACCCTGGTATCGAGTGTGGGCAACGGGCCACCAGACGGCCTTGACTTTACTGCACGGCAAGGCTCTGACCATCCTCTCGCAACACACTGCTCCCACATGCCGGGATTTACTGGATATAGCACGTCTACGTCTACGCAACAAGAAGATGGACTAGTGTTTTTATCAGCAGTCTCACATGGACAAAACCTCATGCTCCTGAACCGAAACTTGTCCAGCATCCTAGATAAAAGCGTAACATTAGTACTTAACTTTATTTTCCTATTTGTTGTTGTTTGGTCCTAACCTGGTTTCTCATAGCTGGATCGAAGAATTGTTTTTACACCATAGGAGCAGGGGACAGCAGGATTCAAACAACATCAACCTTGCCTTTTTCTTTTTAGTTTAAATGTTTAGCAAAATGAAGATTCGGTGAACTCCCAACAGACGTAACCTTTCTTCTCATGTTGCCTTCTTTAGTTATGCTCATCGAACAGTGAAATGGGGCCAACTCATTTGCTGAATAGCGGTTGCACAGTTCCTTGCGCCTTGCGTCCTGGAAATGCAGTTTTAAAAGATTGTCTCAAAATTACACTTTGTTATTATTGTTGACCTGTTAAGGAAAGCATAAATGTGGCGGTACTGTATGTCTAAGAGATTTTCCAGGGCATTTCCAATCCTCTGGCAGTATCTTTCTTTAATACCGTTATGTAAATAGTCAGAACTCTACATTCTACGCTGAAGCCATTAGCTGTTGGCTGAAGGTGTCCATTTGATTCCATTAGACTATTTACTGATGATGTTATTCAAGGGAAATGACTGTTGTTTGTAGATAGACCGAATGATCGGTTTAAGGGTAGTTTTTATTTTTAACCAATAGTTCTTTAGCTGTTTCTTACTGGGCCAGTTTAAAAAAAAATCACTTATTTTCCCTTTATTTTACAAACATTTTTTACAGTCTCAATATTTAGCTAAACATAATTATCTATAAATGATTCGATTCAGTGGAAATTTATTTTACAAACTAACTAGATTATTAGAACTTGAGCATGGCTGTTTCAGACTTGCATTAAAGTGTTTACCTTATACTGTACATGAATGACTGAGTGTTTACCTTATACATGAAAACGATGTACAAAAAAGTCCAATGTGTAGCCAAATGAGAAGGAAAAACAAGTTCCATTAGGAGGTTTTGGTCCCAAAAACTGCTCAGCACTTGAAGTGTATTCCATCATTTCCATGTCAAAGATCCAAACATAAAATCGAAGCAGTTTGTGGCTGTTGAGCTAATGTAAGAAATCCAGTGCAGTCTAGTGAATTATGGGAACACTCTCATTCCAATGTATGCAACTTGACTGAAAGGGAAACCTTAGTTCTGATCTCAATTTTGTACATATGTTTTTATGAAATATGTTCTATATTAAAGGTCTTCTCCAACGTGTAGCATCCATGAGGATTGTCTTGGTTTCATGTCTGTTCATCAAATCAGTTATTCTGTGAAGCATGAAGACACCCAATGCTTGTTCTTTCAGATTTTTTTTTATTGGATAAATGATTTAAAAGGTAATAACAATAATGCTTTAAAACTACATTATCATTGCCACAGCCATAGCTCACATACCCACATCTAACCCATCTATTTTCCACCCTCCCCCAACACATTTTTTTTTTGTTGATTTTGTAATTTTTGTCTTTTTTTTTGGAGCCATACTACCATATTCATAATAAATGCCCATTTCAAGTCTCATCACTCTAACAGCAATTCAATGGGGTAAAGGATCTAGTTCTACAGGAGAAATTTTTTTTTTCTTTGTTTCTTTTTTTTTTTTTTTTACCAAGTCTTTACTTCAAAAATGTCAAGTTCATAAAGCAAGAAAATCCAAACTCAAACCAGAAATAAACCAGTGGTGGGCATAGAGGGCTACACCAGGCAACCCCAGTGCCCGGAATGACAACACTGCAAGATGTCAATCATCGAAGGGCACGTTCAAAACTCATCTTCTCAAAGTTCCAGAACATAGAAAACCACTAAAATAATTAGAAACTAGGTCCAAAATATTTTTTTGAAAAGAATTAACTTGATGTACAAAAACAGTCGTTGTTTACTTTTTTAACTTTTTTTTTTTTTTACAAAAAAAGTTTTCAAACAAGTTTATTGTAGTTCTTACATTTATTTGTATCATCATTATTATTATTATTATTATATATAGTAGTGCCCCCCCATCCCCCTATCCCCATATCTACCAGTGCGATTGTATGCCAGTGCAGCTACTGGGTCCAGAGTAAAGAAAAAAGGCTTCTTTTTTTTTCTCCTTTTAAATGGCATTTAAAAATAAGGATTAGCTCATCTTTTGTATAAAGTATAACTGCTGGTCTTAGGGAAAAAAAAACACATTAAGAAACCCATAAATCTAAGAGGCACGCTATGGGGTTTTCTTTCTTTACAAAAATAGATAATAATAACAATGATGAAAACAAAATAAAAAAGTGCAACCTAGTATTACGGTCGTAGACACCGTGCAAGGTTTCAAAAACAGCTACAATGAAAATTCATTGAACTTAGGTAGCTAAAAACCTAAAACAATATTAGAAATTGTACAAAAGAAAAAAGTAAATACACAAAAACAAAAAGACATTTCTCTTGCAGGGAAGGTTTTTGGAAGGACAAGAAGGCAGGTCTGTAGAGCAGCATTTGGACATGGCTGGAGGCATCTTTGGTTCGGTTGAACACACAAAGGTAACATGAGCCTAACTTCCAAATGACTATGATTTTAACAGTAAACGTAAAGCTCGTATGAAGGTGTTACAACCCAACATTTATGCCTAAAATGAGCATTAGCTATACTTACCAAACACTAGTCCCAGTTGTGTTAAAAGTTACAGAAAATGAAGGGGAGTGTAATGAGAATGAAAAAAAAAAAAAGGGCCATGAAAAGCACATTTTTAACTCATCTTTGAGCAATATAACTGTAGGATAGGTGCTGAGAGTTTCTACAGTGTTCAAATGTGCCAGAGATTGCTAAAGTTATGTCCCCAAAGTGCATGTTCAAACTACACTGCAAGCAGAGCTTAAAGTATTTTGTGATTCCTAGTCGTTTCACAATTAGATCAATTTTTCAAAACCTTGCTTAAAACTTAATGTATAGACATATACATATAGTTCTATGAAAGAAACAAATGTCTTTCATCACCACAACAAAATGAACCAATGATATTTGAACAAACATTGTTAGCAAAGTAAACAGCACATTGACCATCATCACTTTGGCCATATTTCGGCAACAGCGTTCAGCCAGTTAATCCAGCCGCAGTTCAAAATGGCAATGTAAATGAATGCGAACATCGACGGATACAGAGAGTGAATTTCCAGGGTAATTGTGTATTGCGTAAATGTGCACATCTATAACAGATGATATAAGCATATGCCCGAATCCCCCAGGCCATGAGGGAAAGATGGGGTTAGACTCGTCACTACTTGTCCTTTCAAACCTGCAGGAGATTTTGTTACACTGGTAGGAAAAAAACACCTGTAAAACAGATCTGCATATTTTGAGGATAATAAAAAGTCTGATATGATCAATGAGTCCGCATGACCAGTCACATTTGCTGCGACCACCCCCAACATGAGGTCCAATAGCACCATTTTATATAGTCTGTTTTCTCATATCTATATAGCAGTGAAACAAGCATGCCATGTTTAACAGGAGGCCTCCAATTCATGCAACAAATGCATTGCAAATTTGTATACATCAAATTTTCTCAAATGCAAAGACTTGGTTTTGCAGCAGCAGCAAAAAAAAAAAAAGTTCAGTTCAGTTTGTGCTGTTTTAATGGACCAAAAATGAGGCCTGGATTGTACAACTATAAAACAATAACTGGGTTCAAAACTGAGGCAGTAAAGTAGAGATATTTAAAGGGTTTTTAAAGACTGAGACAGTGAGACACCACAAATGTGTCTTATTGGTAGGTAGGATTTAGATAAGCAAATTATTATTATTATTTTTAAACGGTCATAACTGGGCAGTGGAGGGCCTCAATGAAAAAAGAAAAAAGGTAATAAACAATTGACGGTTTGGCAAACAGACATCTTTGCTCAAAAAACTTCACGCACAATTATTGAAGTCACTGGTCAAAACCTTCCCGTTGTGATGCTGGCCAAAATAACCCGTCTTACGCTAGTTGAGCAATCTGGGCAACATTTGCTGGTCCATGTCTTAACCATTTTTAAGGCAACACAACTGAAATCAGGTTGTTTTGTTTTTTTGTTTTGTTTTGTTTTTTTAGGTTATAGTGAACTGAATAATGACTGTGGATGGAACCCCAAAAGCCCTTAACATTTTGCATATGAAAACAAATGACAGGAAATAGTTTTGCGATTTTCAAAAGAACCTCACCCATTTTTCCTTTCAGAGTCAATCTAAAAACTGAAACCTCGAAAAGCTAATTCACTGCATCTACACATAAGATGACACGTGATTAAAAAAAAGAAACACTTAGACATGGTCATTTTAGAATAGACTTAACATTGTCAGTGACACAAATTGTCTGAGAAAACTATGGAGACAGTTATAACCATTGTATATAAATAAATTTCCTGGTGTGAAGTGGCAGATCCGACAACATTAATCAAGCAAACTTCAGTTCAAGATATCGAGTGAATTAAAAAGCCACAATAGCAACTGTATCTACTCAATGATCTTCTCAATTACAGCAACTGTAAATATAGAGGCTTTTGTATGGAGATGCAAACCATTGTTGCTATGCGAGACAGAAATGATCATATTTATCCATAAGACCAGATCATTGAAAACAAAACAAAAAAGAGCTTTCTGAAGCATTTCCCATGCCAGGAGAAAATGAATTTAAAATAGCCATTTAGAGCAACCACCCTGCCAGAGCCTGCATTAAAAAAATAAAAAAAGTATGGCTTTTTTTAGCTTGTCCCTGTCATTTGACCTTGGTCTCTCAGAAGGTTTTCCTCTCTGTGTGACAAAATAGGAGCAAAACAAAAATTCAGACAGCTTTTTGGCCATGAGGTCAGTTGTGAGCCCAGTTGACCTTAACTCACTTTAGTCTCTGACTCATTAATTTACTCCCTTATTCTGAATACAGACTTATACTTGCGATCTCACGAACAACACTAATACTAGCCCAAACACTAATACAAAACGTCAACACGAGAAATTAAATAAGAGATGGATTACTTACAGATTAATATGCTTTTTTCCCTAAGAGTAGCAAATCTACACACAAAAAAGGGCTAACTGACTGTTCGACAAACTTAATTCAATTCAGCACCAATAATGCTAAGAGCAACAGGTTATGGTAAATATTCTGGTATCCCCAACAGCAAATTTAATATAGTGGTTTCAATTATCTAATGAGTTTGATTCAACAGGAAAAAAAAACGAACAAGACTTTTAACTAGTTCTTCGTTGCCTAACTCAGCCACACTACAACCCACAACAAAATTGACAAAAAAGGAAAACAGAAAATCACCGCTCATAAAGGAAAGTTAGAGGAATAACACAGAGAGGAAATTACATCCCTTAAACCCTGTGGTTGCCTCCGCGGGGGTGGGGGGTTGGGGGGGTTCGCCAAATAAAGCAAGTCATTAAAGCTTAGCATAGATCAAATCTGAGCAAAATTATACTATCTTCAAAACTAGCCCATCATTTAATATGACTTATTTCCATCCACAGACTAAGAAACCTGATTAGGAAATTTGTTGAAACAACAAAAAAATTTAGTACTTGTTTATTTGTAAAAAAAAAAAGAAAAACAAAAAGGAAGGGGTCGATATATA
This sequence comes from Leuciscus leuciscus, assembly GCF_965113295.1. Taxonomy (NCBI): domain Eukaryota; kingdom Metazoa; phylum Chordata; class Actinopteri; order Cypriniformes; family Leuciscidae; genus Leuciscus; species Leuciscus leuciscus. Next base: position 11,110,668 of record NC_138740.1, read on the forward strand.
TGCTGCAAAAACTAAATTAATACAAATAATAAAAATGACAAAATGAATTTTTCGCTTTATAATCACCTATTTCTTATTTGCACCCGCTGCCATGCCTCCATCTGACTGTGGACATGGCAACGGAAACTATCATCATAAAATGGTACAGTAGTACAGATAGCTAGACCACGAGGAGGCGGGCTCTCCGGGGAAGATGTCCGCAGAGAGGTCCAGTGACTGGTCATGCGGCTCGCTGTCAGGAATAATGGTTGTATGGAGGGAGAGGGTGCCCGATGCCATTCTGGTAGTGATGATGCTGGCGATGGGCGATGTATTCTGCGTAGCTCATTGTCATCTTTTCACTACGGTACCTAAAACAATGGTGAAAAAGGGGTAAGCATAAGAACCGTGGAAGACTGTCAAAATACTGTTCACAACACAGGCCTGTAGATGACTGTAAAAATGACGTAATCAATCACCTTCATGTTTCAAACATTAAACTTTCCTCTGTGGAACACAAAAGGAGAAATTTCAAATTGTTCTCCAAGGTTCTCTTTTCCATGAAATAAAACTGAATGAGAACAAGTCAAGCACCAAAACAAAAAAATACTAAATGAGAATTTTACCAATAAAATTATTTTATTAAAACACATTATTAAAAAACAAAATCACACAGATTTCTGCATTTAATCACACCAAACATTACAATTTGTAATTACAATAAATCTCCAAATTAAACTAGAAACAAAGACAATTGTTGATATTTAAAAATATTTGTTTAGTGGCATTTTTACTACGGACTATGAATGAAGGCCATTATCACAGATACCAATCACTCATGCGTCTATTAAATTAATTTTGTTTTTCAATTTGTGGGTGTAAATATAGCCATTCAACATTACAGTATAATTGAAAGCCGGTCCTAAACTGCAAATTATGAGATTTTTTCAATTTATAATTCATTAACCATTACAGAACATTTCAGATTTAAAAACTTAACTTAAAACAATACTTACAAACCCATAATAAATATAGCCGCATGTATGCATGCATGTATGCATGCATGTACAGTATGTATGCATGCATGCATATAGATATAGTAAGGACATTCTAAGTTAGGACATTGTGTTTGGCAGAAATAAATCAATTTGTGCAAATGGGCAAGCTAGTGAAATTGCACATGCCTTTAAATTTTTCTTGTTATAAATTGTTAAACAGCCATCACAAATTAAAATATATATGCCTATTGGGCTTAAAACCAGTCTAATGAATAATTGAACAAATGTAATTTTCAGTCTATTTCACCTTTAATCTTAGATTCAATTGGCATAAGAGAAAAAGGACGATAGGAAGACATTTGCAGCTCATCTCGCCCAGGTTTTGGAATGAATACTATACTCTGTATATTGTTGGTGGAAATTGACTATGTGCTGTTGCACTTTTAATCAAGCGCTGGATCATTGGTACAGGATCATTGGTAAAAGATTATTGCTGATTTTTTTATAGAATTCGGCACTAAAGCCATCAGGGCCCACAGATTTGCAATTAGGCAACTGTGAAATTACTTTTTTACTTTCATTTCCTTTCTCCAGTGTAATTTCTACATCCAAATTTATTCTTCTGTGCTAAGAATGGGGAGGTCTAAATCAGAAAATAATGATTCTATTGCCTCTTGGTTTGTTTCACACTTTCATTCATAGACTTCTCTATAGAAGTCTGCAAAGCAACAGTTAATTTCCTTTACTGAAAATTTGATGATTTTAGATAAAAACCTATCAGCCAATGCCGATATTTTTAAAATGCCAATATCGGGCGATATATATCGGTCAACCACTAGTGGAAATATTAGCGAGTGATTCATTCAACTGATAAAGTATATGAAAGGACATCAAACTTCTGTCAAAGGAGCCACTCAATTTCACTATTGCTTCAATAATGTCGGCACCATTGCTTCTATGCTAGCTTGATTAGCATTAGCCAGCAGCTCCTCTGGAACATTTTCTGGCATTATTCAGGAGAGTCAGAGTCAGTAACTTTTGTTTGTTATTTTATCTACAGTTCCTTTAGATCTAGAATTCTGAAGTGAAATAAGAGTGAGAGAGAGTGAACTACAGTAGTCAACATTTGAACTGGATCAAAACCTTTCAAAGTTATACATGAATTTTGAACAATACCCGTTCTTATCTTAGGACCAAACGTCTTGTCATGTTTCCTAATGTAGTTACACACATACACAGCTCAAGTGGGTACTGCGAGTCATCTTGAGGTAATAAAATATCAAATTAATATTTTGTGTTCAATTATTTGCATGTGGCAAATAGCCACATTAATGTTGAGACTGTCCTCTATCTGTGCGTCAAATTTCATAATTTTCCCGCAAATGGTTCTATGGGCTGCCATAGACTCAAGAATGGATAAGAATAAGACATTAAACTGAGGTCCTGACTCTTAGTGGTCATTAAAATTCCCTTGTCCCTTCTCATAAAAGAGTAGGAGTTTAACCCCAGTGTCCAGGCCAAATTCACTCCATTGGCCCTGGCTCAATCATGGCTTCTAAATAATCCCCATATACTCAATTGGCTCCATCACTCTCTCTCCTCTCCACCTAGAGCTGGTGTGTGGTGAGCGTATTGGCACCGTTGTACTGTGGCTGCTGTCGCATCATCCAAGTGGATGCTGCACACTTGAGGTGGTTGAGATGATCTCGTTCTACGTTCTAAGATATTAAAGGTTGTATCAGCGATTTCAGGCCCAAACATAAATCATCGCATTCATCTAATCTTTCCTAACGATCCGCTAGCTGCCCGCCCCATAAGCAGGCCGTCAAAAAAAACGCGTCTCTGTAGGCAGCCTAGGCTCTGAAATCTGCACACAAAAACAATTGGTTCCACCAACCACTCAAAACCAAAATAAATAGTGTTCCAACCAATCACCGACAGGGGGTGGGTGTTGTGAGGTTTTGCGCTCATGCACAGCTGCACGCGAAGTCGGAGTCACGAAGCCAAACCTTCTCCATTCGGTGGATACTGTTGCTTCTGGTTTGTGTATTTTAATATACAGACAAATCTACAAAATATGTTGTCACCCAAAAACTGGAGTCTTTTTTTGTCATGTCTGTATGTGAATTTCCCTCATCTAAAATATAAAACATGTTTATAGACTGATATTTTTCTGATGTTCTACATCAGAGTTGTTGTTTAGGAATATATAAACAGATGGTTCAATATACTGGTAATAAATATTCTATGAGAATTAAAATTTCATGTTTTGACTGCTGATGTCACGTCCATAACACTGGAATTGCTCTTATACTTCGGTAAATCAAGCCGTCAACTTTACTTTGTTCCCCACAGTAGCACGAAAATTACCTGTTATTTAAACTGTGATTAAATTTCAGCAGAAAGCAAGCAAAGAAAGCGTCTAGGTTACGACTGTAACCTCTGTTCCTGAGAACAGGGATGACTTTATGGGGAATGTATTCCACGTGAACCAGTGTCTGAAAAGCCATCCAATTACGGTAATCGAAATTGGGAGGCTTAGGAATAGCCTGCTACCTATGCTGCTATTTATTCTATCCTTAACATTCACTAGCATTATCGCCTAATGCAAAGGTAGGCCTAGGCTACACGACTGTAGACCAGGACCAGTACCAGGGAAAAACTAGACCTTACAGTGATAAACTCAGATACTGGGGGACTCGAGACGAAAATGCATCTAGCAGATCGCCTCCAACAAACTCCTAGTACACATGCCAAAGCCAGATATTAAGGCAGCCCCCGTGGGGATGGCACTTGAATATCACATGTCTGAAGTTCAAAGCTATAGTCTCTTAACAACTCTCAGAAGTGAGAGGAGACCTGCTATACAAATACAAGGTGGCTATCCATGTGGCCCGAAGAGGGCCAATGCTTGGTTGGTCTATTAGGAGCTTTATACAAAGTGGTGGCCTCAGAAGAAAAGCCCCCAAATGGGAGGAAGCCATCTCACGCCGAACAGAATCTGTTTGAAGCTCCCGTTCATTGTGGCCTTACTAGAGATTTCTCTATGAGATGAAGCCAACCTGTACACCACTGGGTGACCAAGATTGGCACCACCTACTACATAAACCTGACGACTCTAACACAAGAGGAGGCCTATGACAAGGTATGCAATCCTACCTATAAAAAAGGGAACTTCAGGGCCCTAATTCCTATTTTTACATATCCTATCAAACATACCCCTTAATACTTTCTAAACAGGGAACAGAGGTCTAAAGTTTAACAACCTTATAATAAAGACCTACCTAAACTTTATTCTCAGAATTAAGGCCTACCACCCAAAAGCTAGAAAGGGTGCGTTCACTACCGAGCCAGATTCCGTTTTAATGGGAAAATATCATCATCGGTCCAGGCCTCAAGCCTGATATAAGCGCCGCCTGAGGTAAAGAAAATTGAGGGTGAAGAAGAAGAGAGAAGAGGGTGGTAGTTATTCACCCTCAGAGGAAAGGGATCCTTCACTGACGCTGGAGCACCTGTGCTGGATCACTTCCCTCAGATCCCTCTTCTTCCATGAGTCGCACCTCCTCTGCGACCTACTCCTTGGAGGAGGGGCGTGAGAGGCGACGCTGAACCTCTGGCCCTGTCTCCGATCCTCAAACCGGGATGGACCAGGACCGCAGTGCATGATTTAAATACAGCTGAGCGTGCCTTCGCCTCTCTGTACTTTTCCATCACCGTCCCAACGGAGGCGCCAAAAAGTTCAGATGGCAAAACCGGGGCATCGCGGAGAAAACCCTTTTCTTTCTCCCCGATGTCAGCCAGGTTCAGCCACAGATGTCTCTCCATGGCCACCATCGACTTTCCAATCGAGGAAGCGGTTTGTCTGGTGGTCCCAAGAGCCAGATCTGTGGTGCGGCGCAGTTCATCCACCAGTTCGGAGAGACCCTGACCCTGATCCAAATCCTTCAGCAGGTCGGCTTGGTATGCCTGTAACAAACATCGTGTGTAAAGCAGCCCCAGCCTGACCTGCTGCCGCGTATGCCCTGCCATTCAAGTGAGATATCATCTTGAGTGGTTTGGAAGGCAGGGCCGGCGCTTTCAGTGCTGATCCCTCTCCAACAGCGAGATAGTCTGAGAACGTCTAGTCGATTGGGGGCATTGACACATACCCATGTTCACACATTCACACTTTGATACCAACCTTTCATTTGAAAGTCACGTGTCTAGTATCTGTAAAACCGCATTTTTCCATCTTAAAAATATATCTAAATTACGTCATATACTCTCATTGACAAATGCGGAACAATTAGTCCATGCGTTCATGACATCAAGGCTAGATTATTGTAATGCTATTATGGATGGTTGCCCTGCACGCTTAATAAACAAATTACAGCTGGTCCAAAATGCAGCAGCTAGAGTTCTTACCAGAACCAGGAAGTATGACCATATTAGCCCAGTTCTGTCAACACTGCACTGGCTCCCTATTAAACATTGTATACATTTTTAAATGTTGCTGATTACTTACAGAGCACTAAATGGTTTAGCTCCGCAGTACTTGAGCGTGCTCTTAACGCATTATAGTCCTTCACGTCTATTGCGATCTAAAAATTCCGGCCAGTTGATAATACCTAAAATATCACAATCAACTGCTGGCGGTAGATCCTTTTCCTATTTAGTAACAAAACTTTGGAACAGTCTTCCTAACATTGTCCGGAAAGCAGACACACTCTGTCAGTTCAAAGCTAGACTAAAAACACATCTCTTTGACCTAGCATACACAACACATTATAAACTTTTATAATTCAATGTTAGGCTGCATAGATTAGGTCAGCCGGAACCGGGAACACTTCCCATAAATCCTGATGTACTCGTTACATCATAAGAATGGTGTCTATGCTAATATTAGTCTCTCTGTTTATCCTGAGGTTTACCGCAGTCCGCCGGATCCAGGCTGTATCCAGATCTGATGAAGGACCTGCGCCTGGACGCGACGACAGCGCAGTCCTTAAATGTCAACTAGTATCTCCCCTGTGAAGGCATCTCTCCCCTCCCTTTACCTCTCTACAGATAAAGCGTTGTCAGGATAATTCCAGTTCGCGTGGCTACGCGGAAGCGATAAGAATTCTGTATTATAAATGTTAAGGCCAGACAAGTAGTATGTTGAGGGTTGATTTGTAGGGAAGAACTACACGCCTGCGCACAAATATTCAAACGGGCATTCCTATAGACTGAACTTGTAATGTGCACGCCATCGGCGTTCTCACTGGTTTGCGTTTTTGAAGTTTGCGCAGAAAGAACTTCAGAGTTTTCTGTTAAAACAGTGTTGTGTTAGCGGCCCCTAAGTTCATTAACTAATGATCGTTGCGACAGAAGTGAATCAAACTAACTTTAGCTGGACTAACTTTTTTCTACAGCTGCTATAAAGCCAAAACAATCTATGTTACTTTAATTTCCTATTATCAATGTAAAGCTGCTTTGGAACAATCTACATTGTTAAAAGCACTATATAAATGAAGATGACTTGACATTCCCTCAATATCAGCATAGTTGCTGTTGGCGATGGATGCGTGCAAAATATGGGTTCTTCCACTGCCTTCTTGATCTCAGTATGCAGATCAGGAAGGAATGGAAGGCTCACAGAAGCTGGGGAATTATGGCCAGAAAGGAACCATGCGCAGAAACGCACTCAACAACACCCAAGAGCTCATCATACGCGGGGCAGGGAGGCTGTGAGGGTTCACGTAGTACCTCCTTCATTCTCATCAGACATCATCTGCTCTCTTGGGCTGGGTGCCAGCAGAGCACTTGCTGCTGGATCAGAGGATGTAAGAGATAACACATCCTCTTCCAGCAACTCACCCTCGCAAGCTTATGACGGTCTTGAGAGAGAAACACCTCTTTCAAACTCATCAGCGAGCTCCATCTGAGAACCCCATGATCCGAGTCTCACATCGTCGAACCACGGGGCCCAGATGCCTATCCCTCTTCCTTCGAGAAGAGGGCCAGACGAGAGCGGAGTTTTCTTAGCGGAAAACTCTCACATTCTGCACAATCAAGTCTTTCAAGAACTGATTGTGCGTGCTCTTCGCCCAAACAGTAAATGCACAAGGTGTGCGTGTTTCATCTGGTGTCAGATACCTGAGACACAGATCCACACACTTCTTGAAACGCTTATCACTTGCCATAATTGTTTCTTACCTTTTTCAGGTGATATCAAATCGGACAAAACAGTCCCTGAAGACAAAAAAGGAAGACATGTTGTTCTCTAGGCGCCCCTTTTATACTTCCAGGTCGCACTAGTAGTGACGTCATAGGCTGTCTCCGGTCAATTTCAATTGCCGTGATTGGATAGCTTTTCAGACAACTGTTCACGTGGAAGGCGTTCCCCATGGCGTCATCCACCCAGTGGGAGTTCCCTTTCGAAAGGGAACTCCCTTTGTATTTACAGGAGCTGTCAAGTTTATCAGTGAATGATTCCGCACCATCACCAAAACTCCTGTTATAATCGACAGTGTCCAAACTGCACAATGAATATCTTATTTAAATAGTATTTGCACTTTGTTAGTTATTATGAAAGTATTTGTTAGAGTGCAGAAGTCGAGTTGGCTACAATGCTCAGCAGTGCAATAGGAGTAGATCATTTAGATCGTTTACTGCTATAGCCAACATTATTCACGATTAGTTACACGTAATATTTATAAGCAAAGACATTACTATCATAGCCCAATTATAGCATTGAAGTCTTCAAAGAGACACGCTTCTTTAACCCCTTAACCAGCAAGGACACAAGCTGAAAATGACATACCCAAAATGAAATGGCTGCATTTCATGAACCCTTCAGTCTACAGGCATAATCCTGGTCTCATTTGAAACCACACTTGACAATTTAAGAGAACCTCAAATTGAATGAAAAGTGACAAAAATTTCTTTGTATGATATACTTTAAAGGGATAGTTCAGCCAAAAAAAATGTAATTCTTTCATTAATTACTCACCCTCAAGTCGTTTCAAACTCGTAAGACTTTCGTTCATCTTCGGAACACAAATGAAGATCTTTTTATGAAATCTGAGAGCTCCAAATCCTTCCATAGACAGCTACACAACTGACACTTTGACGCTAAAAGTTCATTAAGTAAAACTAAATCCATATGAACTGAGCAGTCCAAATTTTCTGAAGAGACTCATTGCTTTTATATGATGATCAGATTGAATTTACACTTTTATTCACATATAAACATTGATCAGCTAACATAAACAGAAGCACAACCAAACCTGCTTGACGCAAAAAACAAACCTCTTTCGGAAGCTCAAACGTGCTGCGTAACATGACAATGAACATCATTGGTTCTCGCATGTCAAGCGAACATGCTTGAGCTTCTGTTTAACACAACTGATGTGTGAGTTGATGAATGTAAATAAGTTAATAAAATCCTAAATTCAATCTGTTCAATCAATTCAAACTAATCTTCATACTTGATAATGCATTTATGCACTATGCACTTGACAGTGCAACAGCAAAAAATAAATGTTACAATTGTTTAGAGCTTTTATATAATTAACTAGTCAAGGTGCAATACCAAACAGGACCACATGGAGATTCAAAAGAAACGGATCCGTTCAGAATTACTAAACAAGAAAATACAAATGAAAAATAAAAACCTTCTAAATCTGCTGCGTATGACATCCTGTGAAAAATGCCCTTAAGAGACTAGTACCGTTGGGCACAAGAACTAAAATATTATAGCCTTGTATTGTATAGTGATAAAAAATTGTTTAGAAAAGGTAATTCTCTCACCTGGTCAATTTAATAGTCTTCCTGAAGTCATTTGTGATGGGAGCTTTGTAACCTCCCTTTCGAAGTAAGGAATCTATGGTCTGAATGTGGTCCCATCCTATGGAGAGAGAACAAATTCAATCCTGTTTTTTTTTTTCATACTGATTGAGTGTTACCTTTTGGCCTATTCCTCATCTTGTTTCTGCTGTTATATTGTAACTGAATGCAGATAAAACTCAGGCAAGTGTACTTTTTTCTCACCTTGCTCCTTCGCAACCTCTGGCAGGTAGGTGGCGGTGCGTTTTGATCCTTTTTCATTAAAAAATTCTATCCTAATGCCGTGAACACCCACCTAAGAAATAAACACATTTTGAAAAATCTTTTTTCGATTTGATCTCCATGTAACTGATAAATACTGTCACTTTGGTTCTGACAATGACATGAAAATTGTAAGTTAGCTTTTGGAGAGGGGACCAATTTAATCAATAAGGATATACATTTTCAGAAATAATTATAAGACAACGATGAGTCATCAATGATGTAAGAAAATGTTTAAGTTGACAAAAACATGAGACGCATACAAATGTAGATCATTATGTTTCCTCCTCACTTAAAAAAAATCTGTTTCTTCAAAAGGACTTTCACAAAACTGCACACCTGAAGTGTTTATTCAAATCCCTAACCCTAGGTATGAGCAATAGTGATGCTTGCATTATCAAACACCACTGATGAGAGATTACTAAAGCAGCTGCTACACTTTACTTCTAGTGGACTATTTTGCCTCTGGGTTTGTGATGTGTAAACACAGTCCAGCTCCGAACTGGGTCACTGTTGACAAAAGGTACAAATGCATATGTAATGGCAGCAGAACTACATAACACGAAGACTTTGGTTCTAATTTCCAGGATCTGAACAAAATATGTTTTTGTGAACAGAAGGGAAAAGAATGTAAAAATGATGTGGCAAGAGGATAGTGACTGGTACCTGCATGACACATTCAATCATACTGTCATGCTATTTTAGTTTTTTCAAAGAAAGGCAAGTGTGAGCGGAGAAACAAAACAAACATTATTATTCAAAGAGGTGATTATAGGTTTATTTTACTTTAATATTTTATACAGGTTTGAAGTTGTTACTATTCAGACAAGATATGTTTTCTAAACGTCTGAGTGACAGTTATAAACCTTTTAGAAACAATTATAAAAAGGTTTTAGTTTTTTTCGATCTCAGTATTCATCACTAATGGCGCTTTTCCACTGCATGGTACGGTACGGCTCGGTTCGGTACGGCACGCTTTGGCGCTTTTCCACTGCATGGTACGGTACGGCTCGGTTCGGTACGGCTCACTTATGGCGCATTTCCACTGCATGGTACGGTACGGTTCGCTTCGGCTCGCTTTAAATGGTACCACCTCTGTTGAGGTTCCAAGCGTACCGTACCGATACTAAAATGTGACGTGAAAACACTGCAGATCACTGATTGGTCAGACAGAATCATCACTACCAGCGTCATTGTATTTACGACACGAGACACTAAACCCGCTAGATTTAAATAGCCAGTAGACAACAGCCAACGCTGTAGCGCCTGTTTTAAAAGTATTTGCTTAAAAAATAAAAAATAAAATAAAAAAGGAGTATAAACTTCAAAAAAGAAATGGCTGAATCGTGGTCAGTGGACGAGGTGCAGACGTTCCTCTCGTTGGTTGCCGAGGAGTGGATGGGGAAACACGGAATGAAAAATTCGCATTTAATATGACGATGTCATGGCAGTAGAGACGGCAACTATAACCCTCAGCTAACCGAGCTAAAGCGAACCGAACCGTGCCGTACCGAGCCGAGTCGAGTCGTACCACGCAGTGGAAAAGCGAAGCGAGCCGAACCGTTCCGCGCCGAGTCGAACCGTACTGAGCCGAACCGAGCCGTACCATGCAGTGGAAAAGCGCCATAAGGTGGGATTGTCTATTGTCTGGATGCAGCTGTTAACCCTCTGGGGTCTGAGGTGTTTTCTGGGCCCTGGAGGTGTTCTGACATGCTCTGACATTTGTGCTTATTTCTGTTACTTGTGACATTTTCATGGCTAAAGTCTGACACCTGCAAGTTAAGTTTAGGAGTCTTGGTCAGATTACAGTGAGGAAAAACACTGCAAAATTAACAGTTTTTTCCACAAAATTGACATTGTGGCTGTTTTATGTTTTTATTTTTATATTTATTTTTTATATATATCCCCCAACACTGCTAACATTACAGAAAAGACATGCACAATACACGACAATGTCGTCAGTTCTTACCCAGGACTTTCCGTCTAAGGTCACGTATTGTTTGCATGGCGCGAATCATTAAGATTCCACAGTATGCCAGGCTAAGTCGGTGGCATACTGGTTCATTCTAAAGTGAATTCTGTGCTAATTCTGCACAGCCCAGATTCGCTCTCTGATCATGCAATATGTAAGCTGCACTTCAACAAGCTGCAGTGGCTGGACCATTTGTCAAAACTGGAGGCTGAGGGCCGATGGCTTTTTGTGCGCATGTAAGCAGATCTTGAAAGTGTCTCATCTCTGAAGGTGTTGTGAGCTCTACACTGACCTGTAGCACACTCTCAGTGAAATACTAGCTTGAAAAGACTAACCAAAGGTGGACTTTATACCAGTCTTTACTAAGGATCTCAAACGTTTTTTTTAAATAAGTCAACACTAAAATAAAAGACTAACACCGTGTCCTAACCAGACGCGATAAGATTCCAGCGACAAACAATTTGTCTGTCCACACCAGAGGCGACAAGACTGAGATGTGACAAAATCAATAAAAACCCAAAGTCAATAAGAACAGCGTGTGGGCGGGCTCTTGCGGCAAGTGCACGGCACCAGAGCTTAATCTTGACGGCACTCACAAGGAAATGGATAAATATTACACCATTTAAACATTATTAAAAATACATAGTTACTAAAATACTGAGTTACTAAAAGAAACTTTGTCCTAGAATACACTTGTTTGTTCACAGTTAGAACATTCTTGTTTACATTTGTTTAATTTCAAGATCTGAGGTCAATTATCCATTGTTGCTTTTAGGCAACAAAGTTGGGGGCACTAAATGAACATTGAAAAGATACCTTTTATTGCGTCGTGGCGTCAAGCTGGGTCTGGTTAGGACACGGTGTAACAATACTTATTTTTATTAATACAGTAAAGAATGAATAGTACCAGATAAAGACACAAGTTGCTTTTTAGACATTCTCATGCATTTGTGAACATATTTTGAGAATGTACGAGAAAGACTAGAAGGCTAAACATGGCAGTATGACATAATTTGTTTGTAAATTTAATTCCTGTAGATTGTTAAGCTGTCTACCGTTGTACTGTTGAAGGCAAGTCAACCTTTAATACCCCTCACCTTGGGTCTTTTTGGAGCCGAAATAAATTTAATTTGACCTCCATAAGGGATAAATGGGAAAGGTTTTTTTTTTTTTTTTAAACAAAAACCAATCCAGAACAAACACAGACCCAGATTACAGCGCTCTCATTAGCCAGCTGTACATACACGTATATCTACCTCGCAGCTGAAGCTTTAACGCAACTTCCACTGTATATGATGAAATATATTCCAGACGAAATTAGATTGTATTATTTATTAATAATATAACCATATAATTATAGTTATTTTAAGATGAAATATAACTTAACACGATTATAAGGCTGCACAGAGAAAGTGCTTTTTGATATGTGTGGCTTCAGTTGTTCCTACTTTTTTACAAACTTTTTTGGTGAATCATGATTTATTCGTGAAAATGTTTGTACGCAGATTTCAGGCACAAATTTGTGCGTACGCATGCTTAGTGAATAAGACCCAATGTCATTGTTTTCCACAAAAGTATTTCCGGAGGCTTTTTTCTGCATGTGGAGCTGTTTTCAGGGTTAGCATAGAGTCTGGGGATAGTTATACTTAATTTTTGCAGGTTTGGATATAGTTCAGTGTTTGTATTCCCTGTGAGGATAATCTATTTTACTACTACTGCTGCTAGTAGTAGTAGTAGTAGTAGTAGTAGTAGTATGAATGATGAGCACTGGGGCAAAAATCTGCCTCTGTGCCATGTCATTATATTCATACACATTAAATGTAAGGTTGACCAATATGACAATATAATCATATATACCTTCGCGCTCATACAGACGCGGCGAGTATAAACCAGGCTTCACACATTCCACGTAAAGAGAATTGATGTGCTATATTGAAATGCAGGGCTCAAAAATAGAGGCTTTTGCACCGGAGGAACATTTTCATAGTTCCTATAACTGTTGGGAGATGTACCCGCTTTTTGGTATGTTCGCACCGCAGGAACTAGGAACGATTTTAGATATATGAATGCCTAAAGGACTAAACGGACTAAAGTAGCTACTGCAATGTAGGGTTTAACCCAACATAATAGGCCTTTATCACAGTCCACGTGTTGTCAAATCCACCTCTGATTAGTAGCGTAAATGAATTTCCACCTGCATTATCGTCAATGGACGGACACCAGTTTTAAGAAGAAAATTAAACTAATTAAGTTGAACTTAACAATAAACGTCAATATGTAAAACTGTTCATTTAGACTTACCCTACAATGCATGTCATCTTTTATTTTATCGTGTAACATTATCCGAGAGACGAGATTGTCAGCGCCCGTGTTGCCAGTCACGAGATTAACAAGCAGCACAAAACTCAAGTTACTGCCAAGAGGAATAATCTGATTCAATTTAATTTTTAATGTTATTTTGTTTATTTTTGCATTATATTACCACCCATTTTTATATGCTATTCAATCATTGCACTCAAACACAGAGGACATGACTCTTTTACATTCAAATCGGTTATTTTTGTATAATTGTGCACGGGCTGGAAATATAACTTCAATTTGATCTAATTTCTGGCATTGTAAAATAAGTGCATGAAAAAATGTACAAAGTTTTCCCTAAACCAGGGGTCCCCAACCCCCGGGCCGCGCAGAAAGAATATATAACTTAACGTATTTTCCGGACTATAAATCGCTCCGGAGTATAAGTCGCATCAGTCAAAAAATGCATCATGAAGAAGAAAAAACATATATAGCCTAAGTTGCACTGGACTATAAGTCGCATTTATTTAGAATTTTTTTTCATACAAAAAAAAAACAATGTTACAGACGGGACAGTTCTCCCTTACGGACGTGAGCGGCACTAAAAGACTGCTTTAAAACTTTCACAGAGACCTCAAACAGAAAGCACAAAGCCTGTCTTTAAATGTAATTTCGTTTTGTATTAATTGTATCTTAATTTTAATCAATGTTTCATCAACCATTTGCCTGGATTTAATAAATAATAAGTAAATATATTAGAAAATAGATAATTACGACACGGAGGCGCCGGCGCGTGAACTGGAGCTCGTCTCATAAATTAACCGAAACTCAGTGATAAGGTAGCCTACTTGCCTCACAGACCTGAGACATACATAGAAAGTTTGAAATGTCTACTTTTAAACAGAACAATTCAAAACGAAAGAAAACTGACTGTTCTCTGCTTATGTAATTCGTATGAAATGTGCATTTCTCTCTGGCGCGTTCACTACTGCGAAGATCGCGAGTCAGCATCGTCAACTTCATCTTTGCAGCCGACACTGACACAGAAAACACTTGTTTATTAGTAAACAATTAAAATGTCTCCTGCTATATTTTACATATTCATAATCATTCATTTTGCCGGTTCTTTGCAACAGCTTTTAGGTGCTTTATTGGCAGCGCCACCCTTACATGTTACATGAACGCATCAGCACCGAAAACATGGAGATTTTTTTCTTTTGGGGGGCATTTTGTTTGTGTTCAGGCTTTCTCAGTTGTCTTTAGGCGCGATGTTACGAGGATGCTGCTAATAAAGTTGCGAGTAGGCCTACACATTGGATTCACGTTTATTATTATTATTATTATTATTATATTTAAAAGATACCCCAGTTTTTATGCCGGTCGTATCATTTTATTTTGTTGTATTTATCCGCCACACCTTAAAGGCCGGTCCGTGAAAATATTGTCTGATATTAAACCGGTCCGTGACGCAAAAAAAGGTTGGGGACCACTGCCCTAAACCTTTAATTTAATCCCCCAAAATACTTTAGTCGTAATTAAAAAATTGTTTTAGTTTTGTCTAATTCTAATGCTCTTTAGTGTGATATGTTGTTTGTATTGTGTTCTTGCAGATCTGTAAAGGTAAACAGACACATACAGTATGGCTGCAATATGACACCTTTTTTTCTTTGTTTCACAATACTCAATGATAAACTGATCCACTGATGGTAAACAGAGGTTGGTTTCTTTAGAAGTATCTGTGCTGAATTCTACATAAATAAATCACAACAATCCTGTGCTATGGGCACAGCCATTGATACAGGCTACGGAGGACTTTTTTTTTTTTTACGTTATTATTTAAAGCTTCTGCTTTTTGAACGAGGAAATGTGATAAAGGCATATAAGGAACTACCAGTGACATAAGTGTATACTGATTGGACAAATACATGTGAAACATTGGCACCCGCCATTTTTAAAATCCGTGTAAACAGTTTATAGCCTATATAGCAAACAGCGATAAAACATTTATGACTAAAATAAAACCTGTGGTAAACATAACTTGATACTTTGATGTTTTGTTCTACAACAAACTGCACATACCCATTAAAATAATCCCCAAAAATTATTTTGAAGCAGTTATATTTATTTTTGCAAACATACGTTTATAATAAGTAACTAGATAAGATGGTATGGGGTGTGAGTGTGTACAGTTTTAGCTGTAGAACGTAGGGCTGTGCGATATATCGAGTTTGTACGATATATCGATTTTTTTTTTTAACCCTCTGAGGTCGGAAAACGCGCCCCCGCGTTTTGCTGGATTTTCTTCACATTGTAGTACAATAAACTTAAATTACTCCGTCATTTATGGTTATACAGAAAAAAGAAATATAAAAAAAGAATCTGTGATATTTCTACTTTTGTATGTGTCCACTTACAATCAAATCAAAACATTGTGCTTTTGTAAAATAAAGAAAATAAACAGGGTGTGCGTTCTGCCTCTCCGTCGCGGTGAACTTTTTTTTCTTGAGCACGTCTATAAACTGAAACAAAACTCAGCGAATCCTTCTCACACATTTATGAGCCATACACCTTTATACACATTTAAGTGTGTACTTTTAAATGATCGGATTCAAACTGAAAACAAATATTCTCTGTTTAAGTAATTTGTATAAAACCAACAGGATGTCCAGTATCTCAAACGCTTGCTAATTACTTTTAATTCGGCCACGTCCACTCGCGCAAAAGAGATTCACATGCAAATCTCCACATGGAACGCGAACGCCCTCGTTACCTCAAACACAAAACACCAAAACACTTCACAAGTCTCTGCTTTTCGTCGAGTTTGGAAGACACGTCTGAGCTTACATTGGATTTACCTCAGAAGAAGAAGAACGCGTTTTGAAGACAAGAAAGATGTAAGGTAAGAAATTCTTATTAGTTTATGGTATTGTTGCATAAACTTCACATTGCAGTTGAACTGTTGCTAGATATATGGTGATTATTATACTATTTAGACCCGTGTTTACTGTTAAATACTGTTTGTGGATATCTGCTCAAACATAGATATGTATAACCATAATGTTTAATATTTTGGAGCGCGATGGCGTTTGAATGTATCATATTTTGGAGCGCGCTGTGGGTTTGAGTATCATATTTTGGAGCGCGCTGTGGGTTTGAATGTATCATATTTTGGAGAGCGATTGCGTTTGAAAGGAAAAATGCACCAAACATTAGGCTTTATGTTTTTACGATTATCTCATTTCATATCATCATAACGAATGGAAACATTTGAAGTAACACAAGATAATCAATATATTTTTCTCTAGCATTGTTACTGAAATCTTTTGGAAGATTTATAGGCTGCTTTGTAAAATAAAATTATTTTATGCAGTACTGCACATAGCTTATGCCTACAAGGCACAACAAATATGGTGTTCTTTATATTATATATTGTTGGAAACATTTGTGTGTGTGTGTGTGTGTGTGTGTGTGTGTGTGTGTGTGTGTGTGTGTGTGTGTGTGTGTGTGTGTGTGTGTGTGTGTGTGTGTGTGTGTGTGTGTGTGTGTGTGTATTCTGTGAATTTTAAAAAGCAATTTTAACCAGAAAAATCTCAAATGTATTCCCAAAATCGTGCAGGCCTAGTTTCTCTTGATACCAGTATGTTCACTTTTTTCTTTTCTTTCAGGGACCAGATGCAACTGAGTCCTGCTGACTTCAACATTCACATGTGTCTCTGTACATGAACATGGTAAAGTGAAAATCAAACACCTTGGAAATGGTATGTACAATGTTTTTAGGAATGGCACAAAGGTCTCTGTCTTTGGATCATTGTTTTCAATGTGCTCTTTTGTCATTTGTATTTTTGGATTGTGTTGTGTTGTAAATAAATCCAAACAATCTAAAAGCCATTCTTTTTTAAATCTCCTCATTCTTTGTGCAAGGTTGCTCTGAATGACAGGGCCTGATCGCTCCTAATAGGGCAGTTAGGGGAGTGTCTTTGTCTTTCTCAGGTGTTAAAAGCTTACATATTCATGAGATGATCACGCCTCTTCGAATATGGCTTTGTCACACAAAACACGTCTTAGAAATTTTAAATCAATATATTGTCTTATCTGAATGAGCAGTCAGGGTGATTTTCACATAGTTTTGGAGCAAATATTCTAGGCTATGTCATACAATTTTCAAAAGTCTTGTGAAGAAATAATCAGTATGGGTTTCATGGCCTTATTTCAGTGACAATTTTTTTTTGGTATTTTCACAAACCACGCATAAATGTCATTATCTCAAAACTACAAACTTTTACATACATGCTGCTGATATATTATTGTAGCAGAGTTTGTGCTGAATACAGTGTAATTAGACTTTAGCCATGAAAATGTCACTAGTAACAGAAAAAAACACAAATGTCAGAGCATGTCAGACCACCTCCAGGGCCCAGAAAACAGCTCAGACCTCAGAAGGTTAAACGATATGGAATGAAGCAATACCGTTTATATGGATACAGTAGTTTGATATGAGCACATCTGAAAAATAGCGGAGGACGCAGTGTGAGCTGCTGCAGTGAAAGTACATAGTACAATTTGTCCTAAACATGTTATATTAAGGGCTTCAAAATAACTGGTAAGATATAGTTAAGTTTAAAGCAGCTTGCCCTGTCAGATGCTCTGACAGATCTGTTGCTGATTGACAGATAAATACTTACGCTGTTGTGTTTAATGCGTTTGATATGTGGTGCTTTCTTCAGTGCTTAACTTACATTTCACAGGTATATTCTCTATCTGTAAATGTTAGAAAGTCAAACAAATATGTTCATTTCACTGTCAGGAGAGGCAAACTGTCACTTGCCTTCTGCAAGTGAATCTTCGCTAAAATTCAAGCTTCTGTGAATGAGCGCAGCCGCGCGCATGCGCACCAAACAGACGGAGCACAATAGAATAGTAGCACAATAATTCTGACTAAAATATACATATTGCTAAAATATTTGTTGCTGGAGACAATAAATGTGTCATGTGGAATTTTAAACCTACAAGTATATTTTTATGAAAGTGACCATTATAATGGGGTAAACAAATGCAGGCATATATATTTAGTTTGTTCTTTTGTTTTTATTTTAGCCTTTAGTCAATTTAAAAACAAAAGCATTATTTAATTTTTTTGATTGTAATGTTACAATGTTAGAATGTAATGTGATTTTAACCACCTTTTTGCACATCATATATTGCATAGCCTACATTACATTCACTATATTTGTTTCCATATCCTTCAATATCAACATTGTTTGTAGGATATCATTGGGTATGATGTGAAATATTTTTAAAAAATAAATAAATACAGATTTTCTTTATCCAAATTGAAAAACGTAGAAAGTACTGAGATATATATTGTATAGCGCCATTTAACCAAACAATACAGAGATATGATTTTTTTGGCCATATCGTCCAGCCCTAGTAGAACTCTAGTATTGTCAAGTTATGAATACCACAGGCCTGATTTTACTCATAAATATAAAAAAAATCTTCAATCTCAAAGGAACCACTGGCTAATTAGTCTTGTGGGCTCTAATGTCATCCCTGCACCACTCTACACCATATTCATATACAATTTATTTTAAACCATTTGAACCATTTGTAATACAATCACACTATTTAAACTGAGAAGTTTTTACGTTATTAAATAGTAGCTTTGTTTTAAAGGGTTAAGTGTTACTGTCAAAGTAAAGTATAATCGTCGGTTATTGGTTTTAGCCATAACTAGCTGTGAATTATCAGTTACTGGTATTAGGCCTGAAATTTCATTTCAGTAGTGTCATTTATTTTTAAAATGTGTACAGCAATAAACCTTAAGTGAACGAAGTTTTTGTTTTAGTTAATTTTGTGAATAAATGATATACACAGCACGCATGTATTAATAACTGGTAGTAATTGATTCTGTGCTCTTACCTCCCAGTCTAAATAATCCCCAACATCCTCAAAGTTGGTGAGCAGAGACACTGAGCAGAAGAGGCGCTGCAGCTCGTCCCTCGTCATGGGGGGAAAGCGACTGTCTTTAAGGGCACTGTGAAGGGGACATGAAGATGAGATCTAAGACAAAGCACGTCATGGGAGCAGTATGACAACCCCAATAGTATAATTTACATTAAGGTAACATTTTAGATTTCATTTTTATTTGTTTGCTTTATGCCAGGGGTGCTCAATCCTGTTCCTGGAGATCTACCTACCTAGAGTTCAGATCCAACACACCTGACTAATTATCAAGTGCTCCTGAAGATCTCAATTAGCTGGTTCAGCTGTGTTTGATCAGAGTTGGAGCTGAACTTTGCAGGAAGATAGATCTCTAGGAACAGGATTGGGAACCCGTTTTATGCCATGTCAGCATCTAAAGGTGGTCGCACACCGGACGAGAAGCGCAGAGTCGCGTCTAGTCTCGCACACCAGACACTCACATTCTGTTGTCAGTTTGTGGTCAACAATATTGTTGTTTTACAGACATCATGAAATTAAGATTATGCATGTACTGTACGATATGTATTGTAATGTACTATGTACTATGTACCTGGTTCCTCCAGTAGGTGGCAGCACACGACAGTGAATGTAATCACGAAAGGCAAAAGTTACATAATGCTTTCGCACTGAGGTTAGTGTACGAAAAAATATGGCACAGAAAGATTAGAAAGAGCTACATTTATTATATATTTCTTCCTGTATGTTTAGACTTTATTCAAGCTGCAAAATCATGTAAAACTAAATGTATCTTGCAGCACAGGGTAAAACCAGTATGTACAATGATGTTTTGGAACAAAAATAATGTAATTTAAAAGAAAACAATGTTAATGGTGCTCTGGATTTTAAACAGCCTCCTGAATTGTAGCTGGGCGCCGCGGACAGAAGCCAAGTGGAGCCACCAGTGTGCGTACAATCATAGAAAACAATGTGTTGAAATTTTAAACATGGCCGATACGACAAGGCGCTTCTCGTTCAAACACACAACATACATTAGCTTCAGTTTGCATTACATTTGTCATTTGTGTGTGTGTGCATGCGCGTGCGTGCGTGTGTATAAAGACTACCACTGAAAGTTTTCTCTTATGCCTATGTTAGTTTTTAATTCCAAAACAGTCCAAATCACAAATGTGGCAAATAGTGACAGATCTCTCTCTTAATACGGCAAAAATGGCTTTATTCACCACATCGCGTCTGAACGCATCTGGAGTTGGAGTTTAGAATCAATAATGCTATTACAAGAAAGACAGCAGCGGTAAAAAAAATTGTTTATAACGCTAGGACTATTGCTATGGAACCAGATATTTAAAACAGCCTTTATCACTTACTGTATATATGGCCGGGAATCGATAAAAAAAAAAAATTTTATTGCACAATTTGCTGTAATTAATTGCAATTAATTGCATTTCTCCCAAGCTTGTAATCATCAATATTTAAACTTAGAATCACCTGATTAAATTAAACACAGGGAAAAAAAGGAACAGAAAATAGCCCTATTAAAATAATATTAAACATCAATATATCAATATATTATTCTTTTTCAATAATCAATCAAAAAATCAATTTAACAGATTTTATTTTAGTTTTTTACTAATTATCTAAATAAAATATAGTCCTACAAAGCTATTATTACCAGAGCCTGTGATCAGAGCAGGTAATTTTACCATTGTTGCCCAGCATGACTAAACCAGCTCAGCAAACAGAAGTCTACTACAGTGAAATTTCACGTTATTTGAGCGGACTTTGCTTTTCCAGTGCGTGATCGGTACATGATTGGAGTGTTTGGGCCATTAGCGCAGCGCAAACACGTAATGGAACATTGAGCAGAGCGCAGCTCACCGACACACACACACACGGAGCAGAAAAGACCCGCTCATGAAAGCTGCGCGAGAATGAAACCTGATCTCCGAACACGGAGGGGCGGGACGGCATATTTTCAGCCTTTTCAATAGCAGCCGCAAGTTCCAAAAAAAAAAAGAAAAAAAAAGGAAACATTAATGAACAAACTTACTTGATAACAATAGTAATTATGTCAAACCTATTGTGAATAGAACATAAGAGCTGAAGGCCAGAGTTCTTTAAAAGATATTATTTGTAATAATCCGGTTGCACATCATCGGCCTACATCGCAAGTGTATAAAAATAGAGTAAACTAAAAATGCCACGGTATAAATCCAGCCTCTTTTAGAATACCATTATGACTAAGCCCTACATTTCCCAAAAAGAGTGAAAATCTGTTTGGCCAGTTGGTTAAGGTTTGATGAATAACAAAAATGTAACCTCCTTTCACCTTATTTTTCCAGGTTCATTTTTTGCTAAAATAAATCAATTCAATTACAAGTTTGAAATCAAACTTCCCGGCCATTGTGTGTAGGGTAAGCTATTAGGCAATGAAAATTAATCCATATCACTATCCAGCGTCCAAGTTGTACATTTTTTAAAAACTCTGTAATTCGTCTTAATTATGTTGTAAATTTGATAAATTCATGACATGTATCACTTTATTCTGTAAAACCTATTTTGTTTGAATTCATTTTCAGTACATTCAAATAATAAATATTTTATGTTTTGATATCTTAACACTCCCAAAATGAGAGGTGACGCAACTGCACAAATGAACAGACTAAGAAAACTATTTGAAATGGTATTTTAATAAGAAGAAATTAAAAATAAAATACTGTGACATAATTTTATAAATACCAGTAGTTTTAAAGCTGTTGAGATAACTGAAAAACCTTTGTCCGGCAATTTGTATATTCTCAAATATCAGGGTGGCACGACTGCAAATATGGGTCATTTGAATTGACAATGTAATAACAGTAAACAATGCAGCATCCAGAAACCCAAATTGATCCTTGTGGCAGAGAGAAAAAGGTTTGTAGATCTCTCTCATATACTGATAAAAATAGCTATTTTCAAATGTGGGTAGGTTGGTACACTTTCCATGTCAGACGGTACAACCAATGTAAAACTAGGAAATGCTATTTTATGATAAACTTCTTTATTCTATGTATGAACTTGCAGAAATAGGCGAAAGCTAATACAGGCATCCAAATAGAAGCCTGTTCAATGTCAAATTAGTTGCATAAGTCGGATGGCGCAACTGCAATGAATGTCACTATATGAAATAAAAACATTATTTAAGCTAAATAAATAATACATTTAAGCTAAGATTGTCTATTATTCTTTTTTTTTATTTTTGTTCTAAAATGTTAGGTTTAAGTTAAAGATGTTTTAAACTTTCCATGATAATTTTAAAATAATTTTAGATACCACTATCATATCAAATAAAGAAAAATCAGTCACACTTTATTTTTAAGTGTCTTTAACTACCATGTAACTCACATATGGGTAGGTTTAAGGGTGAGTTAAGGGGTAAAGGAAGGCTCAACAGTGTAATTATAGACTGTGCTGAAGGTACACAAAGTCAGGCAACACAAACCTATTTCATGACTTGAAACAATATCTGTTAGCACATGCAGAAACGAAAATATAAAAAAATTTTCTATTAAGAGATTTATTTTAAGGAAAAAATAGTGGAAAAGTGTAAAGAATTCAAAAATGTGAAGTGTTTCTACAAATGTCACTTAAGCCCTATTCGGACGGGATTAACTACAAGTGTAGTTGGAGTAATGTAATTTTACGACAGGACGTCTGTAATAATAATGGCCTATTCGCAACAGTTATGTCTGGTCGAACGATGTTTTAATTAACTTCAGATTAGATTATGTTGGTAATAGGCATTGGTAACTGACACTGTCCGTAATGATTACTGAAATGGCAATTTGAACAGGACTAAAATCACTGAGAAGCTCTGGTAATAATTACTTTACCCCACCTCTCCAGGTAAAACTAGTCCTGTCAGAATAGGGCTTTAGGAGCAAAAATCTGCCTTTAAACTTTGAAGAGATAAAGATTTTGAAATTTACCGTGAAAATTATCGTTATCGACTGATATGAAAATAATTATTGTGATAATGTTTTTTGCCCATATCGCCCAGAACTAAGCAGCATCAAATCATCCACCCTCTCCTTCACCAAAGACAGGGAATGCAGACAATGCCTGGGTACCTGGTTTCTCCCAAGGTTTTTCCTAAAAAAATGTCTCCATTCTGTCACCTTGATGGAGTTTTGGTTCCTTGCCACTACTGCCTAGGCTTTTGGCTTGCTTAGTTGGGGACATTTAATATTCAACAATATCATTGATCTGCCTTACTTACGGTGGATGATGATGCAATTTTCTTCTAGAAACAAACTTTGTTGTATTATTTATGTTATCACTGTAAAGCTGCTTTGATACAATCTGTATTGTAAAAAGCGCTACATAAATAAAGGTGACTTGACAATGGCTGTTATAATGGCTCCATGTAGATATCTGCCTCCTAATTCATGCCTAAGAACATTTTCTTAAAAAGACGTGCTTAAAGACATGAACAGTAAATGAACACAAAAAAAAAGAAAAGTTTTGTAGTCAACATTTGAAGGGGATCAAAACCTTTCATCAAAGTTATACATGAATTTTGAACAATACTCGTTCTTGTCTTAGGACAGCTTTGATGAACTTTTTTGATCCACGTCAAATGTTGACTACTGTATATATATATATATATATATATATATATATATATGAGTCAATGCAGTTCTATTGTCAGTTTTTATCTTAGACTGTCTGGAAAATTTTGACATTTATGCCTGGCTCACACTACAGGAGTTTTAAAATCCTAACCGATTGTAAAATCTGGTTGCAGCACCTTCCCTCAAATTTTAAACATGTTCACACTAAAAGATTTGAAAATCACAGCGCATCACACACTACAAAATGTTAAGATTATCGTGCCAGAGGAAGCGCCTCACGTGATCTCACGCAGCAGATCGGAAGCGGAAAAGCATGTAGGCTAAACACAATATCTGTCCTTCATATCAAGTCATATTCGTGAAAAAGGTAGCCGTGACCAAGGAAAGCGAAATTTTTCAAAAATCATCCTTTTAACATTTATGGATATTTCTAATGAATGGCGTCAGCGCTGGTCAATACAATGAATCAATGCCATTGATCATGAAGTGACGCTTCAGCATTGCCCATGCGCCGCATTGCTGCTCAGCTGAGCCTTGTAAGTGGAGCTCAAAGTTCAAATTAAATATGAAAATAATTAACAGCTTGTTTCATTATATCTATCTTTGAATGAATCCTCTTCTTTTTTTTTTTTTACATTTCCGTTGAATGAACAGGGTAACTAAACCCTAAAACAAAAAGGGCTTTATTAGTGCTGTTCATTGATTCGAGTACATTTTTTGACATTTGGGTATAAAGTGTTTTAATTCTACAATCTATGGTGTAAAAACGTCTGAGTGCTGCCCTCTTCAGGTTGAACGAATTAATTTTCCTATTGGATGTTGCGGTACTGTGTGACATAAGCAGGTTCCAGCTCACCACGCCCTTGGTACAAGCTCACCCACACCCTTGGCAGCCCCTGGTATAAAAACATCTTGTTTCGTCAAAACCACTGTAAGCGAGTCAGGAGTTGGAATTGCGAGCATTGAAAATGATCAGGATAGCCTATATTAGCATCTAGTTAGCATAGCATTTATATAGTTATTTAGATTATTTTGTGTAGCCTAGGTAGTTAATTCGCAGTTAGTGTAAAATTGTTAGAAGCACAGTTCGCAGTGGCATAGTATTGCATCAGTTAGGAAAGCTTCAAGTTAGGGTAGATTTTTAGCATTAGCTTTATTTGTATTAAGTACAGTGGTTAGGATGGAACGTATGTGTAGTGTTGCTGGTTGCAACAGCACTGCTCGCACTGTAAAGCGACGCAGTGCCAAACGCTGCTCCTCCTAAATGGACTCCATCACTGCAGTGGCGTCTTGATGTGAGTGAGCATATATTTTTTGTCACAATTTATGTTAAAGTTAATCCTCGGGTCGACAAAAGCGCAGGCGAGTTTTGCTGGATTTTTTCACATAGCAGCAAAATAGACTTAAAACACTGTCATTTATTGTCATATAGACTTAAGAAATATGAAAAAATAAACTGTTAAACGTCTACTTTTTCCACTTTTGTAAAATAAAGAAAATAAACAGGGTGTGCTTTCTGCCTCTGCGTCTCCGTGAACTTTTTTTCTGGAGTACGTCTCTAAACTTACACAAAAGATAGAGATGTCAGTCATTCTCATGGCAACTCATCTGCGCCGACAGAGAGCGTGCGCTATTGAAACGAGTCTCAGGTGCCTAAATATCAAACATGTTTGATGTGATCGGGGCGAGCCCGATTTGTGTGAGAGCAGATCAGGAGGTGCAAGATTCGATCTGTGAACGCCTCACATTACCAGATAATCTACGCCGAACATCGGAACCGATCGAGGTCATCGACAAGATTTTTATCCGACAAGGGGATAAATCGGCCTTAAACTCCTGTAGTGTGAGCCAGGCATTAGGAAGTTAACGTACTGTAGGATTTACCATGCATTTGTTTGTGATTGGATCAATTTAGACCACATTCATGGTTAATCTAAATACAAATATAGATCTGGATATGATATAGATGGTAATGCTAGGTGTAAAGGGGGCCATTGTTTGTGTATGTGCACTGATTATACCATTAATGATAACTAGTGATATAACATTATACTGGCCAGAGCTGCGTTTCCCAAAAGCATTGTAAGCCTGGCACATGTGGTCTCTTCAATCTACTTAGGCTTATAATGCTTTTGCAAAATGCGGCCCAGGTTGTTTAATCAGCCGATGTGTGGGCATTTGTAGATAATAGATGTTATTATCTTCATGGTTGGCCGATTAACAGTAGTGTTATGAACTGAAAAGTTAAAAAAAGTTTCCCTTTAAAATATTTTGTGTACATTGTATTTGCTAACATTTATCTGTATTTAAGGGACAATAGAACAAAAATGAAGAGTCAACATTGAGAGCACACTAGGGAATATATCAGCATTAGGTGAAACACCTTTCAAAAAAAAAAAAAAAAAATCTCTCAGTCATGTATTTTTAACTTCTATTTACCCCTAAGTGAAGAACAAAAAAAGACCTTCGCCATGAGTATATTGGAGCCTTAATTCTTCATCATTGCCTCTTTAGCCCATCCCACTTGCACATTATATGGACAGACCAAAGAAATACTACTACAACAGACTGCTCATTTAAAGGGGTCATGAATTGAGAAATAAAATTTTCCTTGATCTTTTGACATAAATGAGGTCTGTACAATAAAAATATCCTGCAAGTTTCAGAAATCTAAACTTCCTCATTGAAGTACGACATAATAATGTGACGAAAGACCGCCTCTGCAGAAGATCAATGCCTACTTCAACATCATTGCCTCTTTAGCCCCACCCAATTCACGCATGTCATGTAGTAAATATGAGAAAGAGAGATGTAAACAGGATTACTCCAGCAATAAAAATTATATAGAGATGCCTTAAAGGATTGCAAGACGTTCTGCAGTGCAAAGTTGTGAAAAAACACAATCTTTGCATTGCCTTCCTTGTAGAGATGCACCGATGTATCGGCCACCGATATTTATCGGCCTATTTTTTTTTTTCAATTTACAACAATGGTTTATTATTTAACTGCACTAAACTGTTTAATGTCTGCTACATAATCCAAGATTGATCCAAAATCTAATATTCCTGCTGTGCTGCTGTCTGCATTTTAATGTTAATAAAAAAAAATGTATATATATATATGAACCGAGGTTACAACAGTAACCGGAGACATTCCCTTTTAAAAGCGGTCACTTCGACATTGCGTAGCAATGCTGCGAGAACGGTGTACAATTCCGGCGTAAGTAGCAAAGATCAGCCCACCAATCACGGAGCAGAATAGCACACAATTCAACAAACAGTGATGCCGCTAGGAGTGCTTACAGCTGGTAGGTGGACCTAAACCAATGAACTGCAAGCTCAGGTACACAAATATCAGATCAGCTCAAGCGAACGGGCTGCACTGAATACAATCCAACTTGTAAAACCTGGCAAAAGTGTTCTGTAAAGACCAACAAGCCACAAAACATATATTCCACAAAACACATGGATGTGCCCTTAGACAAGGCCCATGAAGAGTTAATAGCCCTCGTCAAGTGAGCTCTGATATTGAGAGGGCATTCCTGTCCCTGGCCACATAAGCCAGAGCGATAGCGTTCACTATCCAAGTGTGAGAGCCTCTGCTTAGAAACTGCACGTCCCTTAGCGCAGCCACTGTAGCACACAAAGAGCTGGTCCAACTGTTGAAAGGCAGCCGAGTGGTCCATGTAGACCTGCAAAGCCCTAACAGGGCAAACAACGCTCTGAGCATCACCGTCATGCGAGGTCGACGGCTCAGAAGACAAGGCGGGTATAGAAATCACCTGCGCTTTAAAGGGAGTAGAAAGAGACTTAGGCATATAACCCAGTCACGGCCGGAGAGTAACACTGCAGTCACCGGGTCCAAAGCAAATACAATCGCTGTCCACTGAGAGCGCATGTAAATCTCATATGCACTTAGCCGAAGAAAGTGCGAGAACCAAAGCAGTTTTGAGAGAAAGCTCCTTAACAGCGATAGTTGCCAAGGGCTCAAAAGGGCCTTCAGAACCAGCGCTAGGTCCCATGGTAGTACCGAAGGTGAGCGTGGGGGATCTAACCTCCTCTCCCCCTGAGAAATCTGATCACTAACCCATGTCTCCGCAGCACCGCCATCGCGTGCAGTGTGGAAGCCACCTTGTCCGCGGAGGTGTAGGCCTTGTCAGCAAGGTGGGCGGTCAGTCTGCACGGCTTGGACGGCAGGCTGAGATCCGCCCCAAGCGTGGCCGAGGAAGGGCACATATGCGTGGAGACTGTCTCCTCGACGGGGGGCATGCCATCTGCGGCCGGGGGTGAAGGCTCTCATCAGAAAAGAGGACTGGGGAATGGGACGACGGCAGAGGACGATGGCCCCGGGCAGAGTTGTCACAGTCACCCCAAGGGGGAGAAGGTCCACCAGCAGCATGTCAGCACAGTGCCCACAGTCTGACTCAGAGAAAGCAGCCTCAGCATGGGGCCAGGCAATACTTGTGCGGGTCGATGGGGCCCACACAAAGTCGACAGAAGGAAGCCATCGGATGCGGTGGAGTATTGTTTGTCTTCAACGATGGCAGAATGAAGGATAAGATTCTGACGCAATTGTCGCTCCCCCACATTTTATACTGCCCGAGGGATCGTCAGCATTTTCATGCGATTTGCATATTTGCGACAATTGGCAGGTTATTTTACTGGTATTATCCTATAAGGTTTCAGGAATTTTAGAGAAGGCGAAGAGTTCCCTCAGCGTTGCTACGCAATGTCGAAGTGACCGCTTTCGAAAGGGAATGGAATTTACTGCAAACGCAGAATGTTAATGAATTTGTCAACGTTTTGATGAATAAATAAAAAGTAGGTCAGTACAATAAAAAAATCGTGATATAGACTAGTCTGAATATTGAGCCGCAAACAGAGTATTTAAATATGAATCCTGCATGTTCTGTGTGTTTCTGTGTGAATGAATGGCACAGACATGCGGTTTAATTTACCTCACACACACTGAAGCACACGTGACGCTCACTGTGTTTTTCAGCCTCTGCTGCCTCACTATACGAGGACATGAATCCATGAACTTCAAGAGTCACTTTGTGAACATTTTACCATTCATTTGAGAAAATCTATCGTCATATCATAAACACAGAAACTAGAAGGTCTTCACGGTAACCCACCAAAATCAAAGTTCTGTTTAACTTGTAATCGTGACAGAAATATATTAGTTTTACAGTAGAATTTAGCTACGTCTCAATGTAATGATATGCATTTAATTTATACAGTGAAGAATATGCAGTGTTATTTTACATTGGTTTACTTTATATCTGTACCTGAAAACTGTTAAACCTACCTAAAAGCGCTGTTTATTTCATATGTATCTTTGTTCTGTTGTATTTATGTAGGCCTGCTGAATGCTAAATAGATCCAATCCATGTTCATTAGAAATTATTTGATGATGCAGCAATAAACTGGCTAGTATAACTTTATGCATGGTTCCTTTGAACTTTGCGGGTTTAAAACGTGATCAAAACACTATCTATTTTAACGACAAACGTTTTTTTAAAAGAGAGCAATTGAAAAATATTGGTATCGGACTCTGCCAATAATTGTTTGTTAAAGTCAGTAAGCATGGTAAAGACACTTCGTCTGTTCGCGTAATTTTTAAATGAGAAACATTTTGACAGGCTTTTCACAGAGACTAAAAGATGATGCAGTGCCTACTACAATGGATCCGACAGTAATGCGAGTAGCAATGCTTTAACCATGTGTAACTATTGCTTTGTTTGTTAAAGATCGTTTGATATGTACTCATGAATATAAGAATGACAGTGCGACAAACGATGGTACATTCATTCATACTTAATTTATACAAAACCGCAAGTTATCCTGTCAACTATAACTGTGGTAACTCCAAGTACTTAAACTTTATTTGTCACTACAATATGTAATAATGTAATAAGCATATGTAATATGCATATATGTTTCACAGTTGGCAAATGTTTCTATGCAACAAGATAAACACCTTTCTGTAGTGTCTTCATTTTAACACTAATATAAATGTAATAAAATACAATACTACCTCACAAATACATAATGAATAAATATAAATAAAGATGATTACCAAGCTGTCGCAGACTGCAGTATCCTTGGTATTTGAGGAGTAGGTTCGTCTTCTGATCGGGTTTAGACTCTGGCTCCAACATGTATGGCGAACATCGGAAGTTTTCAAAACAATTCCACACGTGTAGTGGGTATGTTGAAAATGATTTTAATATGCAAAACTGTTACCCAATCATACCAGTGGGCAGTTACTTCCAAGTCTTGAATGCGGCACGCCTATCAAAACGGAGTGTTTCAAAGAGAGGGTCAAAAACAGGATAGAAAATAACCTATTACTTCTAAATTAGGATGTTTTTTGATGTAAAAATACTGCTAACATTATAAGTGGACCTCAAAGAACACTATATAAAAAAAAATATGTAAATGCAGTTCATGACCCCTTTAACTAAGTGTTCAAATAAGAGGGCTTAAATCAGGGTAGAATATGGCTTTTTATTTCTAAATCATATTTTTGATGTAAAAATGCTACTAACAAAAATGCAGCTAAAAAAAAAAAAAAAAAATGCAGTTCATTGTCCCTTTAATGTATCTATCTAAATACACTTAAGAAACTTAAATATTGATATTTTCACTTTTTGTCTATTTTAACATTTTCCAAAACAACACTGGACCCCATTAACGTTTTATGTATGGACAAAAAAAATGTGACATTTGCATACAGGAAACAAATGCATACAGGTGATGATAATTAAATTTTTGGGTAAACCATCACTTTACAGCAAATGATCGTGTTAGAAAGACATGCAACGATTGTACTTAATTAAAAAGTTTATGGCAGCAGCACCTGTGATGCTAAATTCTATCTACTCGTTACTATACTCATAACATAGAAAGAAAAAAAGAAAACAGACATTGTTATTGGTTATATAAGCTGCTACAAAGTTAATGAGAAAATGGAGAAGTGGGAATTTGGCAGCGAATACTGGGTTGAACTGAGCAAGGCACAAGCATCTGCTCTGGTGTCTCCATCCCTGCTGCGGGAAGAATGTGGCTGTAGATCTACAGATGGATGACATGGAAGCAAGGTCAAGCAACTGCTAGAGATAGAGATGTCTAAGATGTTCTTTATAGGCAATGCATGTACACGTGCAAGTTATATGCACAGGCAACTTCAAGTAAACCAACTGGAGGTTAACTTCCTCCTCAACAGTGTAAACCAGGAATGTTTAAGGACAGCACGTGGAGAAGTTCAGTCACATGGCACTCTGAATGTGAGACTCGTCAGGGCTTGAATTTCGGTGTGGGTATTTTGAGCATAATTTTAATCATTCGATTAAATTCATAATTTGAGGTCTCGTACTTAATGCGGGAAATTCCCGCAAACATTTAATCACATTGGCATGTAGGTTGTATGAGTAAATTAATCTACACAGATTATAAAATCAAATCAGTCATTTTAACTTTAATTTTACAAACAGTGCAAGTCTCTCTCTCTCTCTCTCTCTCTCTCTCTCTCTCTCTCTCTCTCTCTCTCTCTCTCTCTCTCTCTCTCTCTCTCTCTCTCTCTCTCTCTCTCTCTCTCTCTCTCTCTCTCTCTCTCTCTCTCTCTCTCTCTCTCTCTCTCTCTCTCTCTCTCTCTCTCTCTCTCTCTCTCTCTCTCTCTCTCTCTCTCTCTCTCTCTCTCTCTCTCTCTCTCTCTCATCACCCATTGCATCTGCACAAGGCAAGCGTCAAGTGCGCTGCAGGCGGAGATACCAGACTCTCGCGTTTCTGGAGTCGGGACAGTTGACGGAATTGCCACTTGCACAATCGGGCAAGTGTTGCATCGTCACTAATGTTTTTCATTTAGTCGTCTAAAGTCTTACCAATTTACACATTCAAGCGATTTTAAACTATTCAGTACTTGCGCGCTCTCTGAAAGACGGTTTTCTCTGCGCACATACATGAGGCAGCATCACAAACAGCTTGCTAGTAACAAAACTGAGCACGGATTAGGCTATAGCGCTTTAACGGTGAAAATTCTGGTCTTGGCGAATATCCTCGTAAACACAGTCGATTATGTCTTAAATAAACATAATTATTACTTTTAAACATAAGTAGTTGATAAAGAAACCGTAACATGGATCCATGCACTAGATCTTAAAGTGACAGCAGCAGTGTCTCAATGTTGATAAAACAACAAAATATAGCTGACTGAATGGTAAGGAATCAGGATTACTAGCCTATGCATTTAATTTATCCAGGACTAAGAGACTATCCAGTGTTATTTTACATTTGATTGATTTTTATTCAGTTTCTATATTATATCTGTACCTGAAAACTAGTGTTAGACCTACCCAAAAAAACATATTTCTTTATTTCACTTGTATCTTTATTTTATTGTATTTATTTGTGCAATTTAATTTATTTTTTCCAATTTAATTCAAAGATTGAAATCAAGCTTCCTTGTGTTGTGTAAACTCTTGAGCAACAAAATTACCCCATTGTAAAAATAGAAATACAATGAGTGAGCAAACATTTAGGTAAGATAAATGTCATTTAAATTTTTTTTTAAACATTTAAAAACATTTTAAACCCCCCCATCCCATCCATAAGAATCACTTAAGGTGGGAATTCCCCTCCCATTTTCCAAAAAGAAATTCAGGCCCTGCTCGTAATTGTTTTTAGTAAAGTTCATTATCAGAACATTGCCAAACAATTGCACCGCATCAGAATTTCCCGCAGGATTTTGGGAGACTATGAGAGGTGGACTTGTTCCTCTATGCTATGGGGTGCTGAGAATATAACCCCCAGGAAGAAAATGTTGTACATTTTAAAAGATGAAGTTAAATGCAATCATGATCTGAGGGTACATGCGAAAGTTGGGAACAGCACCACCTACGGGTCATGAGATCTGAAAATGATATTTTTGCTCATAACTTTTTTTTTTTTATAATAGATTTTTGTCAGAAAACCATAACCTTGGTCTCAGCGGATACCTTGGCTCATGTTGATATTGACAAAAAATTATGTTGACAAATAAAAAAGACAAATAAAAATAACGAATGTCTATGAAAACATGAATGTACAGTGCATCCGGAAAGTGTTCACAGTGCTTCACTTTATCCACATTTTATGTTACAGCCTTATTCCAAAATGGATTAAATTCATTATTTTCCACAAAATTCTACAAACAATACCCCATAATGACAACGTGAAAGAAGTTTGTTTGAAATCTTTGCAAATTTATTACATTTTTGGCACCAATTACAGCCTCAAGTCTTTTACTCTCAAACTCTCAAGCTCCATCAGGTTGGATGGAGAGCGTCGGTGCACAGGCATTTTCAGATCTCTCCAGATATGTTCAATCGGGTTCAAGTCTGGGCTCTGACTGGGCCACTCAAGGACATTCACAGAGTTGTCCCGTAGCCAATCCTTTGTTATCTTGGCTGTGTGCTTAGGGTCGTTGTCCTGTTGGAAGATGAATCCAAGTCTGAGGTCATCCCAGTCTGAGGTCCAGAGCGCTCTGGAGCACGTTTACATCAAGGATGTCTTTGTACATTGCTGCATTCATCTTTCCCTCGATGCTGACTAGTCTCCCAGTTCCTGCCGCTGAAAAACATCCCCACAGCATGATGCTGCCACCACCATGCTTCACTGTAGGGATGGTATTGGCCAGGTGATGAGCAGTGCCTGGTTTCCTCCAGACATGACGCTTTCGATTCAGGCCAAAGAGTTCAATCTTTGTTTCATCAGACCAGAGAATTTTGTTTCTCATGGTCTGAGAGTCCTTCAGATGCCTTTTGGCAAACTCCAGGCGGTCTGTCATGTGCCTTTTACTGAGGAGTGGCTTCCGTCTGGCCACTCTACCATACAGCTCTGTCAGAGTGACCATCGGTTTCTTGGTCACCTCCCTGACTAAGGCCCTTCCCCCCCAATCGCTCAGTTTGGCCGAGCGGCCAGCTCTAGGAAGAGTCCTGGTGGTTCCAAACTTCTTCCATTTACGGATGGAGGCCACTGTGCTCATTGGGACCTTCAATGCTGCAGACATTTTTCTGTACCCTCCCCCAGATCTGTGCGTAGATACAATCCTGTCTCAGAGGTCTACAGACAATTCCTTGGACTTCATGACTTGGTTTGTGCTCTGACATGCACTGTTAACTGTGGGACCTTATATAGACAGCTGTGTGCCTTTCCAAATCATGTCCAATCAACTGAATTTACCACAGGTGGACTCCAATCAAGTTGTAGAAACATCTCAAGGATGATCAGTGGAAACAGGATGCACCTGAGCTCAATTTTGAGAGTCATGGCAAAGGCTGTGAAAGCGTATGTGCATGTGATTTTTTTCATTTAATACATTTGCAAAGATTTCAAACAAACTTCTTTCACGTTGTCATTATGGGGTATTGTTTGTAGAATTCTGAGGAATCCATTTAGGAATAAGGCTGTAACATAACTTGTGGAAAAGGTGAAGCGCTGTGAATACTTTCCGGATGCACTGTATGATTAAAAAAAATAACACTGCTAGATTATGATGCATCAATGTTATCGAAAAAGAAATATCTAAAAGGAATAGCTGCTTGAGGTAAAGCTGAAGAGTAAATGATCTCCAGTAAACTGAAGCCCGTTCTATGACACATCCTATGAGATTAATCAGATATCCTAGATACATAAACATTACAACTTGCATCTGCACAAAAGGACGAAAATGCACATGTGAACTCGGTGTGCTCGTTTTTTACAGTCTATGGTTTGAAAGGGAAACTCTAGATGCGCTCTCCCCTTAACAGATGATACACGGGCAACTAAAGCAAAGAGAATTTACAACATTCTATCACAATCCTGTTCTCATTATAACGCTATATATGGTGTGTATATTGGCACTGCACATCTTGCACATAATTACATTTTTCATGATAGAAGGCGATTACAGTCACTGCGCGTTATTGAAGCCATAACGAGAAACTTTAAATAAAACATAGGTTTTACTGTTAAAAAAAATTTGGAAAAAAAAATAACACTGCTGCATTATTAATATCAATGATTTTGAAAATGATTTTGACCATCTCAAATACCACAATCATAGTCAATGCATTTGAGCTCAAAATGAATG
This sequence comes from Leuciscus leuciscus, assembly GCF_965113295.1. Lineage (NCBI taxonomy): Eukaryota > Metazoa > Chordata > Actinopteri > Cypriniformes > Leuciscidae > Leuciscus > Leuciscus leuciscus. The sequence continues at coordinate 11,145,653 of NC_138740.1, forward strand.
AACGGTCGGCAAACTGCAGCGTTTTGCTAGCTGGTTATTAAACTCAACCAAATGTGTCTTATATTTGAGATTAATCAGATATAGACAGCAAAAGTAATCTTACAACTCACATCTGCAAAAAAAGGACGCCAATGCACACATGAACTTGACCGTGCTAGTCTGATGTGTACTTGTGGATGTGCTCTTCCTTTGCGCTGAAAAACTAAAACACAGAGAATTTACAACATTCTATTACAATCGTGTTCTCATTATGTTATGATAGTTTGGTGCTGCACATCTTGCAATTAACTGCATTTCATGATCAAAGTGATTCCAGGCATCACTGCAGTGCACGCTTTCAAATCCAGTTTCACTATTTCGTCAGTCTGGAAAGCATGCTGTCTAACGCTAACAAATCAGACCTCAGGAACCGCCACAAATGCCTCAATACATTTTTTTTTTTAAATTGTCTGAAAGTCAGGATGATCATCGTTTTCATGATCGATCGTCGCTGTCACATACGAGTTCTCGAGTACTCTTGCTCATCCCTAGTTGATACTGATTTTGCCAGGATCGGACAAATTGCCTGTGTCTGACATTTTGAAATTTGTCATAAATTGTGATATTTTCTTAAAAGCTTTGACCTTTTGGCACAAAAGTTTTTCAGTAGATATAAGGCTTTTTACAGAAAAGCTTTTTGAAAACACTGTCAAATTAGTTTTCATAGTGACATAACCTTCCTTGATTTATGCCGATTCTGATGTTATATCAAATGTCAGAATACTTAACTTCTGACTAAGAGTTTTAAATAAAAATAATTGTATTTTATAGTACAACTGTAAAATTTCACTACTAATATTTACGTTTTAATTTCTTAATTTACAGATATTAAACCATTCATCTTATATTTTGGGGGGAAAACTGCAGGGATTCCTTAAAGCAGGGGAAGCCAACCCTGCTCCTGGAGAGTTACCTTCCTGCAGACTCCACTTCAGGGAGGGGAGGGGGTTGTAAATGAATGTACTAGACACACAGATAGATCTTAAATGGGTTACAGCTCAGTCTGACATCATTATGCATTATAATGATTTGTCAAGTAGCCAGCACTAGTGAACAAGGAAGATTATGTTTTATTTTATTGCCAAAACTTGTCATACACTGATAACTATTTCTACTGATAATTACTGATGTGTGCAAACAAGCGAAAAGTCACAAAATATAGTATACAGAATTGAGGAAAAACAAAATGTGTTTTAACAAATATAAACAAACAATATAAAAACAAATGTCACTTAGGGCAAAACATGTACACATTTCAACCATACTAGGTTAACAATTTTAACATAATTATTAACAATTTGAAACTGCTACGACAGCGGGGAGGATGCATGGGACACTTCACCCATTTGCATTAAGCTTTGTATTGTTAGAAACCCAGTCATATATTATAATAAACGTGGATTTTTCATTAATTTTTCCCTGAGATGGGAGAAATAAGGATTTAAGTGTTTTACTTCCTGCTTATTATGACGTAAAAATCATCATTTTGCGTCATAATAAGCAGGAAGTCACATTTCATTGAAAAGTGTAGAGACTACAAACAAGCTCCTCATTATTCCAGGGGGCGGGACCCGCTCACGCTACAGGCCTATTACAGATCAGTGGGTGGGACTTCACTTTCTGAAACTAAAAGCAATATCCTCCATCTTGTTTGGAAGCTAAGCTAACAGGCACTGTGGAGCAAGCTGTGAAGATATGACAATAGCGGAGGGTAACGTTACTCAATATGATGTAGAAGAAGAGGATTTCGGAAGTCTGATGCTCGAATCAGGTGTTTGTGGCTACCTTTACAAGCCGCATAGCGAAGAGCAGCCGAGGCAGAAGACCTGCCTGTCGCGGACGAGAAGCCCAGACTGGCTCGAGCTGGGGGCGGACTGGTGGCGCCGGTGATCTCACTATGCAACTACGAACCGCTACGAACACAGAGATAGAGTCCGTCTGCTGCAAAGCATTTAAACGATGCCAATTTCTCCTGGACGAAATCTCTGAATCAGACGAGGACACGGACGTTTGTGTTGTGAACCATCCTAGTTTCGCACCGCATCTGACTGAACATCCCGGTAACGTAACCATGCAATAATTCACCACTTCGAAAGAAATACAAATGAGGAATACATGAACGCTAAACAAGTGCTCGGTTGATGTGCGTTTTAACATTGCTAAGAAAATTCCCGCTCCTCGGAGACCGATGCGTCTCAGTAATGACGCCACCGGCCTCGCGTCGTTCTCCCGTGCCCCTCAGCCTCGTCCTGCTCGCCACAGTAAACATGATGAATGGCGACTGTAGAACGCAAAAGCTGAAACGCGGACATTTTGAGCGATCTCGAAATCCCTGGCAAACTCGTCACGGAGACTCACTAGTAGCTAATCCTTGTTGTTTTCAACTGCGCTCTGTAACCGGTAGGCGTGGCTTGGGAGTGGCCTCCTAGGGCAGCGAAGCAAGTGCATTCTGGGAGTTGTTGTCTTTCATCCACATAAGCCAAAAATACATTTTCTGGCTTTTCTCAGTCTAGAAAGCTCCAAATTCAAAAATGTCTTCACATTTCTTCTACATAAATGACCTATTTTAAATACACATTCATCTTTCCAGAGGTGAAGTATCCCTTTAATTTCCATTATTTTAAAGTTATGTTTAGTTTTTACCTAAAACCTACCAAGTTCAAACAGTAAAACACAAATGTGGACATGTCCACATTCAAGCATTTCATACAATGGGCTTAAACAGCTCGCCCTTTTACAACAGATTTAGTTCACAAACAACTGCCAGTCGTGACCTCAATATGATTCTCATTTACAGTAATAAACCCTAAAATTCAGCATTAGTAACTTAGAGGATCTCCCATTCTTGGCTCATTCTGAGTCAGACTTTTGAATTCAGTGAATTGTTTACCGGAGACTCACTCTGACTGGATCATTTGAATCAGTGAGTTGCTGACTCGAGAACAGATGCAATCGGATAGGTCCAATTCACGAAAGAATTGTTCAGTGTGCTTTGCGAACCAATTTAAAGGAGAACTCCGGTCAATTTTAACATTGAGCTAATTTTTTTGTAAATTTGGAGTGCTGTCAATACAGAGAACAACGACAAAAATCGGTGTTGCCTACACCGTGTTATCCTCTTTTTAAAATTTGCACTCTGTTGACTTCAATGGGGCATATTTTAAACCTGCTTTTAGCCTCTTAACATCCTTGGTGTGTCATTACAAGTGCACAGCCAATGTGAGCGATTCCTTCAGAGTGAACGCGCTGAATCTGACTGCAGTATATGTGAAAAATATGAATAAAAATGAAGTTAATTCGTCCAGCGCTCATACCTGTATTTACATCCTGTTTTCGGTTGAAGTCCATAGTAATCGATTGTCGAGTTCACGCGCATATGTTTAGTTACCTATGATCACGCGCGTGAACTCGACAATCGACTACTTTGGACTTCAACCGAAAACAGGATGTAAATACAGGTATGAGCGCTGGCCGAATTAACTTCATTTTTATTCATATTCTTCACATCTACTGCAGTCAGATTGACCCGTGTTCACTTTAAAGGAATCACTCACATTGGCTGTGCACTTGTAATGACACATCAAGGATGTTAAGATGCTAAAAGCAGGTTTAAAATATGCCCCATTGAAGTCAACACCGATTTTTGTCGTTGTTCTCTGTACTGACAGCACTCCAAATGTACAAAAAAATTTGCTCAATGTTAAAATTGACCGGAGTTCTCCTTTAACAGGTTAACTGAAAAGAATCAGCTTGTTCACAAATCGGACACCGCTATTGCA